>NC_068366.1:73263868-73582201 GCF_020536995.1 Dreissena polymorpha
TTTGCAGTTTGTAGTGAATTCACTGCTCATAAACCCAAATGACATCAGCATGGTTATGACCACTTCTAAGTTAGTTCTTACCATGCCAATCAAGTGACACGTTCCTTGATTGAAAATAACCATTGTTTTGTAATCGTTATGTAAAAATGTCCTCGTTAAATTTAAATATTAGATGAGATAACCCATAGTTGCTAATTTTGGCGGAATCCGTTTTTTTTATAAATGTCAAACGCCTTACTGTTCATTAATTAAGATACATCGGGCTAATTTTAAACAAAATGTCGACAATAATATGATTAGTTTAGGTATATCCGTTTGTGATGAACATGCTTGAATGTACAGAACGATTTCATTTATAATAAGCTTTGGATATAGCAATAATTATGATTTTTTTTGCTGGAATTCATGACGATTACAAACGTTTTCAACATATACATTTAGCAAATAAATGAGTATTCTACGTCTCCCTGAGAGACACACAATGTGGTTCTTAATTTAGTTTGAAACATATTGCAACATTCCAGTAACGCGTGTATCGTGATGTAAATAAAGAAAAAAATAAAACTTAAGAAACTTGATAAATTCCTGTAACCTGCCGATAGTCTTTTATGTAAGACAAGTTACCATTGGCCTATAACACATGTCCATATGAACTAAGATAAAACATATATCACAACAATTTTCTGTACAGCTTAACGATGAAATTGATAAAACGGAAATTAATGTGATCCAATTAAGCATTCCTAACTGAACTAGTACTTTTGTGCTTACATGGTAATTACCATTGATACAAGTAACATGACTTTCTGTGCAATGCTGCCAATGTCTGGGACCACAATGGAAATAAGTGAAATCATTTTCACTTGTGTGTGTTATCCCTGGTGATGGTTAGCATTTCATGGTAATATTTATTTATTTGAACTTATATTTGTTATATTTTGCCATGTATTACTTAGCTAGTCATTCATCAGCATTTGTTAGTATGTATCTATTTGTTTGTATCTTATCATGATTTGTGTATCAGTGTCAAAATAAAACTAACTAATAACAAGTTATTTCTAAAACATAATAACTCTTTATCCCACGTTGTATTTGGTTTATGCCTTTTTTTAATTCTAAGTAGAAATAAGAAGAAAATTCACATTCATTTGAGTACCTTTACAAACGACTTTATGGATCATGTATTGTACATACAAATCCGGGTATTAGAAGTCCAACCCACACATCTCTTTGAAAAATAAATAAATAAACGCACACGTTGTGAACACTTCTTATGAGGGAAAGAAGTACGAGATTGGTTAAGTTAAGATTTAGTAATACGTGATATTTTTTTTAAGTTGCACGACACAAGTTTCATTTTCGTGCGTTGTAATGTGTAATCGGTTAATTACATTTCCAGAAACCTGAAAAACAATGGCTTCAACTAAATCTAAGCCCGGTGGTTGGACCCCCCCAAAACCCAGAGGATCCAACAATCGTAAAAATGGCGACGAAAGCAGCTCATACATTATGGCCAGATCTTTTCATGGACCGAGTAGTAAAGGCTGAATCGCAGGTACTTAAGTATTATTTCTTATCTGCGCATATAATATGGTAACCGTTGGTGCGGTCAAGAACTGTAAACTGCAATTGTATAAGGTTTTTGCCTACTCTAACTACATATTAAAATGTAAAATACAATATAAGTATGATATAAGCGGCATTGAAATAAACTTATATTGTTATTCGTTGTCGTTGATTAAGTCTAAAAATAGGTCGGTAATTACGGGTTAACATTTAACATTGTGCATAACAAATATGTATAATTTGATGATAATATGATGATTATTATAATAAATAATACATAATTAATATCAATTATTGGTATTATTAATAACAATTGGTTAATGAATTCTAAATGGCGTTACAGGTCGTTGCAGGTACGAACTACCGCATGGATATCCTGCTGTACAGAATCATAAATGATCGGGTACGTAAAAAGAAAGTTGCATAAAACTGTTTCGCGATGATCACGACGATGTTTAGGTCTATAACATATAAACAAGAATGTCTTTGTTGTAAAAGTACGCCCTTCAGTTTACAAAATCACGTTTAGAAATGAAAACGTCTCAATTGGTTACTCTGTTGTGCCTTTGACTTAAACCTTCAACTTTACCTTCAACAAAGGGACGTGGTATGAGTGTGTGTGTTTTAAATAATGTAAAAATGGTTCAAAGTTCTTAATTAGCTAAAGGCTATGTTTTGATCATTAAGCTTAATTTCGTCGCTGTCGTTCTCAAACCTCGTAGCTACAAAATGCCAACTTTTCAGGAGAGGGAAAAAACCGTCTCATTTTTTTATAACGATGTTTTAGAAATTGAAATTCTGTAAAAATACCAAACAAATGAAGCTGCAAAATACGGTATAAGCCGTAGACGCGTAAGTCATACTGATAAGTCATACTGACAGTCAGACATGGGAGCTACGATATTTTGTCACCACAGTTTTGTCATTTTTATGAGGTACGACAATTCGTCCTGATAGGAAACCTCGTAGTTGCAAATAAACAAAATTATAAAAACGTTTTTGTCAAATTTGTCCAAACGAAACGACGTACCTGTAGGTGAAATGGCGTCGCTACGACTTTTCGCCGGGAAAAAAAGCCAACAATCATTCTACAACATTTCGTCACGTGGCTTTTTCAAGGGCTCTGATTGGCGTAGAGCTACGAGATATAGCACAAAACACGCGCCAGACTTCATATATTCGGAAAAGACGAAAAAAATATTTTGAAAATTTTGGAGCTACGAGGTTTGAGAACGACAGCGACGATTTGTGACCGTTGTTCTATGACCTAAAATGTTGAATTTCTTTCTGTCTTATTTTTCTGATAATGTTAATATAGGTAAATTATAACGGCTTTTATTGAATAATTTATTAAGAATGTATACTGCCAAGTTATTGATTAATCATAAAACATAGTTAAACATCAATACTAATGATTTCCTGCTGTAAGTCTGTTTGGATATATTCAGCCTGATTTGATTAGTAACATGACCCATTACTAAACCATTTAATATGGTAATGAATACTGATTTTCATTAGCATGTATTTGTATATGACATGTTCAGACATAACAGGTGTACCTACCAAAAATAAGGATTTGTACAATGTTTCATTTAACCCATTGGTGTACCACTAGATAATAAGAAATTGGTGAGTGTTTGTTTACATGAGCAGTGGAATTAGAATTACACTAGAAGTTTACACTAAGGGACCTTTTCACAGATTTTAGTATGTATTGAAGTTTGTCATTAAATGCTTTATATTGATAAATGTAAACATTGGATCTAAAAAGCTCCAGTTAAAAATCAAGAATAAAATTTAAAAAAAGAAGAAAATAAAGGTAAAGGTAAGCCTCAACAGGGCTCCAACCACTGATCCATGGATTCCTGGAGTAAAAGTCTACCATTTAGACCACTCGGCCACCAGTGCTCATACAATGAAGGATGTATTTTATACTTTATATAAGTTATCCTCGTAGTTTCAAAAATATATAACAACAGAACTTTTCAAATTATTCAATCGATTGGCGTTGCAACGCTTTATAATTTTCAGGTTTTTAAATCGTCAAAACGTGCATATAATGGCTATATTGGACCATGGTAAATGTTCAGTATTACTGTTTTCTCACAAATATCATAACCAAAACGAAAATTTGCTATTCTAAAACAACTTCTTTTTTAATTTTGTCAATTTATCAAAACGTGAAAATGCCCCTTTAAAGTAAATTGTAAGTCATTAACAAAAAAAAAAACAACAACAAATATAATCAAGCATTATTTATTAAACATGCTGAATACTATATGCTTTAATTCTTTTGGAAGACAGTTCTAAACAGTTGTTATTTGTTAAGCTCGACATCAACCAAATTGTACTACCTAGAGTATACGTCTGCTAAAATAGAGGACTAGCGGTTGTAAATAAGCATTTATCACTTGATTATTTGTCTGCATCCTTAATATTCCTTTAT
The DNA here is from genome assembly GCF_020536995.1 of Dreissena polymorpha. NCBI lineage: Eukaryota > Metazoa > Mollusca > Bivalvia > Myida > Dreissenidae > Dreissena > Dreissena polymorpha. The sequence goes on from NC_068366.1 coordinate 73,267,881, forward strand.
ATCAAAATTCATCTGTGCTGTACAAAATCATGGTCCAGTCAAATATTATCCGCGGTCCACCCGTCTGCCAGCTCGCCAACCCATCAACCCGCCCGACCGCTCAGGTTTTCCCATAATTCGGCCGCGTTTAATAATCACTACTATAACCAGTTGATAAAAACAACTAATAAATTCAATCATGTTTATATTGGATACGTAAGTGTCATTTATGAACCTTAAACTATCGCTGACATCAGAACAATCAAATTGAGACGTGTGTTCTTTTAGGGAAACTAACACAAGACGTAATGCAAAACCTTTTCTATTAATGTATTAAATCATTTTCGTTTATTTACATATGACCACTCTTAACCCTTTGCATGCTGGGAAATTTGTCGTCTGCTAAAATGTCGTCTGCTTAATTTCTTAAATTAGCATTTTCTTCGATTTTTTCAAAGAATACCGTCAGAATAGCAAACAGTTTGGATCCTGATGAGACGCCACGTTTTGTGGCGTCTCTTCTGGATCCAAACTGTTTGCAAAGGCCTTCACAATTCGGTTCCAGCACTGGAAGAGTTAATTAACCACAGCATGTATACTGTAATGTAAATTCATCAGCATAGTTAGATAAATCAAATTAAAGAAATCAATCCTTTTCTTCTTTTTCCATTTAGTTATAAAAATTCTAACATTTATTTACATGTATTTATAACAAAATAACATGCCTTTTATAATATATTTTTATATAGGTGACATGGAAGCAAACCGTGCAGGTGTTTGAGCCTCTCCCAGGCTCGAATTGACGAAGATGTTGAATGTGGTTAAATGCGAATAGCTACCACATCTGAATTACACCGGAATTGTTTTGCATATGGGGCGTGCATGTTTTACAAACAGCCCTTGTTATGTATTTTGTTAACTGAAAAATAACAATCTACGCCGATGTTCACTTTTATTAGAATACGAAAACATGTATTAACGTGACAAGTATCTCAAATTGTATAATTTTTACTCATGTAAACATTATATATGGTCAATTTTTTGTAGACGTTGTATTCATTTAGACAATGAAAATTAAAAAAGGCATTATTTATAGCCATACAAATGTGTTTTTCACAAGTACTTGTATGATTTTTTTCACTTTGTCATTCTACTTTGATTTACATTATCCCTTGTAAGAGTTGTAAATTTTTGATGCTTTTCTGCATTGCCGTAGTCAATAATGGGAACTACAATAATGCAACTTTAAGACTATCTTGATTCTGTATTTAAATGTATGTAAGTTTGTTCTTTATTTGTTGTATCAACTAATGTTTATAAAAAATCATAAATGAAATTTAAAATACACCACACGCTATCGGTTAACATTCTCACATTAAATGTGTACTTAATGCGCTGTACTTGTACGTTTAGTATGCGCATAACCACGTGCGAAAAAGTGTGACAAGTACATACACAGTTAATCCATTTTTGCTTGATCATCAATTACATAGTTTGAGTTGCACGAATACATCTGATAAAAAGTATGGCTACGATTTGTTAGTAACATGCTCATACATCTGTGATTTTCCTATTGACTTAAGTTAATATTTACACATAACTTTGAGGTCAACAGATATTGAAATATATAAATAAATATATAAAGATAAATATCCTATTTTAGACATTGATGTAAACACTTCATTCTACAATTTACGACCACATTTCACTGTATCTACTGCAAAAGTTTAAACAATATTTTCAAACATATGCGAATATTTCCCGGTTGTGTTGGACGCTCTTGTTAACCTGGTATTATGCGGAAAAAACAACCGATTAAAACAACACGTTTGTGTTTGGGTTTATTAAATTATGTGCATAGTTTATGCTGGTTTCTACATGGCGTAAACTACCATATATAATATTTAATTTTATCAACTTACGACAAACTCAATTCAATAACTGAGATTTAACTACTTGCAACAGCTCAAGAGGCTGAAACAAATCTGCCAACATTTGATAACGACAATTCAAAAAGCAGTATTTGCCAGATCAATTTTCTGCACATGATCCCAGATTTTATCACATGATTATTGTGAATGAAATAAAATCAATATACTTCGATTGCTATATATTTTAATTACGCAACGTCAACAAAACCTACATCAAGAAATAGACGCATAATATGATATTTCCGGTTTATGTCAATTTTGTCATAAGAAGGTCGCTTTTAGAGTGACGTAAAATTCCGATACAGCCATACACTTTTTTCAATCTTGTTTTCCCACGCAATTAAGAGTATGCGATATATAAACGGTCCTTGTTACAAACATGTCACACACAATTTACACGCGTTTTGATTAGGCAGCATATACATTGTATTGCCACATGCAAGCCTTAGAATTACACAATATACACAACTGCTTTACACATATGTTGCAGGTGAACTAAAGAACCTGCACGTGCATGCCCGCAACATATCAATCGACTGCTTGATACATGCTTGGATAGTCAAACAAAGCAACAGCATCTGATGCAAAGCATGTTTCTTGGTAAATCTTTGTTCAGCCAGAAAAGCGAGCGAACGGCATATTTTGAATTGAAAAGCACATGAGTTTCTTGTTAAATCTTTGTTCTGCCAGAAGAGCGAGCAAACGGCATATTTTGAATTGAAATGCACATGAGTTTCGTGTTAAATCTTTGTTCTGCCAGAAAAGCGAGTGGACGGCATATTTTGAATTGAAATGCACAGGAGTTTCGTGTTAAACCTTTGTTCTGCCAGAAAAGCGAGCGAACGGCATATTTTGAATTGAAATGCATGTAGCGCCGTTAAATGTCGCATCGCCGTTATATGTCGCAGGTTACGAGATTTGTCGCAACGTTGACGATAAATGTCGCAAGGAACGATAAATGTCGCAAATCCAACTGATGATATATGTCACAAATTTCAACTGCCGATAGATGTCGCAACATTAACAATAAATGTCACACACCTTTGTGAGTCATGTTAAAAATGAAAAGTTGAAGTAAAATTTACTAAAACCTTTAGGTTTGATCTAGATTACCCGACGAGGTTCTTTGGGCCGACTTCAATCACAATGGTCAGTTTTTTTGTTAGTATTTAAATAAATTTCCTTTAAGTCTTATGACCAGGGTTGCGAGAGAATTTACATATTGTACTTGCATACATTAAGTTAACCCTTAAATTGTATGTAATATCATTTTAATATTCAGGGTTGCTAATGCATTGACGTTTAGGTATTTAACCACGATTTAAAGTGGTTTTGAAAAATTATCTTTATATATTGAGGAAACATAGATTTGTTATGCGTTTTCACAAAATTAAATCTTCAAAGCAAGTCGCAATATTTAGCCTACACGGATCAGATTTTTTTTAAATTTATAAAAACTTGTATACAATATTTTGCTAGATAAAATATAGAAAAATACTCCCAATATTGGGCTATTTATATAGATATTAAGTCTATGTTTTTTGTTCCATTATTTATGCGTGAAAAACGCATGGGTAATAATACACGTTTTATAAAATCGTTACCATGCGCTATTTATAGAAATATTAACTACTTAATTTACAAAATCCGAGTAGTAATATGCATCTCGGGTCGCGTCAGGTATTCCTAATCACGTCACTAATTTTTAATCGCAATTATGGTAGTATTTTGTCTCATCAACCTTGTAATAGTATTGAACAGGCTTTACCATTTTTGGATGCTCATTCCACTTTTATTGCACGTCAATTTGATTGTATTGTGTTTTAACTGGCGTGGCATTTAGGCGTGTCTTATATTATGTTTGATGTGGATTTTCATGTACCATTCGCTTTCTAGAGCGCCACACACATAGTAACGCAAATTAGCTTGGTATGTAAGCACGAAGCTTGCATGTAAATGAAGTTACCAATGTATCCGATTGAAGTAATATACCGTTATTGAAGCATGTCTCTTTAAATTGGAATAAAATATTCAACTGATTCGTCCGAGTCTCCATAATTGGCTAAAATACCACTTCAAATTTTTTTTAGATATAGGTAACACATCCAATGCATATCACTTTGTCGCTTTTATTAAGTTCATGGCCTGCGCCCATAGTTGAGTAGCCAAAAGTCCGAATCAAGATTTTTCTCGAACAATTGACTATCAGGTTCTTGTATAGAACACAGACAACCACCACGCTGATAGTGACGTGCCGTCTGAATTCTTCACATGCACGTGACCATTAATGCACGTTAGACTTCTTTTTTTTTATCTAAACGTTTAGTGCCAATGTTTCAGTTGCCAACAGTTTCATACAAGAGTTTTCAAACCATCAACTTATATGTGCCGGTAGAACACATGTCAGCCACGTGACTTAATCACCATGAAACTGTTTGTCTCATCTACACGTACTTATGTTAGTGTCGTTTGTTAATTGAAACAAAGTCACTGTACGTGAAAATGCATCCGGCTTCACTTTTTATCTAGTATTTAATGTTCATATTGCCCATGTGTCTAAGAGATCCTGGACTTAAGACTAACACAAGTCCCTGCAAAGTTGGTGTACGTGACAGACCAATTTGCTTACAGCGCAATAATTTATATGGTAACGTACATCGACCAAATTGTAGAATCCTAAGTCCCAATTAATAGATTTCCAGGTCTATGGATGAACACGTACTTGAATAGAATTTAGACTTAGGATTCTATAATTTGGTCGATGTACGTTACCATATAAATTATTGCGCTGTAAGCAAATTGGTCTGTCACGTATTCCTATAAATAGCGCATGGTAACGATTTTATAAAACGTGTATTATTACCCATGCGTTTTTCACGCATAAATAATGGAACAAAAAACATAGACTTAATATCTATATAAATAGCACAATATTGGGAGTAATTTTCTATATTTTATCTAGCAAAATATATTGTATACAAGTTTTTATAAATTACAAGATGTGTTTGTGAAACACAATGTCCCCCTATATGATGTTTGACATTGTAGGATGACCTTGACCTTGTGAAGGAAGACATTGACCTTGACCTTTCACCACTCAAAATGTGCAGCTCCATGAGATACACATGCATGCCAAATATCAAGTTGCTATCTTCAATATTGCAAAAGTATTCATAAAATAAGCGATTTGGGCCACATATATTTGACCTCTGACCTTGAAGAATGACCTTGACCTTTCACCACTCAAAATGAGCAGCTCCATGAGATGCACATGCATGCCAAATATCAAGTTGCTTTCTTCAATATTGCAAAAGTATTCATAAAATGAGCGATTTTGGCCACATATAATTGACCTCTGACCTTGAAGGATGACCTTGACCTTTCACCACTCAAAATGTGCAGCTCCATGAGATACACATGCATGCAAAATATCAAGTTGCTATCTTCAATATAGCAAAAGTTATTGCAAAATGTTAAAGTTGGCGCAAACAGACAGACAGACCAACAGACCAACAGACAGACAGGGCAAAAACAATATGTCCCCCACTACTATAGTGGGGGACATAAAAAAGAAATCTGATCCTGGTAAGCTAAATATTGCGACTTGCTTTGAAAATTTAATTTTGTGAAAACGCATAACAAATCTATGTTTCCTCAATATATAAAGATAATTTTTCAAAACCACTTTAAATCGTGGTTAAATACCTAAACGTCAATGCATTAGCAACCCTGAATATTAAAATGATATTACATACAATTTAAGGGTTAACTTAATGTATGCAAGTACAATATGTAAATTCTCTCGCAACCCTGGTCATAAGACTTAAAGGAAATTTATTTAAATACTAACAAAAAAACTGACCATTGTGATTGAAGTCGGCCCAAAGAACCTCGTCGGGTAATCTAGATCAAACCTAAAGGTTTTAGTAAATTTTACTTCAACTTTTCATTTTTAACATGACTCACAAAGGTGTGTGACATTTATTGTTAATGTTGCGACATCTATCGGCAGTTGAAATTTGTGACATATATCATCAGTTGGATTTGCGACATTTATCGTTCCTTGCGACATTTATCGTCAACGTTGCGACAAATCTCGTAACCTGCGACATATAACGGCGATGCGACATTTAACGGCGCTACAAGCTTTCTATACACACAATATTAGTACAATATCTTTATTCGAATTTAATTTATTTAGCATAAAGCATATTTTCTATTTGGTGTAACGGGGTCCTTCCTCTATACTCTAATAGCCCAAAAAGCATTTACATGCTAAACCTGCAAAAACCAAACCTTGACAGAAAATGTGAGTGCAATAAAACCATCACAATTAAAGATTTATATGAAAACTTACAGTCTATTCTTCTTGCTTGTAAACGTAATCAATACCCGCGTTTTGAACAATATGAACGAAAGAAGTTGTTATCGTTAATGTTTGATTTCATTATTTATTATAAAGTTACATTAAAATTGAATAAAACAGTTAAGTAGTTTATAAAATTAGTAATTGATAAACATATTAAAACGTTTTTTACTGTTCTAAGAATATCGTTCGATTATGTATGGGCATTTGTGTTGTAATTTATGCTGCGCTAGGCGTTCGGTAACCTGCTCCATCTTTGTTCTGCTTGCAAACTAACATGGCGCTTCTCTAATATTACGTTCGTTCATCCAAGTTCAATGGTCTGAATCCAAATAGATCTACCTATATTAGAGCTGTGTTCATAAAAGCGTACTAAGTACATCTTAAATGTACTATATCCTCCAATGTCAGTTCAAAATGGCTAGATATATTAAGTTAAAAAGTTAATATAAAATACATTAATATACGTGGCACATTCATTAGATACTAACAAGTAATTCCCCGAAGCCACTTATTAAATAAACTTATGTTGATCCTGGTCATTCCGTGCAGATGATTGTAGTTAATAGACGAGTATGATGGTGAACCATATATCGTTAAAATTAAACGGGGATTATTACGGGGACCAAAACGTAGTTATCGCAAATCCTATTATATGTGGAAGGTCGATGTATGAAAGCAGAACATATTAAGTTTCAAATCAGACGCTGGATAACAATATCCTTTGTTCATATAATGCTTTCAGTCATAGACCTTTAAACGCAGAGTATTTTAACACTTAGATACGGTAGGTCAAAAGAGACCGACGGCTTCAGACACGATATATGTGCACAAACAACTCCGCATATAGGGTGTGTAAGTCTCGTTTTCTTTCGTTTTCGAATTTCTACTTCCAAATGCTCCAGTACCAAAAAATCTCAATGTTATGATGATTTGTTGGATTGATGTCAGCGCATGGTTTTTGTTTGTTTGCCGTTGCAAATTGTCCTTACGAAGATTTTCCAAGAAAGAGACTCCATTCTTTGAAAAACGATAACGTGCAATAAACTCTTCACTAGTTAATTCATCAAGATGATGTGACAATCGAAATTCCTTTGGTTTCCTAAATGGCAGAACAGCTATAGCCGCCATTTTGTAACCTAGCGTTAACTGTTTAATTGTGCTTTAAACCTCAATTAAAGTTAACGGCAGAAACTGACGTTAAACTGGCCGTTAAAAGCCAGCGTTATTTTGAGCAACCCAATGTTAACGCTTACCCAGATTTTAACAGGCCCGTTATCATTTAACGGTCCATTAAGACTTAACAATGCCTTGAGCAACCGGGCCCAGATCTTTCCGAGTTATATACTTTTGCCGTCATTGAAACAAGACGCGTGAATGTTTTATTGTTAAGAGCTACTGTTCTGAAACTCGTTCAACCTTTATCACCAGTGAAATATGATAGAAAACCAAACGTGTTAGCGTAAATTGCCAATACGTTCACCTTGCTACGTCACTGCTGTTAACATGCACATGTCACTTGAGTGCAACTACCTGTCATTGTAATATGAACTTTGCGTGCAGATTGATTTGAGGTTTAAGCAGTAGCTATTAAGCATCTCCGAATTCGGTTTTCCTTGTTTCACCAAGCAAAATACCTGAGTTGGTACATTAAATAAGAAACAAAAAATAATGGAAATGGTATGTTTATTCAAAATATGAACAAAGATGTCTGCAAATAAACGCAAATATAGCATCGAAGTATTTTTTACTATACAACAAATCAATAATTTTGGTAAATGTCTATGAAGAATCAGAACTCTTCAAATGCTGCAAGAGTAGCTTCCCTTTCTTAAGAAGCTCTTCTTCTGAGAGTTGTCGCCCCTGTCTACTGCCGGGTCGACTGGTTGCCTGCTCCTCGAAGGACTGATCGGTTTCCATGGCAGCCTCGTTCGTCACGTCGATGATGTCATCAGTGACATTACCTTCATTCTAAAACATTATGTGTAAATTAATAAACAATTTAAAATTTACAAAAAATTCTTCTATTTGTGTTACAAATTGATCTTTCATACATTTAATAAATACATTTTAAACTTATTATTCATATGATGTGAACATGCTTGTAAGTTGTATAAAATATATAATTTCTGTACATCTCAAACTGAGTTTCATTAAGATAACTATTGTTTCAATCCAGCATGAATATATTACAACTTTTAACAAAAAACTATTATGCCTGCCTGCCTGTTCAGGTTTAAGTGTTTTTGAGTTCATTTTGAGTTCATATACGCATGGTATATAGCTCGTGAAGGACAAAACAAATCACATGACCTCAGAAATAATGTTTAAACGGTGGGACTACTAGCACGCATTTAGCGCCTAATTGAAAAGAAAAATAGACAGTTCACCTTAGAATCAGTGCCGAACGTTGAATCATGTGATGAGTTGAGGTTGGGGTGCAGGGTACAGCATGGCACATCTTCACATGTGGCCACTGGGAGACTGCACGTTCCATCTCCAAAACTACACGGCCTGTACAGAACCTGATGGGGATCATGAAGGATGTCTGGGGTCATAAGTTAAAGAAGACAAGATTTCAGACAACGCCTTCTAGCTATTCAAAGCTAGTTTTTCCATAGCCCATAAAAACCATTTTCCTGTACACGGATAAACAAGTAACAACTTGATTTACAAGCTTTTTTTTGTGATGTACTTTTTAAAACATAACACTTTTATCATATTCTCTGTTAACTTCATATTGAGTGGTTAAGGAGACGAGTAACAGAGTTTCTGAATCAATGTAACAATAAACAATTAACCTTAAAGATTTTTGTGATTTCTGTTAAATCCATGTCAAAATGGTTTACTAGTATTTAAAGCTTGCTTATCCATGCAAAGCCAATGGTTCCATACACACCTGCAATAACATTCACTAAGCGCATGTTTACCTCATATAAAGACGTTACACCAGAAAGGGAAAGTTCTTGCTTGCAATAGGCATAAGGCCAACTAAACTTTGATTCACCAAACACATTTTATTCAAACTTAAATAGTCATTAAACTTGTTTATAACTTCAATTGTACTTTCAATTTTACAAGTTTCTTTTGTATCAGTCATTCTTCTTTTAAGGAACATGGGCACATAAAAGTGCTCAAGAATTTCATAAACACAAATGTTAAACATTTGTTCAAATACATTTTCAACATATATGTTACTATTTAAAGATTTCCTCTCATGCTATAATTTTTCATGCAACAGTTTTTTAGAATTGTGAGGAATTGACAGTACTTTTTTATTAAATAAATCAAATATAAGAAATTTTGTGTTTACACTATCAAAGTGTGTGCTGAACTTTGCAATTTACACCATGTATGTGATTTTTTTTTTAAGAGTACCAATTCAATGTATGTAATATGGATACATTTGGATTATTTAAGTTGAAGTACTATTTGAAATGCAATGATACCTGTTTTTCCTCATACTTCTCCACAGTAATATCAATACACCCATGAAGTTTCATGTTGAAACCTTGCATGGTATCTTAAATATAGCCCTGAAAAGTTTCATCATACAAAAAACAAAGGGTAATAACTCTTAAATTAAGAAAGAATAGGGTTATGGTCCTTGTGCTTGACACTTCTCCTCATTGATATCTATACACCAATAAAGTTTTATAATGATATCTTATATAGTCCTACAAAGCTTTGTGACAGACCAACTCTCACCATAACACATTTATTCAAATTAGCTTTTGAGATACAAAAAAATATATTTCCATGACTTCATTTAAGACAAAGTTTTAAAATCAATCACCAAGTAAATATTAGTCGGACAGGGGCTCGTCACTTACGTAAGGGCATTTTATACTTGATTAGTCTTAAATAAAGGGCAAATCTCTTTTGCCTTTGTTTTTAATCAAAGTCAATAGTGCCTTGATTGGCTGATTCATTTTATCCATAATTTACTTAAATGCTTTAAAACAAGAGCTGCGTTTGTGAAAGGCATTGCAAACAATCAATGGACCGGAACAAATGTCACACTTCATCTGTAGGTCATGTAGGCAGACTAACATACAAAAATTAGCCCAATATCTTAAAGCATTACGTAAAAAAACATCTGGAAAGCAGTAATAATATTAATAGAGAACAATTTTAAGTCCAAACCCAAAACTTTGCCAAAAATTAATGGACCAAAACGTATTTTACACCTCATCTGTAGGTCATGTATGTAGACTCACAATAGATATTGTACCTGCCAAATGAAAATAAATAAATATCTCCTTTTAAAGTTTAATGCTTCCCTTGGCAAACAATTAATATCAGTCCAAGGCCCGTATCTTCATTAAAAATCAACAGAATGGAATTAATTATACATTCTTTTTTTAAGATAGACTATCATACCAAAATTCAGCTCAATATTGTAAAGCATTGCGTAAAAAAACTCCGGAAAACTAAATGATTGATGGACAGACAGACAGACAGTGCGATTGCTAAATCATCTACCCAGAACATAAAAATAAAGAATCAACATATTATATTAAATATTAATTTTGTTTTAAGAATTAAGTATGTATTGGCCATGTATGGAAACAGAAACAGCAATAATACACTCTACTTAATTAGTATTCGTCCAAAGTTTTTTTTATTCCAGAAGTCCAAATAATGATTTTAATGCAAAATGCCACAATACTTACAGCCTTATTAAACATTTATTACTTGTTGGAAAAAGGGGTGCCCCCTCCCCTCCCAATTTTCCAATTATGCCTTATACTAATGTTTTTGAAATATGAAAAAAAACTATTGTAAAGATTTTTTATTATTAGCAACATTAAAAACCACATAAAAATTGTTATTTTTCGTCCAAATTAATATCTACTTCCACAAATCAGACGGACGGACGGACAGTCTGATCACTATATGCCCTCCTTTGGGGGCATAAAAATGTCATAGAATATCAAAATAAATCAGAAAGCCACATACATAGACTAGAGAGTGGACACCATGCTAAATCCTTGAAATGCACTAAGTGACCCCGTGACCTAGTTTTTGACCCGGCATGACCCATATTCGAACTTGACCTAGATATTGTCTAGATACAACTTCTGATTAAGTTTGGTAAAGATCGGATGAAAACTATTTGAATTAGAGAGCGGACACGAAAAGTGTGACAGACTGAAGGACAGTGCGAAAACTATATACCCCCTTTTCTTCAATAGAGGGCATAAATATCTAAAACATCTTTTTTATGCTTCAAAGGATACGAGAGAAGCAGTATTTGGAGAGTGGCAAGGTGGGGTTTGAACATTTCTCTCCATTGGTGTGCACGCTACACTTTGAGTGCACTGGAGGCTTGTAATTGCTGCCATCAGAAGCTGCAATTCTCCTTTCCTTTGACTGGCGATGTAATAACGCCTCCTAGACAGCAAAATTAAGACACTTGCATCCTATACACTTTGGTATTTGCTCATAAAAAGATTAATCACAAAGGGTTTAGTTTACAGATCTTTAAAAAAAAAACAAAAAAACTTCAAACATCTAGTAGAAGCTAATAATCTGCCTCCTGCAACATACTTAGCACATTAACAAGAGCGATTGTGACATTTACCTTTCATCTAGATTTTACAAATACTGAATACGACACATCTCAACATGTTGATTATTTGTTGTAATTTGTTTTAAATGAATTGAATAGCAAAGAAATAGGTCAACAGCACCAAGTTGAAAACAGAGGCTCACTGCACAAGTGTGACCTTGACCTTTGTGCTTCCTACATAAAATACACTGTCTCAACATGATTAATTTTGTTTTGTTTTAAATCAATAAATGCTTTTAAGAATAGCTTGAAAATTGATAATTAAAAGTCCTGAAAAGTAAATATTGTTATATTTGTGTTTTGAACTTTTTACATGTGACCTTAAATAAAGAGCTAGGATCACAGGATTTCAGGCAAAACGCTTGCTCTACAGGTCAACATTTGTGGGACTCCTATTAAAGTTGCCCCGATTAATTAAGAAGTTACAGTCAAGACAAGCTATAAATCTAATGGGTATACCATTTTATGAATTACAAGTGGAATATTACTTTAAGAGCAGCCTGATAATAAATAAGTTTCAGTCCACGCTGTAAGCAATCAGGGTTAACAGATATGAACAGCAATGCCATACTTTACATACATAGGTTAAATGTTAAAATTTTAAAACACTTTGTTAAAATGAGTTGCTTCAGCAAGCACAACTTACCATGCCATATCTACGATGGTAGCGTTTCATAGCAGTATATCGGCTCCAATTCTCCTGACTCTCCAGATCTTTGGAATACTGACCTATGGCACCTACAGTAACATGAAAATTTAAGCATTAAATGTAAAACAAGGCTTTGACAGCGTTCAAGAAAGTTCCCATCCATATACTAGAAATGAGTCAAGTTGAGTCAACAACACTGGTGCCTCCACAATACATGTTTGGACATAGAGATATTGACTATATAATATATTGTGGGCAAAAAGACAAAGCGCTATAATTCAGACCCAAATGGTAACAGCAACTTTCCTTTCTTAACTATCATCTATAAATTAAGCTCATTCAACTGAAAGTTTAAGAGATCCTTCCATTAGTTAAAGCGGAGTTGAATACACAAGTTTCTGAAGGTATGGGCTTAATTCATGAGCTGAACATGAGTTGTTTCATCATCAAATCCAATGAAAGTGTATAAGATTTTGATTTAATATACTCCATTAGTTTGAGAGCTGGTGAAAAAGAGTTATCATGATTTATTAAGTCTTCATGCTAACATACTAGCCAGAAGCCCTGAGCTAGTGCTTGCAATTTGGGGCATTAGATATTTGTAAACAATAGCACTATTAAGCTAGTATTGTTTTTTTTTCAAGCAAATTATCATAACATAATCGCATCAATAATTATTATCACTGCATTTATATATAAGATTATAAATAACAAGAGGCCCATGAGGGCCTGAATCGCTCTACTGCTAGAAACACTGTGCAACTTTGGAAACAATAAGATGGAAACTGTGTACTTAATGGCGCAAACAAGGAGAATTTTCTCAAATTCAAGGGGAGATTATTGTGTACTTATTTCTCCGATACTGCTCATATTCAATAGGGTTCAAATCCTCATTGATATAAAGATACTGTGCAAATTTGGAAATAATTGGATGAAAACTGTGGAATTAATTGCGTAAATTAGCGGGATTTCAAAGTTTACTCATATTCAAGGGGAAGTCATTCTGGACTTATTGTTTTGATATTCCTTTTTTTTAACAAGGGCTGTTTGTAAAACATGCAAGCCCCCCATATGGGCTGTCAGTTGTAGTGGCAGCCATTGTGTGAATACGTTTTTTGTCACTGTGACCTTGACCTTTGACCTGAAAATCAATAGGGATCATCTGCCAGTCATGATCAATGTACATATGAAGTTTCATGATCCAAGGTGTAAGCATTCTTGAGTTATCATCCTGAAACCATTTTACTGTTTCGAGTCACTGTGACCTTGACCTTTGACCTAGTGACCTGAAAATCAATAGGGGTCATCTGCGCGTCATGATCAATGTACCTACGAAGTTTCATGATCCTAGGCCTAAGCGTTTTTTAGTTACATCCGGAAACCATCTGGTGGAAGGACGGACTGACATTTCCTCATTGATACAAAGACACTGTGCAAGTTTGCCAAGAATTGAATGAAAATTATGGAATTTAACAAATAAAATAAACTGCTGCGCCATGAGCGCATGATACGCCCGTCGTTCGCCAATGAAGTAGTAAGGTAATAAATAACCCTTTGAATCATTTTTTTACTTCAGTTTATTTAATGAAATCACGAAATTTTGACGAACAAAGTCGCATAACTCTGGAACGACAATTCAGAATTCCGTCAAAAATGAAAGGGGATCAGGGTTTATGAATATTAAGATTGTGTTAAAATTTGAAAAAAATCCATCGAAGGATATTTGAGCTACGGTAGGACATTCAATGAAATCACGAAATTTTGACGAACAAAGTCCCATAACTCTGGAACGACAATTCAGAATTCCGTCAAAAACGAAAGGGGATCAGGGTTTATCAATATTAAGATTGTGTTGAAATTTGAAAAAAATCCATCGAAGGATATTTGAGCTACAGTAGGACATTCAATGAAATCACGAAATTTTGACGAACAAAGTCCCATAACTCTGGAACGACAATTCAGAATTCCGTCAAAAACGAAAGGGGATCAGGGTTTATCAATATTAAGATTGTGTTAAAATTTGAAGAAAATCTGTCAAAGGATATTTGACGTAGCGTACGACATTAACAGACGGACGGACGGACGGACGGACGGACAGACGGACGGACAGACGGACGGACAGACGGACGGACAGACGGACGGACAGACGGACGCGGGGTATACCATAATACGTCCCGTCATAGACGGGCGTATAAAAAACTGAATTTTCATTTTTTTCAAAATTCAAGGGGAGATAATTCTGGACTTATAACTCTGATATTGCTCATTTTCAATAGGGTTTGACTCATCATTCAATTAAAAAGACTCTGTGCAAGTTGGGAAATAATTGGATGAAAACGGTGGACTTTATTGCGTAAACAAGCCTTATTTCAAATTGTTCACAAATTCAAGGGAAGATAATTCTGTACTTTTTATTCTGATGTAACCCATTTTCAATAGGGTTCGAGTCCTCAATAATATAGACAATGAACAAGTTTGAATAAAAATCGGATGAAAACTGAGGACTTTATCGCATAAACAAGAAAAAGTCTAACGCACTCACGCAGGCATGACCAAGTTTCATGATGATTGGGCAAAAATTATTACTTCTAGTGTGTACACAAGGTTTCTCTATAGCCATATAAGGAATACTGCCCCGCCCCCTGGCGGCTATGTTTTTCAACGGACCGGAACCATTTTTGAACTCAACCAACATATCATCAGGGGTGTGATTAAAGCAAAGTCAGAGGGGAGGAAAATTCTGTCAAATGATTTTGACTACGCAAATGGCGCGCATAACGCAATGACAAACCTTAAAACAGACATTAAAATAAACAACTTCTTGAACTTCATAACAATATTTCTTTATAAAAACCTGTTAAACTTCACATTTAACATACTGAGGATGCAAAGTAAACAGTTAAGTTAGAATTTATTGTAACTAATAGCAGCAGTTTTTCAATGTATTGAATTACAGTTAATGGACTAAATATAAACAAACACACTTAAGTGTTCTTCTTGTGTTAATGATGTATTAACTGAGTTAAATTAATATACTTAATTTGTTTACCTTCAATATCTTGCATTTCACATCTTCACTCAGTTCAACGCTATTTCAGTTAACCGAACAGCGTGACAAACATAATAAAGCAGAATATGCATATGCATCTGATTATACACAGACCCACAGACATATAAATCAAATCATGTTTGTCTATTTCCATGTTCGAACGATGCTCTTCTAAATTGTTTTACTTCGCGAGTAGACTTAACTCCAATTTGCAAACACTGGTTTCCGTGCTACAAATTCAGTGGGCACATTTCTTAACAAAATATGTGTTGCTTGTATCTAAAACGTAGTCTTTTTGTTGACAAACACATTTCATTATTCAAATCAGACTAGGTGAT
The DNA here is from genome assembly GCF_020536995.1 of Dreissena polymorpha. NCBI lineage: Eukaryota > Metazoa > Mollusca > Bivalvia > Myida > Dreissenidae > Dreissena > Dreissena polymorpha. The sequence goes on from NC_068366.1 coordinate 73,283,768, forward strand.
GTCAGTCGTTTATTCAATTGCTATTTGTCATTTCAATAATCTTAATTTTCTCTTCACAAGGCGCCATTTGCAAACAAATCAGCAGAGCGCATTTTAAGAAAACGATTTTAATTGGAAGATTGGGAAATGACAGCCAATTATATCGCTCGTTTTAAAAATGCTTAGACAGAATCTACTAGTGTAAAATGCGGAGAGATTTCGCAGGCCGCTGATATCTCGGGCCGCTTATGAAATACGTCCGTGGAATCGGTGGTAGCCCCTCTCCCCCACATTTTTTTAAACGAATTTACGCGAATCTCAGAAGTGACTTCTGGGACAACCTGATCCGCGGAAATCCGCAGATCCGCGGAAAAATCACACCCCTGATCATTAAGACGAACATTTTGACAAAGTTTCATGAAGATTGGGCATCAAATGTGACTTCTAGTTTTCACATTGTTGTTCTTTTTTTTACCTAGTGACCTAGTTTTTGACCCAGCATGACCCAGTTTCGAAATCAGTTGAGGTATTATTGGGACAAATGTTCTAACCAAGTTTCTTAAAGATCGGACAAGAAATGTGGCCTCGAGAGTGTTCACAAGGCAAAATGTTGAAGACGCACGACAGACGGACGACGGAAAAAAGGCGATTCCAAAAGCTCACCATGAGCACAACAGGTGAGCTAAAAAGCAGTAAGCCAACTATTGCATTAAAATACAGGATAGTGATATTTGGTTTTCATTAAAAAAACAACATTAATTAGTGAAGGTTATAGCATATTAATTGAGCTTTGAAGACAACACATCAGGCTTGTTAAACAGCTACATGTAAAGGTTTGTGGTCTTGCTAAGGATAACACTCTGAAACCCGTACAGTGAAGACTGCGTGTTAACCAAGTCTCCTGACTATATCTTTGGCCTCTATTTATTGCTAGCTGGAGCACTGTCTTATGTACACACCAGTCTTAACTTCAGCTTGGTCACAAACGTTACTTTTACCCATGCACTGCTTTGTCAGCTATGTTCAAGTGCTTATACACTTGACAGGTGAGCTAAAAAAACACTAATTCATGATCATATTTAATGGACAGACAGAGAGCATAACCCTCATACTACCAATAAATATCTGGCTGACTGGGAGTGAGATCTCTTTGTTCCCTTACCAAAGGAGTCTTTCTCGTGTCCCACAGTGTGCATATACTTTCGCCTCCTCTCTTTCATAACATGCTGCAGACGTTTGAACTGCTCGATATAGAGTGACTGGAGGCGTATCAACTTGTCCCGCATCACCAGTGCCACCTCTTCCGCAGTATACACCTCTGCATGTCTGTATGAGAAGTCAATCTCTTCCCATGTAACTTCAGCATAATACTTTGATCATCAGAAAAAGTCTGCACAGGCTTATCAGGAACGACACTTTCCACTTTTACCAAATTTTTTGTTTACCGGACGTCTCTTATAAACGAAAATCCATTGTAGATGGAAAGTGTTGTCACTGATTCGCCTGTGAAGACTGCAGATTTCTTTCAAAGATCACAGCTCATTTATGGATCAGAGGTGTGATTTTGAAACCAAATTAGGGAAGCAAAATGAAAGGGAGACAAGCAGCTGAGATGAGGAAAAAGCCCTTGATGAATAATGATGTAGTTCTTCAGCGGACTGTTCCATTGTAATATGACAAACACATTTTTATAAAGAATTATGTGATTACTTGAGAGGATCTTCTAGTTCACTGTCCCCACTCTCAGCATCACTGTCTCCTTCATCTTTCCATGCCTGATCTATCACGGGAGTCTCTGCGTCTGAATCGCTGGAACTGGCATACTCTGAAACAGTCAAGACAACAGCTACATAAGAAAGGAGAGGCACTTAGTGAAAGCAGGACTTAATGCATGAGAGAACAAGACCTGTGTTTGTGAAACCTAATGCCCCCTACTGAGCTTTGAAGCCCCACAGCAGCTATTTAAGAGAAAATTGTTCAAGGCCCATCACTTTGCCAAAAATCAATGGACCGGGACAAAACTCAAAAATCAATGGACCGGGACAAAACTCAAACTTCATCTGAAGGTCATGTAGGTAGACTCACATACCAAAAATCAGCTAAATTTCTGCAAAACCCTCAGGAAAACAGTCTTCACAGGCTAATTAGGGATATCACGTTCGACTTTTGTTGTTTTTTGTTTTAAGAAAGTCTCTTCTAAATGAAAATCAAGTCTAGTCTGAAAGTTTGCATGATGGGTGAAGCTGTCACGTAAAGCATATGAAAGCATGTTGTAAATATGTATACCTCAGAAAATGCAAATAATGCAGGCACATATGTATAACGTTTAGACCACCCATGTGGCTTGTTAAAGAAATGATTAGCGACCAGAGTGCAAATATGCACAACTAAATTACTTAAGTGAATATGTATTGCTTTCGAACAAACAATATGACTTGTACGTCAAAAAAAAACTCCTTAAGGCTTTTTCACATAATTAACAGATGTAAAAATAATTATATACATAATTGACGCCAAAATGATTAATTATCAGAGTGCAAGTTCCTTGCCTTTAGAATTATACGATAATCAACACCAAAACACAATGTAATGTGATCTAGGACTTTTCCAACTACGTGATTTATTCAGCAAAAATAACTAATCAGCGGAGCAAAACAACAATGAGCACATGCTAGGGCCCAGTTATATTGACCAACTCAAAATTGAATATAGAGATGTTTGTTTGATTATCAGGTAGTTTTCTATGTGTATGTTTTGTTAGAAAAGGACACTGCGAATGGATTTGAATAGGTACTTTAGGCTAGTTACAGTACTAAGGAGAGTGGGACATGGACGGACATAGAAGGCGTCCAGTCATGTAGTAGTTGACAGAAAAATCATTCTATATTACAGCCAACAGGCTACGGAGACAAACAGTCAGACTGTCAGAATATTTCACGCTGAAAGCTATTTTTTTACCTGAGTGGTCATAAGTCACTCTGATACAGCCGCAGACATAAGTTTAACGCCATAGCATGTGCACGTGACAAAATCAATAGATCTTTCTAGCTTGCAAGGTGTCAGCAATAACAATTAGCTAGCGAGTGAGGTAATTAGGAGGCAATAAATGGATTAGTAATCGTCAATTGTGACAAAACAGACATTTAATTGCAACTTTTCTAACAAGCAACGGCGTTTATACAAGTGGATTTTTCTCATGTAAAACATCTGTTCAATTTTCAGGAGAGAAGCTTACATCAAATGGTATTCTATTGATAAGGTATAAAACCAAGTACATGTAGCTTCTGTGTTTGAATAAAAATGCTTTTTGTGTAAAGTGATGTTTGGGTACATAGAAAAAAAGGGTTTTTGGTGTCCGTTTCTTTGAATAAGAGCAATACTGTTCTGCCCTACTTTTGTTTATTAACAATTAATCCGCTGTTTATTATTTTTTGGACCTGTCGTCAAATACAAATGACAAAGTTATTTAAAAATTATTTCCAACAAATGTAATATGTTCTGCTTAATTGACTGAATTAACAAGATTCAGTATACAAATATATTACCGGTACAATCGATATATATATAAGTTTAAAATGGGTGTGAATTTAAATAAATCATTTAATGTATAATAATTAATGATTTCAATACACATTATTTATGTAATTTTTATCTTTATCTTCAATGAGCCTGTGTTAACTTTAAACTGTGGGGTAAAGATCTAGCAACTTGACCAACTCATTTACCATCTTAAAAGTGGTACCCCGAGAATACCGTTCATCTGTCTCCAACGGCCACGTTAGCCATTTCCCTTGACATACCACTGGCAGAGCTCCAGATAAGGTTTTGTTAAATTCTTAACGTTACTACCAAGAATTCTTAACTCTGAAATTTTATTCTTAACGTTACTACTAAGTTTTGGAAAATAATTCTTAACTTTTCTAAATGACCTAAAAAATCAATCAGTGCTCCAGCTAGGCCTAAATCGAAGGGCGCCGCGCCCTGCCCTCCCGAACCTCCGCCCTGCGCCCCCGAACCTCTGCCCTGCCCCCCCCCCCCCCCCCCCCCCCCCCCCCCCCCCCCCCCCCAAAAAAAAAAATAATTTTTTTTTTTTTTTTTTTACATATGATTATTCATAAATCTCTAATTACATTGGTATTACTTTAATCCTCATTGTAGACATTATATTTGAATGGTTTAATAATAATAGGAATAATACAATTATTTATAACATATAAATTAACATGCAATAGGAAGCATTCCAGAAACACCCGTGCGCTCTTACGTGCCCTTTTCACAAAATACTGCGCGTCAAAAGTGCCCTTTTGACAAAAAAGCCCCCCTGCCCTTTTCAAATCCTAGCTGGAGCACTGATCAATAATAATGGTTATTTTTATGCAAAAAATCAAAATAAACATACTAGCAACTTTATTTATACGAGTTCAACAGTGTCTATTCAGTATTATACAATTTTATTTTTCAAATACCTTAATATGCCCAAACTGTGCTTAGATTGCATTCCTTCGATGAATTTTACATATTTCACAATTAAAATGTGTCTCCCCTTCACTATTTTCAGCGATTAGCCACGGGAATTGTCCCTTCCACACGTTCAATGTTTTTTGTTTAAGTTTGGACCCGTCGCGTCGCGTTTATTTTTAGCTTTTCCCACTGTGTCGGCAACTGAACATAAAGCATCATATACGATCTTTTCTATAATGTCTTTCTTAACATTCAACTTTGGCTCACTTTGCGTACAATATGTTAAAAGCGTGATTTTGCATGCTTTGCGTTTTTTTAGGACGCTCTCTGGGCGCGCCATTGTTTTTTGACTGATAGACTTTACACGCCGCTTTTATTGGGAAAAAAAAGCTTTGTTAAACAAACCCAAAAACCATTCTATTTAAGCACCGAAAAGAATACGCGAAAAGAACTCAATAAAAGTCGATACGTACCGATGTAAAAATAATATTCCTAACTTGATTTTGTAATTCTTAATGGTAAGACAAGATTTAAAAATAAATACGTAACGGACTTGAAAATAATTCGTAATTACAAAAATACGACCCTTATCTGGAGCTCTGGACTGGTTTTTTTGTGTTTTTTTAGAATTGTCTTAATTTTTAGACTTAAGTCTAAAAATAGGTTGGTGAATACAGGAAAAAGTCCAAACTGAACCTTCTAAATGTAGTAGTGCCCTTCCTCCAAACCATCTGCCCAAATGCCTCAAGTAAACAAGCAAATTTGTTGAATTGATATCCCCCGCCATTATACTTCTGGAAACAAAAGTTTTCTGGACGGATGGACAACGCCAACGTGCATCATCCTCTTATCTATATATATAATCATACCAAGTTTAAGTAAAATCCGTCAAAGCACTTCCAAGATATGGCTCCGGACACAGAAAAAAGCATTTTTTCAAGATACAAAGGGCCATGACTCCGTTATTATCAGATAGTGTTAAATGCCATTTGGCGTGCATCATCCTCTTATCTATATATATACTCATACCAAGTTCCAAGGAAATCCCCCAAAGCACTTCCAAGATTTGGCTCCAGACACAAAAGTGCCAGACAGACGGACGGATGGACGGACAATTCCAAAACAATATCCCTCTGCCTATGGCGGGGAATAATAAACAGGATTTACAATTGTGTTGAAAAACTTGTCAAAAAGCATTGAGGCAACAACTGATGACCTACCTAATGCTTTGCTGGCCACACTGGGTGCCTTTTTGCTCTCGTGGTTGTCATAGTTGTGACCTCGGCCGTGCATGAAATGATGGTCTAGACCCTCCAGTAACGTCTCTGGGCTTTCTTTTGGTCGCTTCTTTCTGGAGTTTCGTTGGCGAATCAGCATCGAGCGTCTGGTGTGCTCTACACAGAGGCTGCAAATCACAAGGTAACAAGTTATGTGTAAAAAAACTCAACATTGATCTGAAAGCCATGCAGGTAGACTCACACATCAAAAATAAGGAATACATGTATATCTGCAAGCATTCAGGAAACAGGTCCAGAAAATTGTTATTGTAGAGAAAATTTGAAGTATCATTACTTCGCAAAAAATCTATGGACCTGAACAAAAGTCAAAATTGTTCTCTAACTCACATCAGGTTTTTTTTGGCCCGATTTTATAGCCGAAATTCGGCTATGTTCCCAATCCCAAAAAGTATACTTTTTTCCCAAAATGTGGCAAAAAATTCCCAATTTCCAAAAAAAAAAGTTATATCAAATTAAGTATTTTCCTTATCTGTGAACTTTTCGTGTGGAAAAAAAAGCCTAATGAATTTATTTTCCCAATTACATGAAAATGCAGATAAAATTCCCAATTCCAAAGCCATGGGCTATCTTCCCAAAAAGTGGGAAAAAAAACCTGCACATACAATTTAGGGTATATCTCAAAGAGTTAAAGAAAAATTCCTGATATGAAAAAATGACTGCTTTGTTAGCGAGGCTGTTTTCGGAGAAAACCCGCGCTATTGTCATAGCCAGCTTGTCCGCCTTCCGCCGTAGGCATCGTGGTAAAACCTTAACATTGGCTCTAAAATCAAAGTGCTTCCACCTACAACTTTGAAACTTCATATGTAGATGCACCTTGATGAGTTCTACATGCCACACACATTTTTGGGTCACTAGGTCAATCAAGGTCACTGTGACCTCTAATATAAAACTTTAACAAAAACCTTAACATTGCCTCTAAAATCAAAGTGCTTCCACCTACAACTTTGAAACTTCATATGTAGATGCACCTTGATGAGTTCTACACGCCACACCCATTTTGGGTCACTAGGCCGGTCAAAAGTCAAGGTAGCTGTGACCTCTAAAAAAAAAAAATACTGACAAGCTTTCGCAGCCGAGCGTGGCACCCATTATGCGGTGCTTTTGTTAGTATTTGCAACCTTAATGGTAGCATAAATTAAACAAATTAAACATTTGTTTTATTACTCTGCTGGCCTCATTAACAACAAGTTTATTACAGCATAAAATAGACCTTTAAACTGGTATCTTACAAGATAATGCACATTAAAATGATTTTAGCATGCATGCAAACAATTTAACAAAACATTTTGCTATTGATAAAAAGGGCTGTTTGTAAAACATGCATGCCCTCCCCATATGGGCTGTCAATTGTAGTGGCAGCCATTGTGTGAATACATTTTTGGCATTGTGACCTTGACCTTTGACCTAGTGACCTGAAAATCAATAGGGGTCATCTGCCGGTCATGATCAATGTACCTATGAAGTTTCATGATCCTAGGCGTAAGCTTTCTTGAGTTATCATCCGGAAACCATTTTACTGTGTCAAGTCACCGTGACCTTGACCTTTGACCTAGTGACCTGAAAGTCAATTGGGGTCATCTGCGAGTCATGATCAATGTACCTATTAAGTTTCATGATCCTAGGCCTAAGCATTCTTGAATTATCATCCGGAAACCATTATTCTAAGTTGAGTCACTGTGACCTTGACCTTTGACCTAGTGACCTGAAAATCAATAGGGGTCATCTGCGAGTCATGATCAATGTACCTATGAAGTTTCATGATCCTAGGCATAAGCGTTCTTGAGTTATCATCCTGAACCATTTTACTATTTCGAGTCACCGTGACCTTGACCTTTGACCTAGTGACCTGAAATCAATAGGGGTCATCTGCGAGTCATGATCAATGTGCCTACGAAGTTTCATGATCCTAGGCATAAGCGTTCTTGAGTTATCATCCGACAACCATTTTACTATTTCGGGTCACCATGACCTTGACCTAGTAACCTCAAAATCAATAGGGGTCATCTGCAAGTCATGATCAATGTACCTATGAAGTTTCATGATCCTAGGCATAAGCGTTCTTGAGTTATCATCCGGAAACCATTTTACTATTTCGGGTCACCGTGACCTTGACCTTTGACCTAGTGACCTGAAAATCAATAGGGGTCATCTGTGAGTCATGATCAATGTACCTATGAAGTTTCATGATCCTAGGCCTAAGCGTTTTTGAGTTATCATCCGGAAACCATCTGGTGGGGGGACATATGGACGGACCGACATGTGCAAAACAATATACCCCCTTTTCTTCGAAGGGGGGCATAAAAATACCAAATAAACGGCAAAACATAAAGATACGACGTAAACTATTGGAGAAAGAAGGCAAAGTTTATGTTGTTAGTTTAAGAACCATGATTCAGAAGTGCTTCATGCAATTTTGCAGGTTATCGAATGTGGCCTAGATAATATGAACATAAACAATAAAAATATTACTTTTCAACATAATAAAAGTTAAAACATTACTACCAAATTTCATAGTGAACTGATTTGAACTGCTATTGATCAGACATGGTTCCTCTTAAGACCGCCAACCTGCCACATGTGTTACAATAAAACGTCCACTTTTTAAAACTTGCATATAAAAACCTTAAGATAAGTCAAGATTTGTTACGAACCCATCTTTTCGTTCTGACTTTGGCGCAGCATTTGTGCATCTCTTGCTGTTCTTGTTGGAGGTGTAAGAGCACTGTTTGAATGGAGCATTCTTATCTTCCAGAATGTGCTTCATGCAATACTCATAGCCCTCCAACCTATTCTGCATGCACACTCGATGGTTGTACATGCAGAACAGCCCTTCCACTGGAATTTTTGTCTTGCTGCTCTGCAGCACAGCATTGCGTGAACGGAACATGGCCCTTTAAAATAAGCACAAATTATGAAACATTTTGCAGTTAAACTTGCTTGTTTATTAAATATTATGAATTATAAATATATCCCTTAATACATGTACATGTTGCAAGTTTTCAGAAATTATTAATAAATTCTTTGATTTCACAAGCTAATGAGCTTCGCAAAACTGTATGAAAATAAACATTGTGTTGACATCAAGTTGAATACATCAAGCCTGAAAATCAATTCAAACAAACATAAATTAGATGCATAGAATCAAAAATAACAATTTATATTTGATTTCTTATCACAAAATAAGGCTTGATTGGTCATTGTCATTGGGTACTTTTAAAATGTACCCTGGGTACTCTTAAGTATACTTAAATGTACCCCGGGTATGGACAATATACTGAAACGTACTCGCAGATTCTAACGCTGAATGGTTCGTTGTCAGCTATTTTTTCAAATTAATTAGGTTCATATTAATATTATTATTAATGCAATTATTCTGCAAAACAGCCTCTATATTGTGGAAACTCCTTCTCAAACAATATTTTCGATGCAGGTTTTGTTCAAACAGAATTGCATTTTGTATCCCGAAGCGCGTTTTACATCGGATTTTGGGTGGGAATAAGTCTGGTACAGTCTAAATTTGCCAGCATGTATAAATTTCCCATTCCTGGGATACATTTAAGTATACTTTAGAGTAACGGGACTACCTGGGGTACACTTAAGTAGTACCCGAGACAACAAATTGAACAATGACCAATAGAACCAAAATAAGGTTATTTTGCATTAAAATATATATAAACAATCAAAGTGGAATACAATACAATACTTTGGAATAGTATTTCAGCCCTTGGAATAGCACATCACTAACTGGATGGTCGTTTCATCCAAAATAAGAAATAATTTGCCCAGCATCCATAATCCATAAAATAGTAAGCTTGAGATAACCCCTGAATTTTAAGACATAAAACAACTTTTTTTCGTGAAGTATTTTTGTTACCAATTATATTTAATATTTCAACTTCTGCAGCTTTTAATGTGCAAAAGGAAAGAGGTAATACTTACAAACAAGTTATTGTACAGATTATGCAATTTATGGTGTTAATTCCACAAGTATGATTAACTCGTCCGGTAACCTTGTCCTCATCGTGTAGTTGTGTGTGTTGTAATGACTACTGAACGATAATGCTGACCTATTTTCATTTTAATGAAATAACCAGATAAGAAATTGTAAAATATCATTATTATTTATTAAACAATTTTTTAAAGCTTTATATGAAATCTGCTTTGAAAAATCTTATAATATCTGAAATTATAATTTTATTTCATCCACTTGTTTTGCTAAAAATATTCATTGCCGAGTACAGAGCATGCGCATTTCGCTTTTATTTTCAACTCGGTGCTGTGGAATGGCGGCGTCAAGATGGACGTTTACAAAAGAACAACTTGCGAACACTCCCAGTCGAAAGATGGGGATAGATGCCGACAAAGAACTCTCATATCGTCAGCAAGCTGCCAATCTCATACAAGATATGGGGCAGCGACTCTCTGTGTATCCATTCTGTTGCTCATTTCGTATGATGTTCTAGTCCGTTTTTAGAAAAGACTTCTAAAAACGAAAGGACATCTGAAATTGGCATTCAGTTGTTGTTCTTTTGACGATTTGAGTTATTTGAGGCATTATGTTCGGAGCCAAGCAATATTTTGACTATTTTGCTGAAGACACATTAAGCACCGGGCTGTTGTACGCGATAAACATGTGTAGACCACATGGTCTTATCGAATTCGGAAGACAATGAAGAACACCAAAATGTCAAATAAAACACAAACAAAAACCTGAAAACATTGTCACTGCACACAAAAGCTCATACACATTTACAAAATAATATGGTGACTATTCCAGCTGATTAAATTATTTTCCTTTGTGTAATTTTCACTGTTAGCACTTACACACTTTCAGGGACCATCTCAAACTATTATTAAACAACTGAAGGAAGTTATTTACAAGATACAAGAATCTTTATTTAACGTTGGATGTGAGTAACAATAAACATTAGCTCATGAGCTATTTCTCAACAAAACAATTGTATATAAATAACAAGTGTATATTGAGCTGATAGAAAGATTAAGCATATTATATAAGCATTTATACTACAAGGACATATTTAAAGCATATAAAACACACAATTTAGTAAAAAATGTTCATTAAAAGCATTAAAATTTGTTAGTTACACACAGATACGACAAAGGAAAATATACCTAAAAACTATCAGGGCTCGAAATTAATGCGAGTGAAAAATACTGATAGCGAGTTAAGTTATAAGCCACTAGTATTTTTTTGCGAGTAAAGAAATAGTGGGGAAAAAAACTAGTAATATAAATGCACTCGACGTCATGAATGCTAAACCGTAGGTCAATTTATAGAACGTCTGAATACCTGTATGCGGAAGCGCGCACCTTTTATGTAGACTGGTATACTTATAGTACAGATACACGGATAGAATTGGAACAAAGAACGTGAAACAGTTGACTATTCACATTTGTTCATTGAACTTGAACAGACATGGTGTCGAAGCCAAACATAATAAGTTTCTTTTTGCCTACAGACGGAAATAAAAATACGAAAGATAAAGTAAAGTTAACCGTTGATTTGTATTTTGGTGATGTCGCACTCAACACACGATATCATAGCTGATTTTTTTCAATATTTGAAAACCCATTAAAAAATATCCCAAACTGACACTTAAACTTTGTTTTCTAAGTGGACACGACACACTTATATTTAAAAACAATACCCTTATGGTCCAAGGTACTGATATCTTTGTATGATTGCAGAAATAAAATGTGTATGTTAAGTACTTTTTATTTTGTTTTAATAGTACTAAATTAATGTCAAAACTTTTTTTTATGTTTCCTGCAAAATTTGCGAGACTGTTTTTGATTTTGCGAGTTGGTATAAATGCAGCTCGCAATGTTTTGCAAGTAGAAAAAAAAGTTAATTTCGAGCCCTGTATATTGGAGCTGTTTTTACATAGTTCATAATTAATACTTATGTTATACTTTTTTAAGTTGTACAAACAAAGCATTGCAGACCTATATTAAAATTTAAGATATTAAAACAAGTATAGCATACAATTCATGTTTAAAAGCATATACAAGCACATGCACAATAACTACATAGTACAACAAATAAATAGCACATATATACACATATATTCATGTTCATAACAGCAAAAACAAGCAAGCAAGCAAAAAATGTGAGAAGCAGGTTACTCACACATGGCGCATTTACATTTTGAACCTGTCCAGGTGCGGATCAGCGTACAAAGCCTTTATATTTGTCGACTGTGCGAATATCCTCTGGGAGGCTGTTCCACACCTGTACAGCCTCAAAACGAAAGGAATTTTTGCCATACCTTTTTTGTAATATTTTTGTATTGTCATGCATGTTATTAGAAAACATTGAGTATTGTTTCTATGTTAAACATTCAAATCGTTTAATTGGTATATATTCATGGGCAAATGTTCATATAATCAAGGGTTTCTGAAATTTTTCACTAAAACATTGCAGCTTGCATGTGGAAAATTATTATCGTTAATTACGGTGTATCGAGCGGTTAAGGAAACCGTCCGGCACTTTAATGTCCGGAGCCATATCTTGGAAGTGCTTTGGAGGATTTCATTGAATTTTGGTATGAGTATATATATGGATAAGAGGATAATGCATGCCAAATGGCATTGTATACCATTAGTTAATAACGGATTTATGGCCATTTATATCTTGAAAAAAAGCTTTTTTGTGTACGGAGCCATATCTTGGAAGTGCTTTGGGGGATTTCATTGAAACTTTGTATGAGTATATATATGGCTAAGAGGATGATGCACGCCAAATGGCATTAAACACCATCGGATAATAACGGAGTTTTGGCCCTTTGTATATTAAAAAAATGCTTTTATGTGTGTTTAGAGCCATATCTTGGAAGTGCTTAGACAGATTTAATTGAAACTTGGTTGGCGTATAAATATGGATAAGAGGATGATGCACGTTGGCATTGTCCATCCGTCCAGAAAGCTTTTGTGTCCAGAAGTATATTGGCAGGGGATATCAATTCAACGAATTTGCTTGTTTACTTTGTATAACATCTTTTAATATCACAATTACTCATTATAAATAAGCTTTGGAGTGTATGTAACATCGAAGCAAATAAACATAGTTTTAATAATTAATGGATTATGTACATGTAATCAGTTATGATCATTAATGGATTATGTAATCAGGGCTCTTGCTGGGTTAAAATTTTCTTTCCCCACCAGTTATTATCCCCCACCATGGTCGGAGGGATATTGTTTTGGCGTCCACCCGTCTTTCGTCCGTCCGGAGCCATATCTTGGAAGTGCTTTGATGGATTTCATTGAAACTTGGTATGAGTATATATATGGATACTAGGATAATGCAGGCCAAATGGCATTGTACACCATCTATTAATAACGGAGTTATGGCCCTTTGTATCTTGAAAAATGCTTTTTTGAGTGTCAAATATAACACTTTTGTGTCCAGAAGCATATTGGCGGGGGATATCAATTCAACGAATTTGCTTGTTGCCATTTAAATTGCCATTTCTTAAATCATAGTCTTCTATGCATATACAATGCATTTAATCTTTGCTTCATTGTTAATTAAAAACCAACATTACACTAGTCCTGACTTGAATGACCAGTTGCAATCTGTGGTTATAATATGAAAAGTGGCTTATGCCATTTGGTTAGCAAGAAATATTTGAATACCTGTTGTAGCCACTTGTTTTCCCATTTGATTTCCAAATTGAAAGATTAAATTGCAACTTTTGAAAAAAAAATGCATTAGGCGAAAAATGACAATGGCAGTGGGAGCCCTAATAATAAAACTTCCAAAACCATTGATACATTCCACATTTCATTCATAAAATCATAATTTTTTCTGGTCAAAATTTATACAAAAATTTAAAAAGTGGTGGGATATTTACCTGTTGGCCTGACAAAAAAAGACATTTTGTCTTTAATGAATTGTCAACATAAAATATTTACATTTTATAAAGACCAAATGCTGGCCAATATTGGCTATAAATGTTTTGAAGAATTACATGTACATAAGCACAAAATTATTTATTTTGCATCTTATTTTGCACATGCTTAAGTTCCATTTGCAAATGTTTACCATATTTTTAACCAGGTTTTCCGAAGGAAAAAACTGGTTATTAGATTGGCGAATGCGGGCCGGCTGGCTGGCGGGCGGGCGGAACAAGCTTGTCCGGGCCATAACTTTGTCGTTCATTGTGAGATTTTAAAATCATTTGGCACATTTGTTAACCATCATTAGACGGTGTGTCGCGCGAAAAAATTACGTCAATATCTCCAAGGTCAAGGTCACACTTTGAGTTCAAAGGTAAAAAATAGCCATAAATGAGCTTGTCTGGGCTATAACTATGCCATTCATTATGAGATTTTAAAATCATTTGGCACATTTGTTCACCATCATGGGACGGTGTGTCGCACGAAAGAATCACGTCAATATCTCCAATGTCAAGGTCGCCACGACTAAAAATAGATTTATTTTAAAACAAACTTACAAAGGGGGTTAATTTTGTTTGTTCATTTCAAAAGTTCAGTTTGAGTTTTCTCCCTTTATCAGATTTTCTTTTCACAATGAAAACCTGGTTTTGTGACAATTTTGTCCCTTTTTAATATCTAGCTTGATTGGGCAGTAAAAAAAGGATTGTTTTACATGTATTTTATGAAGCCAATTAATATAAATATTTATAAATTATTAATATCACTTAAACTGTGTTCATAAAAACACAATAGCATAAAAATGTGACAAAATCAACATAACTATTTGATAACTCAAGATAAAAAGATGTTTACGTAGCAAAAATTGTTGCACAACAGAGATTCTTTATGCATGGTCTGTTAATAATATGATGCAGCAAAAATACCCTTAACTTCTATCGCAGTACACAGTTATGCATCAACACTGCCATTGTATACATGCATAGATTCTACATGCTGAGGCCTTTCACCAAGTTTCCAAGAAATGTAAGTTGTATTTTTACAGACTTAACATCAGATTCATGAAACGATTACTGTAACACATTTTACTTTTACCACCACAGGCATAGATTGGATTACCCACTTTACATTAAATTTCTCCTTAAAACTCCTTAAAATATGATTTCTCAATAATCATCAGACTTGAGTACAAAAATTATATCGTCACATACCAGTAGTTAATTTTATAAAAACATAATATGTATAGACAGAAAAGGGAAAATATATGTTCACATGTGCTTGCAGATATGTAATAACTCACATGTGCTTGCAGATATGTAATAACTCACATGTGCTTGCAGATATGTAATAACTGAGTGTTTTTATTACAGGAGATGGCTCCAGCCTGTTTGTTTTTATCCTGCAAGGTGGAAGAGCAGCCCAGGAAGCTGGAACACGTCATCAAAGTAGCACATTCCTGTCTATACAGAGACAACAGGCCAGCACCAGATCCAAAAACTGAGGTTTGCTCGCATCACTTATGGTCATTATTAGTGCGATCATTATTTCTATCTGATCAACAGTATGGTCTTGTTGCATGTAATCTGTATCAACTTTTTCATAAAGCCCAATTTACTTAGTTTTATGCTTCCTGGCTGCAAAAGAATGTCTTTATATTGAGGAAATTCTGCTATATATTAAAATAGCTGTTTGAAAGGCTCGTATGCACTATTTCATATTGCAGATTTTCTTATATTTAGTCATTGACACTCAAAATAGCTTTAAATTCTTTAATGTGGGTTTTATAATCCTATTTAATTCCTATATCTTGAATGTGCTTTACCTTCATTAAAAGTGAATCTGCAATCAACATGGAAGTCTGTCCATTCGTCCGTCTGTCTATTCTATCTGTATGTAGATGCTTTCTTGTCGGGAGGCGTTCAATGTTTCTTAATTTACAATATTCATACTGGCAGCATTGTTCCTTATTGTATTAACTGAATGTGCAGTTTTAATGCCCATGATAATGGATAATGTCAAATGGGAATATGGTGTTTCCCCTGTCCATTTTGTGTTCGGCTCTTAATGTTTGTATGGGAAAAAATGTCACAATTGATAATTGTATTAAGACTGCGTTATATGCAAAACCATCTTACTTGCTTCAAGGTAAAGTTCACATTGGACAATTAGAGTTATATCATATCCTCAATATGTATATAGTGACCATATTTAGAGATAATACATGTAATTGTCTGGCTCATAACTTTGTCCTGCATTATGGGATTTAAATTAAAAAGGCATAGATCATATTCATATCAAGTCGACTTATTGCATGCAACAACCATATCGCTGCCTACAATGTCAAATATACATGTTAGAATTAGGTAAATAATTTGTTCGCGCATTATCGAATATTCAAGTCAATCATAGTTACATATACTCATAATATCTGGAAGCTGTGTAATGTGAAACAAGCGTGTCTTTCGCTTTAAATAAGCATCACTTTGGATACTTGAAATTCGTGCATGTGACTGTAAGTTCTCTTTCTTTATAGGGCATTGAACAGTTTCATGGCAAAGTGTTGTATGCATCAACTATGGTGTCATGCAGATCATGCTAAATATAATGACATCATGTTTAAGGGTGTATTCTAAGATGTTTGTGGGATAATTTAAGTTGATGCTATTGGTCTGCTGCATAGATTACTTTAAAGCCCTAGTCATAGTGATAAACTATTATGACTGAGGCGTGTTGCCCCTTTCATTGTGAAAAAGTACTATCAAGGCTTTTATTCCTGATTTGGGCAAAGGGCCTGGCCTTCCATTTTTAGGGAAAAAATATTTACAAAAGTGAAAAAGGGGAAGAAATTTCTTAAAGTAAGCTTTGCATTTGTGGAAAATTGCTTCATTTTAAAGAAATTCTCTTAACTAAAGTGGTCTTTTCTTGGGAGAAGGGGCCTATGTAAGGCTCTTTTTAAAGAAGGAAAAAATGCACTGACTATGTATTACCTGAGGTAAGTATACTGCAGTGTACAGGCATTGACAAGTATGATATACTTTCAGGCTTACCTAGAGCAGGCCCAGCAGCTTGTGATCAATGAGAACATTTTACTACAGACTCTAGGTTCGTGTATACACTGCCTACTGTATACCGCTAATGGCCTAGTGAACTGTAGTGACCTTCAATTATCATTTGGTTATTTACTGAATATTGAGCGCATACATGGTCGTTCTCGCTTGTAGGGGCTAGCACATTGTTTGTAATAATTTGTGTCTTTAATTTTTGGTAGTAAATGTTGGGTAGAATAAAGCATCTTAATATACCGGCATCCATTTGGTTTGTTTTATTACCAGTCATTCCCCCTTTATATTGTTTAAAGTAATTTTTTTTCAGTATGCATTTCAAACATTATTAGGGTTGATCTGTCAGATTTGAATTATGTTGTATTTGAGTACACATTACCAATTTCTTATAAGATTTCTCCTGTGGATGAAAAATAAATTAATTTTCGTAATTTCCATTTTCCTTTCAGATTTATAACCAAACATTTTTGCTGTGAGAACACTGGAAAACATAATTGCTTTAATGCAGTCCTTTGTAGATTTTATGCATTTATTTTGTCAAAATTGTTTCAATTTCAGGTTTTGAAGTCAGAGTGGAACATCCACACACATTTATTGTTAAAGCCACAGCTCTAGTTAAAGGTATATTGTTTATTCATAGACTTAATATCTACATACTTTTAAAAGCTTTGGTTGTTCTGTAACTGTCAATGGGAATTTTAGAATATTCACTTGTAAGATTTTGTCTTCCGAGTTTCCTTGTACAATTCTGAAGTTTGTAGGAGAATAAACATGTATTGAGTTTGTGGGGAAAAGATATAAAGTGTCTGGATGGATGGATGTTTGTACTTGGGAATAAAGAACAAACCACACTTTTTCTCCTCAACCTTGTGTTAGAGCTGATATGCTTGACAGAATTGATTTTTACCAAGTACATTTGTGAATATAGAAAATGATATTAACAGCATATTTTGGTTGAGTGAGTTGGATCAATTAATTGCTCTTTTCACCTAACAAGGCTTACATATCTGGTCAGTGCATGTTTTCTGTATCCCCAACTGAGTTGTAGTTCAATGTCATAAGATAGTTCTATATGTTAATATAATATTTTGAACCTTTGATGTCTGTGCTTGTTTCCCAAAACCACTGAATTTGGACCAAATTTCTCTGGGTTGAGCACTACAAAATGTTGTGCAAACAGTACCTCTGGCATTCAGCATACAAATTCTTAATAAATAAATAAATTAATAATTGACTTCACTTCATGGAAGCTTCAGTATTGAACATTGTAACTCTTATTATTAGTCAAAAATTATGTTGCATCACAATTATTTCTATTTATTTCTAACATCTAAAGTTGTTTTTTATATCAGCAGGACATAGTAAGTTTCTATTAGTTTTGATTTTAATGTTGCCTTTGTAGAAATTTCTGTTGTTATTTGTATGTTTAAACTTTTCCCATTCATTTCATAGAAAGAATTTATTTATTTTAACATGTTGCTTGTTAGACAAGTTGTTGAGATTAAATGCTCTAGGCATTTGCTTATTTTTCTTAACAAACATGTGTTTGTTTGTTTACAATAAGAATATACTGGTAAGCACATACTGGTTTCATTGGCTGATGTATATCTTACTCTTAATAAAGTCATACTTAATGAAACAAGGTAATCATTTATACAAGGATAAGCACATAATTTAAATACTGTTTGTTTGGTAATGTGGTATGTATCATTCAATTGTGTAATCAAATTTGACGTACTGTTTTGTGTCAAATTGAACACATTCTGTAGAAACTTGGCAAGTGATTGATTTACCTTTGCAGCCAGCAAAGATCTGTCCCAGAGCAGTTACTATCTGGCTACCAACAGGTATGCATCGAGTGTCGAAGGTGTTCTCTCAACAGTTTAACAGACGCAACAAAATAATTTAGTTTTGTAATAAAATATTTGTTTGCTACAAGGAAAAGATGAATGAGGGCAAGCCGGCAGATATTTACTTATGTTTAAAACACACAAGAATCTAGAATTTGTGATAAGTTTGAAAAGAGGCTTAATTGAATAACAAGCTATACCTGTGTTGGTGAAATTACACCTGCACTATGAGAAACAAAATCACTTTGCTGTAAAAACTTCCAAGACGGCCATTCTGATGCAGTTTAATTCCACCTTTGTTTTAAAAAATCCTGGCATTTTGTGCTAAAAACTACATCTCTGATGCCTAAGATATTTATAAATAAGAGATTTATTATTCTCAGTTTTAGCTATGATCACAAGGTGTCTACTTAAGTAGTAATAAAGTTATTGCTGATGTCTCAACTTTATATTTCAGCCTCCATATGACGACGTTCTGTCTGCAGTACCGTCCCACTGTCGTGGCCTGTGTGTGCATGTACCTAGCCTGTAAATGGGCCAAGTATATGGTATGCCATCGTGGCCATTGACAATTTTTATTAGCTATGAGGATATTACTGGCAAAGCGTGTATGTTCCTTTTTGTCTTATTCTATGTATATAATATTCCCTAATTAAACATATTGTTTGTGTAATATTTTGCCTTGTTATGCCCCCGAAGGAGGGCATATAGTGATCTGACTGTCCGTCGCACTTTGCGTTTAGGTTTCGAAAAATTCTCTTAACTTCTATGTCGCTTCAGATGTAACATTCATATTTGGTATGCATGTGTATATGGACAAGGCCTTTTCATACGCACACAAATTTTGACCCCTTTGACCTTGACCTTGAACTTAGGGTCCGCGTTTAGGTTTTGAAAATTGCTCATTACTTCTATCAAAGTGTTTATCGGGGGCATATGTCATCCTATGGAGACAGCACTTGTTTTATCTTTACATCTAAACAAAATATCCAAATAAGCATTATAATACTGAGTGGAAAAAAATTGTTTATCTTTAACACATGGTACTTTTTTCATTTACCTTAATTATGGTTATATCTTTATTAAATTGTACATATTTTTTCATTAACCTTTTAACCATTGTTTTAACTTTGTCAAATTCTTTATCATATTTTGTTACTATTTTTTATGCAGATACCGAAGTCTAACGAAGGAAAGGAGTGGTTCTATTATGTAGACCCGTCAGTGACTAAAGAGCTTATAGAAGGTACTGCACTTATCTTTTTATCTTAGTTTGTTTGGTTTGTATAATTATAATATCTTCTGATAATAAATGATGTTTAAATTATGGAAGATTATGATTGTCTACCTGATAATTTGAAAGTGTCTGCATGGAAACAAGTTTATATCAACTTAGTATTCGTATAGTGTGTATATACTTTTATGGGAAACTACTTATGACATTTTGGTATAAAAAAATATAAGAGAACACAAGATTCATTTTAAGAATGAATCAGGGGTTTTTCTGCCTACTTTGGGAAAAGGAGTCTGACCAAATTGGGAATTTGTTATCGATAAAATTGCCCATTTTGGGAATTTTTGTTTCGTGAAACGGCTCATTTTGGGGGAAAAAAAATGAATTAATAATGCTTAAATAAGTCTGTGTTGTAACAATTTTCTTTATATGAACACATGCAAAACAAACACTGCCCAAACACAAGTTACAGCAACATTTTTGGCCGAGCTAAAATAGAGCCATGGGTATTTCATTTCATACTTTAATGTATTAAATGACGATTGAACTACAACTTTCTTACAAGGCTCTGAGCATTCAGTTGCCGATTTTGTGATTGACGGCCCTGGCATTACTTCTGTTGCTGTTACATTTTGCTGCGTATCGTCGGAGCCTGTCTGTTCAGGGTTTCTCGCGGCAGTAATTTCGGATGATTCTGAGCGTTTCGAAAACATCGATGATATTGTAACACATCCTTTAGCGTCTATTTTTTGTGTTTTTTTAATGTAATATTTACTATTGTGCGAAGCCATGATTGAAAATAAGCGTCTACAGATATGGTATAGAATGTGTTTTGTGCGGCTCTATATACTCTTGTATAATGCGGAACAGTTCGAACGTCATCGCTGAGAGTAAATGCATCCGGCAAATACACCAAAAAATCTGTGTCACTAAAGGCTTTATTGCGTCGCGAATGAAGGGAAGTCACTCTTTCGATATAAATTATGTTTACTTTTTACGATTTTGGAAGATTTTATTTTTTGGAATTGGGAAAAATGCAATCAAAATTTGTTTGGGAACGGGTCCGTTTGCTTTGGGAATGCCTCCGTTTCCCGGAGGCGCAGACAGTGCTGAAAAACCCCTGTGAATAGTCTAGGTATGGATGGTGTTGGTCTGTGTTAAAAACAAATTCAAGGGTTTAATGTTATTCTGTTCACAGTTGTTATTTGTTGTTTATTGTTACTACCTTAGATAACAGGCTTTTAAATATCCACTTGTATGTTCAAATTTGCGAGTGAAGTTAAAAGTAAAAACTACAGTCAAAACTGACCTAACGATCAATTTAGAATAACGGTCAATTGCAGACAACAGTCAGTCTGGATTCCCCATGACGAAAATCATATATTACACTATAGAATATCAGTCAATTGTCCATAACGGCCAATGGCCAGTATATTTCACTCAGAAAGTCATGTTTGAACTGTAACAGTCGCGCACCAGTCGTTTTGAGTAAAGTAAAAAACGCGAAACATCATTTGTGCGTCTATTTTGCAGGTTAATTATCTGATAGCGGTAACTGCCGTTGTTAAAAAGGTCCGCTGCGAGAAAACAAAATAATAGCATTTTCCTAAGGTTTGTTTTTCCGGGGATAATTGCAGGGGGGATTTCAAAATAAAACATGTCAGAGTATGTAACAGATACTTTATGACAATGAATCCGCTTTTTATACTGGTTTGGACGTGACATCAATGACATTTGACAACTTTTACTAACTGTATTAACGAGATACATCAGTGAACAATCATACTTTCGTTGATGAAGTCATATATTTAGTTTAAAAATATTAAACTAAATCAATTGACAGATATTATTATGTATTATTCAATATAATTTATTTATGTTATTATGCTTAGTTATAGGCAATTAGCCTATGTTTTACACTGTGTGCAAATGACTGGGTGGGGTAACGACGTAGCAATACTACCAACTTACCAACCATCTAAAAAGTGGTGATCTGAGAATAGCGGTCCCTCGTCGACAACGGCCACTTTGGCCATTTCCCATGACTGACCGCTGTTCTCAGTTTTGACTGTAGATTTAGCTCTCCTGAGCTTTTGTGGATCTTATGATACTGTGATTTCCATCGTCTGTCTGTCTGTTCATGCTTGAACTCTCCTCTATTGACTCCTCATGCACCACTGATCAGATTTAAAGGAATTTTTTTTTACAGAATACATCAATAGGTGACTTTCTAATTTGTTGACATTGATTCCGTTGTTTGCATATGTAGGTCAAAAGAGCTAAAAACAGATTCTTAAAATGAAAACTCGATGAGTCTAATCTGGAGCTACAAGGATAAAGGGGGGGGGGGGTAAAATATTTGGGTTGCATCACCATCTTGTGTTCTTCTTAGTCTTTTCAAATCATGCAACTGTGGTCAAAGCTGAACATGACCTGGGGGATACTTGTTTTTTATGTATGGCATTTCAGGATAAGCGCCTCTAAAATAAATGTGCAAGTGTGGTTTAAACTTTGTACAAAATGACATGAAAAGCAAATAGTTATGAGTGGTCCCTGATAATTTATTTGTATTTTGTAATTTTCACTGTACAGATCTCTACAATGAATTCCTCAATATACTCGACACTTGTCCAACAAAGCTGAAAAAGAAGATTATGGGGTGGAAGGTTAGTAGAATTTTCATGTAGAAAAAAATAAAATTTCAACTTTTCTTCATTGTTTTGTTAGGTTTGCTTCTTTCAGCTGCTGCAAATAAGTTCCATCAACACATTATGAACAATTGTTCTCTGATACTCCGTTTATAAATATACTCGTATGGTTTAGTTTCTTTCTCAAAGAAAAATAATAATGCACCTCGCCATGGACAACAATTTGCGCCTTAACTTAAGTCACTCAGATGAGGCTTCCTTTTAAAAAGAAAATACCGTAAGTGTTCTCCCTGATTACCCTGTGCAGACTGCATAGGCTAATCTGAGAACTTCAAGACACTTAAGGCACATGAATCAAGTCATGCACCATGTTTTCCTACTGCGCAGCTCATGTGTATAAAACTGGAAGTCCACGTTCAGGTGACATTTGCAGGGTACTGAGAGTCAGCAGCGTGACATGCCCAACCAGGACCCCACAGACCTAACAGGTGCAAATCCCTTCCCCACTACCTCCCAGCAGAGACACGAACGTCGCGATAGCAGTCACCACTCAGGGCAATTATCCAGGGTTCCGCCCACTGAACACAGGTCTAACCAGGAGCACAGCCTTGCACATGTAAGGGATGTGCGTCCTGACCAGGCCAGGTTAGTTGTGCATGAAAATTATGTTACTTAAACTTCAATAGGAAAATAGGAAAACATTGTTGCTTGATAATTATTCTGTTCATACACTTAGTCCCTAGCTACTAAAATTGTTGATTTTTGTTTTTATCTTTTTTTTTAATATCTTCAAAGTTAAACAAATTAATAAAAATAATTATTGGACTGGCAACAGTTTTCATAAAATTTTACCTTATCCTGCACTACACAATTGTGGCCCAGTTTCACCATTCTTGCACATGTTCACAAACAGGGATGTGCAGGTTGACCGCCGGAAGGACCCTCACATAATCTATGACCGGAAGCTGCACCCTGCCCCAGGTTCAGCACAGACTGACCACAGGGGGCCCAGAAGGGAGGAGACCAGGGGCTCACATTCCAACACTCAAAAGAAGGAGGCCCTCCCTCAGGCCGCTGACCACAGAGAAAGACATTTCCAGGACAGTTTCAAGAAGGACAAGGCACCTGTAGCGGTGAAACGGGAACATGATGTAAATGGGCGATCGTCCACACCTCAACCCTCACGACCTCAGCAGGAAGTCATGTTAACTGAACAAAATGTGGATAGTCTGTTGGTGAAGTTGGAAACTGGTACCACGGCAACCTCAGGTGCTTCTGATTCTCAGTCCTCGGTAACATCAGTTGGTGCTGAAATGCAGAAAAAAACAAAATCTGAAACTGCAATTAACTTTAAAGAGTACATGAAACGAAAGGAGAAGGAGAAAAAGGAAAAAGAGCAAGCTGAGAGGTTGAGAATTCAGCTTGAAAAAGAAAAGGAAAAGAGAGCTAAGGAAGCAGAGAATCTTAATAAAACTTATTCAGAAGGTATGAGTAACCGAGAACAAAAACCTAGACCTCCAAAGTTAGACGTAAGTCTGCCACTACCTGCAAACTTGGATGAGTTTTCTACTAAAGATGTTTCTGAAAGGCCATATGAAGTTAATATAAAAAGTCCTATTAAACCTCATAAAAATATTACTGTAAAAAGTCCAATAAAAAGTTCAGATCTCAAACAACCAAAGTTGGAATTACCAAAAGTGCAACTAACACCGGAAAAAGATGGTAGTGATCCATTTAGTGTGAATATTAATAGTGATCCTGCTATACGAAAACTTATTGGAAAGGAAGCGTCTGTTGTACATTCTAATGGTAGTGATTTGATAAAATTGGAAACAATGACTAGAATAAAACAGGAGCCTGGAATTTCACCCAGACTTTCCCCTCGTGTAAAACCGGAATTCCCCCATTCAGGTGCTATAAAAATGGAACCAATGTTCACTTTGGAGGTAAAAGTTAAACATGAAGTGATGGATCTGGAAGTGAATCAAGAACCAAAGACAATCCACACAGACCCATTAACACTAAAAATTAAGAAAGAGTCCGACAAAACTAGTCAGTCCAGCATCAAGGTTCTTACACATTTTAAGGACGATTTAGAACCTGGTGAAATTGATGACTCTGAGCCAGAAATAAACCTGCTGCCAGAGCATGTTTCAGCACCAGCAATTAAAATAAGAGAGCTGGGCTATGATCCTGATGTGGGACTTGAAAGTGCCCATGCACTGAAGCAAGCCATGGAACGAGAGGCTTTAGGTGGAAGGGCTACCCCTGGCTTAGGTCAGTCTAGGGTAGATGGAGGTACTCAGCTAAACACACCCATTAGAATGAAGATACCACGAACTCATTCACAGCCTGAGAGCCCCTCTCTAAAGATAAAAATCAGCACTAAAGGGATATCTACAGATAGTGATCATAGCTCAGGAAAACACAGCTCTCCGCATAGACATAAACACAAACACAAGGACAAGCATAAGCACAAGTCACATAAACATTCCCGGGATAAGGAGAGACTTAGAGATCATGACAAGCTTAAGGATAGTCAGTCTTCAAGTTCAAGTGTGGGGACCAATGGCCAATCGCAGTCAATTAAATTAAGCATTAAAATTGGTGATCTTCAAAGTCACTCAAGCCCTAGTGCTACAGAAGTGCCAGGTAAGCAAAAGCTTGACAAACAAAAGCACAGGTCTTCAATATCAGATCCAGCCTTGAACAGAAATGCTAGTGTAGAGGCTGAAAGAACTCAGCCATGGTCAATGTCTGACCTGGCTAAGCCGGCCTTGGCTGCTGCTGTTGCAGAGTCACCATCTAGAAAGAGGCGTCGTACGTCCAATGTGGAGCCTAACACGGATATGTCGCAACACAAGACTGCAAAGATGGGGCCACCAAGACTGCGGCGGTCTTCCTCGTCGCATTCTGTTGTGAGTATGGAAATGTCTGATGAGGAATCATGCCAAACAAATGGTCAGATACAAACAGAACATGAACCTATGATCAATAAATTAAAAGATAATCTGCAGCAGCTCATTGCTCAAAAACAAATTGAATACATCAAAAACAAGCAAGCTCATGAATCTAGAAACTCGCCAATGCAAGCTCTTAAGAAACCTATAGACAGACAACAGTCTGGCTTTGACCTCGACGGGATGATGTGGGCAGGTAACTCAGGAGATCACCCGCCCCTGCCTTCTGACATACCTGCCCCACCTCCTCCCCCTCCACAACAGGTCGCCAGACCACCACCGCGGTGATGTTAGCATGATTTCATAGTTCTTATGATTGTTGTCTTATCCTTTCAGTGTGATTTAAAATATTTTCCAGTGTTTTGTACTTAATAGATTCATTTATCTTGTGATGTGCCCCATCATTGATAGTGATCATATGCTTATTTGTCCCCTACCAGTGAAACCGGAGAGGGACTTATGGTTTGCGCTCTGTGTGTCTGTCAGTCTGTCACACTTTTCTGGATCCTGCGATAACTTTAAAAGTTCTTCTTTTTTTTGATGAAACTTGAAACATTGACAGATGGCAATATGGAGATAATGCACCTAATTTCATTTAGTTCCTACGGCAAGAATTCTGGTTGCTATGGCAACAAATAAACTACAAATATTGCTGAAAATGGTGGATCCTGCGTAGTTCGGGGACTTTTATTGCTTGGCAATAGTCTTGTTTCATTTTGGTTCAATTTTTTACTGAAGTGAATTATTGAATTCAACTGTCATTTTTATAATATCTGATATATAACAGTGTATGGTCACAAATGTGTATGCTCAAAATGTTCAGAATATCGTTTTAAATGTCCACACTTTTGTGTAATTCAATAATTATTATGGAAATGCAAATATTCAAAAACTGCTTTAATTGCCATAAAATATTATTGTTATTACAGTTTTCATAGATCTTTATGTTGTTATATGATTGTCACGATTTAATGTAATTGTACATTGCTGTAATTTGACAGCTTGTAATTGTGGATTTTTTTTATTGTTGAATCATTTAAACTTCACAGACGCCATCAGGTAATGTGTTTGTCTGTATTAGTTTTTATGTTAAACTTTTGTATTTAAAGAAAATCTGTCAATTGTGGGGAATTATATTATTATCCAAAGTTCTCACATTTAGCTTTTTTGCATTGAGTTTTTTATTAAATAGCCAATATATGCTTAAATTTAGTGCATTTACATGTAACATACATGTACACATAATCAGCATGGGTTGGAAAATAGTCTCACAATATGACAAAGAAGAGCGTACCATATTTTAAAACTTTTCAGTCAAATCCAATATTCTATTTCCCAATTATTATACAGATGATGCAAAATTACATCATTAATATTGTTAACTACCAATAGTTAATCTGAACTTGTGTTTGCAAAGTATTAAAAAATGATGTATATATTTTGCATAAAGAGGTGTTTTTTTTAGTTATTTCTTTATTGAAAACAGCGAGGCTATTTGGGGTTTAGCACTTAATGCTGGTTTAAAATGTTGGATTGACGACAATTGCTCTACAGCTTCTCTTGGTATCAAAACCCTTGATTTAATGGTAAAAAAGAAACCAGTACCATCATTTATAAGTTGAATAAAGATATAAAGCTAAGATATGCTAGTTTTGCCATTGTGCAGTATTTTCTAACTTGTTAATTTTTTGTACAAACACTTTTTGGGTATGATGTTCTAAAAAACACAAAAAAACACAGAAGACGTGTAAAAAAATTCCTTTAATACAGTACTTTGCATGCAATTTTCATTATGTTATACATGTCCATAAGTCTTGGATTATGGTTTATATTTTGATAAGGTTTCTTTATGATACATGTTTGGTTGTACCAACAGCTTATTTCATGCATACAATTGAATGAATTGTTTGTATTATCTCATGCTTATACAACCTTCTTCAAGCTAAAAAAAAAGAAAAGCAAAATCAGCAATAATTAAGTCTACCTTGGCACTTTTCTCCATAATTCAAGGTTTCTTCTGCTTCTTATAATGTGTTGAATGCTTAAGCATATTGCCTTAAATTACTTGTCAATGTTAAATAGCATTGCTCATAATAATTATATTAGCTGGTTATAAAAGGTGCAATTTTCTGTATTTTAAAACCAGTCTTGATATTCTGAATTTCTGTTATGTATTTTGATGTGTGTCATTACTTCCGTGATAGAAGTGCTGTATTTAACAATGGTATGGAAATGAAAGCATGTTGACATAATGAATCAAGGTATATACATGTAATGTCCTGTCTCACAAATAATTTTATGTAGCTTTGTCCATCTGCTATTATGTCCATTGACACCACTGTCTAAATTTGGTCAGTAGAAAACTTAACATAACATTAGCCTCTGGGTCTATATTCTCCAACTAATCCGTAGAGTTAAGCATATAAAATAGACTTACAAGGAATAGACTTTGATCCAAGAAAATGGTCTTCCTGGGATGAATATATGATATAAATGGTGCTATTGTCATGAAATTAAAGTATTGCTTTACTGAACTTTTAAGCAGTTTATTTAATACATTACAGCATTATGAAGAACATTCTATATTTCTAGACTTCAGTGTAAGCATTGGTTGGTGAATACAGACCCAGGTGTCTTGTTATAACATATGTGAAGGCGTATTTAACAATACATGCATGAGCAGAACTGAAACATGTTAGTTTGTATCATTGATTAAACATTTACTTCTTTACAAGTAGTATTGGTTGTCCTTTGTTTAGTAAAAAAATTTATGTTGCATATTTGTTAATTATGCCCCCCTTCGAAGAAGAGGGGGTATATTGTTTTGCTCATGTCTGTAGGTCGGTCCGTCCACCAGATTGTTTCCGGATGATAACTCAAGAACGCTTAGGCCTAGGATCATGAAACTTCATAGGTTCATTGATCATGACTGGCAGATGACCCCTATTGATTTTCAGGTGACTAGGTCAAAGGTCAAGGTCACAGTGACTCGAAATAGTAAAATGGTTTCCGGATGATAACTCAAGACCCCTTAGGCCTAGGATCATGAAACTTCATAGGTACATTGATCATGACTGGCAGATGACCCTTATTGATTTTCAGATCACTAGGTCAAAGGTCAAGGTCACAGTGATTGAAATAGTAAAATGGTTTCCGGATGATAACTCAAGTATGCTTAGGCCTAGGATCATGAAACTTCATAGGTAGATTGATCATGACTGGCAGATGACACCTATTGATTTTCAGGTCACTAGGTCAAGGTCACAGTGACTCAAAATAGTAAAATGGCTTCTGGATGATGACTCAGGAATGCTTACGCCTAGGATCATGAAACTTCATAGGTACATTGATTATGACTGGCAGATGACCCCTACAAATTTTCAGGTCACTAGGTCAAAGGTCAAGGTCACAGTGACTCAAAACAGTAAAATGGTTTCCTGATGATAACTCAAGAATGCTTACGCCTAGGATCATGAAACTTCATAGGTACATTGGTCATGACTGGCAGATGACCCCTATTCACTAGGTCAAAGGTCAAGGTTACAGTGACAAAAACCGTATTCACACAATGGCTGCCACTACAACTGACAGCCCATATGGGGGCATGCATGTTTTACAAACGGCCCCTGTTGATTTTCAGTTTGCCCTAACAAAGGTTAAGGAATATATAATACACCATTTACGAGTTGTACTTCTATGTTTGAAGAGATCAAGTAATAATTAAAATGGCAACAATATTATGTCTATTAACAAATGGTTGTTACAATGTGTCATCTTTGGTGAGACATTGATAAAACATTCAAAAGGTTTAAATTAAGTACCTACACAATGATGGTGTGTTCTCCAACATTCATCAGTGTGTATTCATTGATGCATCAACTGTTTGAAAATGGTTACCTTTTGAAGTGCAATGTAAACTTAGAGGTGATGTATTTATTGTTGTCCTGTTGTTTTTTTTGCACTTGTGTTCGTGTTAATTCATGACTTTTTTTAACAACACTTGATGATTAGTGTTGATTACTTTAAACAATATTATGTGGTTATTATGAAAGCTTCTAGTGGCTTGCTTACAATTATATCCTCGGTTACAAACTAAGGTTTTGCAAGTAATGGTTTTGTTTCAAATACTGCAAGAAAGAAGTTCTTGCTGTCCGAAATATATTAATTATTATTTGATTACTGTTTTGTGATGTTATTTTGGATAAAAAGGGTATTTGAAATGGAGCTTTAATCCCAGCAACAATGTTTTTCATCAATAGGGTTTTTGTGAATACCTGGATATAGTTTTTATGCTCTTTGGAGGGGTGGGGGCATAAAGTCCGCACATTGTATGTCCGAATTACAATTTTGATGGAATAAAGTTTTCTTGGGTCTGAAGCAAATTTCTCCTATGATTGTTTCTGTCATACTCAATATCAGTCGGTCTTTCCATACATCTGTATGAACATCATAATTGGTTTACGCGCAAGAACTAAATACGAATTTGATGAAACCTTATATGCAGCAACTTTAAAGGGTGGACATTTGCATCCTTGTCAGGTCATCCCTGTCATACACCCCAGTGAGATTTCGGTATTTTTGCCCCTTAAATAATAATTTGTTACTCCATACATTGACTTAGTGCATCATTTGGGAGCATCCATCAGTTTTGCTGATATTCTTGTTGTTTTATATTTAGTATCAAACCGGAGTTAGAATCACATAACAACAACAACGGTCTAAAAAATAAACATTGATATTTCAAAGATTTGTTTTTAGTACCTCTGTCTTGGTGTATCCGTAGCATATGACATATTGTTTTGCTGGATAAAACTTGTGCTGTGCATATCATGTACATTTATTTTACTTCTTGTGAACATAATTGAATAAACTTCTGTGTTCTTTCCTTTTAAACAGGATTGTTGTTACCTGTATAGCGTGTCTAAAGGTATACTACTTTTGTTCATTTCCTTTTTGTTCCTGCACATCCTTAATTACAAGTATTTTTATATATCAATTATGAAATGTATTATGTTGAAAACTTTGCAATCTGTCAGATAAAACATTCTTTTGTTATTGCTAATGGGACATTAAAAAATTAATGTTTGTCAAGATTTAATAAAAAATAAAAACAAAAAAATGTGTTTATGTTTATGCTTTACATCAGAAGTTTAAGTATATATATTGTTTTCTAATTTGGTATTATGTGAACTGAGTGCATTAATATGTGTACTGAGTGCCTTAATATGTTATTACTTTGGTTTTAAATTATGCGCCAGAAAACAAGTGAGTAATAAAAAAATAACTGATAAATTGTTCCTATGAATACGTTACCGTCTACTCTGGAGCTCAGCATTAAAACAATGTGCATTTTTGATAAGCACAATTTGTCCTGGCTTTCTGAAAACGCATTGGTACTTAATACATGCGCTTCGTATTTGAGAGGACCGCGCTTTATCCCCACTCAGTCGCAAAATGGGTTTGGTATTGTGGTCAAGATATCGGACAGATTAGTTTTCCTCAGCTCCCCTTTTCCTACTTCCGACAAAACCACACCAAAAAAATATTAAATAAACAAGCAAATTCGTTAAATTGATATCCCACGCCAATATGCTTCTGGACACAAAAGTGTTATATTTGACACTCAAAAAAGCATTTTTTAAAGATACAAAGAGCCATAACTCCGTTATTTACAGATGATGTACAATGCCATTTGGCGTGAATCATCCTCTTATTGATATACATACCCATACCAAGTTTCAATGAAATCCGCCAAATCTTTTCATAGATATTGCTCCGGACACACAAAAGCATTTTTTCAAGATAAAAAGGGCCATAACTCCGTTATTAACAGGTGGTGTGCAATGCCATTTGGCGTGCATCATTCTATTATCCATATATATACTCATACCAAGCTTCAATAAAATCCACCAAAGCACTTCCAAGATATGGCTCCGGACGGACAGACAGACATTGCCAAAACAATATCCCTCCGCCTATGGCGGGGGATAATTAGTAAAAACATAAAAGCTGTAAATTGCGGGTATATAATTATTTTAAAAAACATTTCCCGAGTTTCTGACTTATGATCCATGTTCAATCCCCGATTCTGGCGCAATTGAGGGTGGTTAGTGGTGACCCTACCGGACCAGTGGGGTTTTCTCAGGGTTCTCCCCACAGTGCACAATATAGGTGTTCGTTGCGTAGTGGATATGGTGTTCACGTGGCGAGCGGGAGGCCACGGTTTCGATCCACCGCCCCCGTGGGAGCGTTCTTCAGATCTCCCCCATATACAACAAGTACAGGTTCTAGTCCGAAGAAACGTAACCGAGTGCGTTTCAAATAAGCCTTAGGCTTTCAATGTTATCGAGCTAAAATAAATAGGTTGAACTTAGGTGCACAATTCATGTCATGAAAATAGCTATATTCAGAATTCGTTCCAACTTTGTGCGCTAAGTTAGGTAGGAGCATTTGGAACACTTCGGGTATTCACATAATGCGGCCTAAAGCGCTGAAGGACCTCTTACTTCGAAACACCCGCAAGTTCTCGTGAGTCTAGTAGATGTAATTCGTTCGAGTGCAAGGACTCTTCAGGTTTCCAAAAAAGCATAATGCAGCTGCTGCAATTAGATATACCCAAACAAATACTTTCATCATCTAGGTTCTAAACAGATATTGATGTCTCTAGGGTAAAACAGTTCTTTTGGGGGTTATATGTGTATAGATATTTAATAAAGCGCGCATGTTGCAGTTCATCCAAAAATCTGCCTGTTAAGTACTGCGTTGAAAGCTGCGGTAGAAGAATAAAGAAATGTACATGGACGGTTAAGAATTAAGGGGCTGCCCGTGCGGTTACTCGATTTTGGGTTACCGGGATTATTGAACTATTGCCAGTTGTTCAAAAACACATACAACTGCTGAACACATGTTACAGCAACTTGTAATATGCACATATTCATATTGAAGCAACCTCGCTTTCGTGATGTATCACATTCAGTGCAAAGAAATTTATAAGTCATCATCATTCCCTTGTTCGGGCTGGCCTTTGAGGAAAAATGAAAGATGGAGATCCTCCGCCAGTCAGGTCTGTTGTTGGCTGCTGAGAGTAGCTCATCCATGGGAAGTAACGTCCACTCTTTCAAACCCTCAATCCAGTTTTTCTAATGACGGCCTCGATTGCGACCTTCCTGATCACAGATTTGCACAGAGAGACGTGTCCAAACCAAGCCAGCTTTCGTCTTTTTTAGTGACTTCAGGAAGGGTTCTTATGGGCCAATAAGTGTTGCGGTCATGTTCCGGACGTACTCGTTGGTCTTGTTTTCTATGTAGGAGATTTGGAGCAATCTTTGAAGACACGTGTTCAAAGTCCTGTATCCTGCGTTCTGTGTCAGCGTTACGTGTCCAGTACTCGCAGCCGAAAAGAAGGATGGCGACAACGAGGGACTTTTAAAGCCTGTGCTTGCTGGGGAAGCTGATGGAATGCTCCGTCTGGCTATCGCTGCGGTCGCCATGGCATTTATCGTTCGGGTCTTAGCGGTACAGGGTTTTTCCCAAGTACTTGAAGCTAGTTACTTCTTAAAGCTTCTCGCCGTTAACGGTGATATCTGCACTGGTATGTGTGTTGTCAACCAGGAACGTCGACATCTCTGTGCGGACCCTAATCCCATATGCTCCTGCTCTTTTATTGAGTATGTTGGTGTGGTCTTGGAGTTCACTGCTGGTGCCACCCATGAGGTCAATGTCATCAGCGAATCTGAATTTGGAGATCGGTTTGCCAACGATTCAGATTGAGGTGTGGTGGTATTGGAGAGTCTCCTGCATTATATAATCAAGTAAAAGGTTAGAAGACATTCCCGACGGACGCCCACTGATGTTCTTCAGAAGTCAACCATCTGTCCATTGCGAAGTACTGCTCTGCTATCGTTTCTGTAGAGTTCTTGTATGACTTGCACCAGTCCCTCGTCGATGTGGAATCCTCTCAGAACCTGCTACATGCCATCATATCGCGCGCGGTCGAACGCATTTTTATAGTCGATGAAGTTATAGAAGAGTTCACGTTGGTGTTGCATATGTTGTTTAATGATAACTCTGCAGTTAAAGATTTGCTCCACTATGCTCCGTACAGATCTGAATTCAGTCTGCTCTTCAACCAGCTTTTCCTTGTCTTTACTTTAAAGTCGGTTTATGATAATGCGTAGCAGCATGACTTTACTGGGATGGCTAATAAGGGTGATGGTGCGGTAATTCTTGCAAAGCTTGATGTTGTCTTTTTCGGTAAAGAATGGGCCACTCATTTGGTCATTTCTTCTCCTCCGAGATATATTGGCACAGCCCATTGTGCTGTCATTGCCCTTCCGCCGTGAGTAATCGGCTTGGAAGGGACGTTGTACACTCCCGGAGAGTTTCCTGCCTTCAAACTGTGCACTGCCTCTTCCACCTCTGCCTTTAGACTATGGACGGACTTTCGTCGCTGGCTTTTGGTCTGGGATCAATTTGAAGAAGACTGGGGTCTGGTTGAAGGGGGAAATTATAAATATCGCTGCAGTTTTCGGTCGACCTGCGCAGGGCTGTGGCAATCTCGGTAAGGAGGTTCCCGCCAGCGTCTGATTAAACACTGGCCTCGGGCTGATTGGTCTTCGTTAGGTCTTGAGAGTGTTGTTGGCCTTTTTACTGTTGCCTGTTATCATCTCTTTGTCAATGTTGTAACATTGCTACTTAATCCATTCCAACTTGGTCTCTTTCTTTCATCTTCTTCCTCACCTCCTTGTCCCGAATTTTTTAGATCTTCTCGTCTTTGTAGTCTGATGTGTGTGCGTAGACCCGGATGATGCGGATTTTATGAGTTCTTAGATCCGCATGGAGATTAGCCTGCTGGATACTGGGGTTCAACTGATGACGCTGTTGACTACCTCTTTCCTTAAGATTAAAGCAATATGTGGCAATGTCTGGGATCCTCCCCCCCCCCCCCCCCCTGAACCATATCTTGTGTCCTTCGCCCGTTGATGTCTCTCCGAAGTCTAGCAACCTTACCTCAGCTTGTCCGCTGAAGTTCCAGCGGTAGCGCTTCAACTCGTTGGTCAGATCATGGATCATGGATCTTTCCGCACGCATGCAGTGCTCTTACCCCGTTCCTTTGGTAGGTCCTTTTATTGCCATCTTAATCGATGGGTTAGCTCGAGCAGTGTCCATTCTCAAGACTGGCAGTGGAATGCGCGGTCGTTGTTATTCCGGGTCCTTACTGATCCGACTTGTTATTCTGTATTCTTTTTATCTGCATGTCCTTTCAGTGGTCTTTGCGGCGCCTGTCTCCTCTCTAAGAACTTGCAGATTGTCGTACAAAATGTGCTAGCCCCTCACCTGTTTCGCCCGCCGCCAGCAGAATCAGATACCAGGGTGTGGTTGGTCCCGGAACCAGAAGTTAGAGCTGAATGTCAAGTGATAACCAGTTGTTCCCGTCCTCCCAATGAAGCTGCTGCCAAGTGACAGACGTACAATCTATATGCTGAGAACCCCCATACACCCCTTTAATTATGATAAGTATATTTACATTAAATGAAATTAAGCACAAGCCTTTTAATCTAAAAGAATTCAGATAATAATAAAATGTGTTTTTGAATTGATGCAAACAACAACAACAAAAACAACAGCATACAAATCAAAATGATCGTATTTCCGATTTTCGATATATTTCTGCAAACGCGTCAATAAAATATTGTGATACAAGAGCTGCAATTAGTCGCGGTAAGGAAACTTTGTTTTTGTTTTTTTAAACTCGGTTTTTCGAATGGAAAGTGTGCATTTTCTGTTTTTATGATAATT
This sequence comes from Dreissena polymorpha, assembly GCF_020536995.1. Lineage (NCBI taxonomy): Eukaryota > Metazoa > Mollusca > Bivalvia > Myida > Dreissenidae > Dreissena > Dreissena polymorpha. Next base: position 73,318,978 of record NC_068366.1, read on the forward strand.
GATTTTTGATGAGAAACAATAAAAACTTGAAATTATTTACCGCTTTGTGTCGTATAAACGAATCTGCGTAAAACTCAATTTAGATTCACATTGTAAATCGAATCATTCCTGTCGCCAGTTGCCAAAACGAAAGTACGGTTGATATTCAAAAGCATTATATTTCTCTTTCCGGGATATGTTTTCAATATGTTGATGCTGCATTAACGAATATACGTGTATATGAAGTAAAAACACCAAAAATAAACAAAGGTTGCGATAAACACCTATAAACTGTTAGATGCACATAATATCACTTAACCATTAGTTCATGTTTGTTGTTGAAGAATTTATATATGTCGTGCATTAATTTATGACATCAATCTTAACTAGCTATAACTTATTTAAATCTTAATTAGCATAAATTATATTGTTTCACATGTTTTTCATTAAATTAAACGCTTGCATTTATTCGGCTACTGCCGTTTGCATATTTTTGCTACTGACGTTTGCCATTCCTAAACGTACTACTGACGTTTGCTATATTTGTTTTCACTCTTTAAACCTTTATTCAATATCTGGTAGATATTTGTGTTTGTTTATGCATAGACATATGTAATATATGTTCGTCCGGTAAAGCATAGACAGTTCTGTGATCGTTAATTTTCGAGAACACTGACTCTTTGTAATTTTACTACTGACGTTTGCTTCTTAAATGGAAATTTGCGCCGAAGTGTTCTCGAAAACCAGAGCAACACACAAAACGCGTGATTTACCGATCGAAAGCTATATGCATGCCATATTGTGTGCACTAGGTCGTATGAAAGTCAGAGGATGATCAGCAAAGATATTGGAAAAAAACCTACCTTGCGCGGCTGTTTGTTGTCATAAAATGACTACTGACGTTGACTTTTGTGGTCACGTGACAGTTTTTGTTCATTCACAGTGTTAGTGCTGTTCATATATATCTAAATTAAAAGACACAGTGTAAACATATTGCTGACCATTTTTTACAATGTTTGTTTTGAAGTTACGTGTAATACTTGTGACTCTTCAAATGATTCTAAACATGGGATACACATTAATTTCACTTTCAACTCTAGCTCTGTGTGGCTATTTTAAAACATAAATGATTTTCCTTATGATTTGTGTAAGACGAATCTAGTGAGTTTATGAGGTAGAAATTATGGGACTGATATCAGGTCCACACATAATTCAACCTCAGACGCGGAATGACCTCACACACATAAGCACACACTGTTTTGGTTTCTTAACGCAATTACATTTAATCTACTAATATTGTTCATATGAAATATGCTGCCTATTATCCCATAGAAAGGAATGTACAATTAAAAAATATAGAAACGGAATAATGGAGAAAAGACTAAAAGTTTGTGTTTAAAGGGACATTTTTACAGATTTTGGCAGATATTGAAGTCTGTCATGTAATGCTTTATATTGATGAATGTAAACAATGGATCTAAAACGCTCCAGTGAAAACAAGAATAAAATTAAATAAATTAAAAAAGTAACCCTCAACTGGGCTCAAACCACTGACTACTGGATTAAAAGTCTAATGCTTAGACCACTCGGCCATCAGTGCTCATACAATGAGTGATGCATTTTATACTTTAATTAAGCAATCCTAGTAGTGTCACAAAATGTAACGCCAACAACAGAACTCTCCAATTTTTTCAATCGTTTTGCGTTGCAACGCTTTATTATTTTCAGGGTTTTAAATCGTCAAACGATGTATATAAATGGTAAATGTTCAGTATTACTGTTTTCTCACAATTATCATAGCTACAACGAAAAGTTGCAAATCTGAAAAAAAAACAGGGTTGGCTTTTTACCACAGCAGCACGAAAATCCGAATAACGAAAGAATGTAGATGTTGATTATCATCTTCAAAAACATCACATTTGGACGCAATCAAAAAGTAACTTGTAGACTAAATGTGACAACTTGTTTTTGAACGACATAAACGGTAAGGACACAATTACATGTATACTAAACGAAGTCAACGCAGTCGATACAGCTGTACTGCTTTCGCGTTTTAGAGCAATGTCACGTGTCAGTTAAGTACACTGTGTAATCTACACCCTTTTGTGTAAAAACCGGATTTATCTTGATCACGTAACAGGCGGAGTATGTATGCGTGGATTACGTTGGATTTTAGTGCCTCATGCCTTTGGTAGTTCAGTTTTAATATGTTCAAATTTGGAACATAATTGTTCGTTAGGATCTTGAATTCGTCAATCGGTCGACTGACGAAATATACGAAAGTTAATGCCTGACGATATATAATGGTTTCACAGTATTAACTGTACGCATATCTACGATCTCCCTAATGGTGGTGCCATCATACAGTTATGATGTATGTGAAAATTGAGGTAGAAATTGCCAACATGACGGGCATTGTTTCTCATCCAATTCTAAAACGGTAAAACATTGAACACCCGAGGAGCAGCACAGTTCTTCTAATTGCACTTAGGGACAAATCGTTCGGATGAAATCATATGCTTCATTTATTGGACAAATACTTAATGAATACGGTGGGAAATTTAAGACCTGTTCCGATGTTGTGTCCTAAAGATTAAATTTCAAAGTAAATATTTTTATTCAATGCACAGACAGGACCGTTGCCGATATGGATAAACGCGATTGAAAATAGCAATACTCATAGCAGATCCTTTGTTTGCCAAAAAATGTTATTTTAAGCAAGATGTCCGTTTCAGTACGTCACCTGTACATGAAAATAATTGGTTTGATCCAGTTTGTAAAACAGCTCGCAATAGTTATTTGCATGCCCTCAGGCAGTTCAATTTAGATATGTCGCAAGAAAATCCTATATGTTTATGTGAACGTAAAAAGCATTATAAAGGTATTATTCGGAAAAAGAAAAACGCAAGTTACAAAAGGAAAATGAATGAGATTGAGGATCTTAGAAGAAAAAAAACGAGAGATTTTTGGAAACACTTTAGAACAAAAACAAAAAATAAATCTGGAAATACCTTTAGATGATTTTCGCGACTTTTTTAAGAACTTAGGAGGAAATGTTTTTAATTGTGAAAATGATGAATCTGAGTTTTTTAATGAACATAATAATTTTGATTTGCCGAATAACGTTTATCCGGAGCTAGATAGACCTATCTATGTCGAAGAAATTGTTAAAGCCGTTAAACTACTCAAGCGGAACAAAGCCCATGGACTTGATAATTTGTTGAATGAATACTTTATAGAATCTATTGACATTTTAGCTTTGCCTTTGAGTGATATGTTCAATAAGATAATATATATATATATATATATATATATATATATATATATATATATATATATATATATATATATATATATATATATATATATATATATATATATATATATATATATATATATATATAGACTCTTGAGTTTTATCCGAAGCGTGGACAGTCGGTATTATTGTTCCAGTACACAAAAAGGGCTCCGAGTCAGATGTAAACAACTACAGAGGTATTACACTTGTAAGCTGTCTTTCTAAACTGTTTACCTCAGTTATTCATAAGAGAGTTGAAAATGTCTGCAATGAAATAACAATATTTCGGACGCCCAATTCGGATTCGAAAAGGACGTTCTACTGTAGATGCAATATTTATACTTCAGTCATTAGTTCAGAACTATATGTTTGAAAATAAACGTCTGTATGTTATTTTTGTCGATATGTTGAAATGTTTTGATTCTATTTATAGAAACGGCCTTTGCTTGAAAAAAAATATATATATCGGGAATTCAGGGTAAAGTTTTACGAGTTGTAAGAGATATGTATAACAATGTTGAATCATGTGGTAAGTCATTTTCTTGTTTTTTTATATTATATCTCATACTCAGTAGGCTTGCGTCAAGGGGAGGTAATGTCCCCTTTGCTATTTTCTCTCTTTGTTGAGGACTTGGAACTTTATCTCCAAGATGATATTAATGCAGGCATAAATTTAGATGATGTTATGATTGTATTACTTTTGTTTGCTGACGACATGGCTATTATAGGTAAAAATCCAACAGAAATTCAAAACCATTTAGACCATTTGTACACTTACTGCAATAATTGGGGATTGCAGGTCAACATAAATAAGACCAAAATTATGGTTTTTCGTAAGCGAGGTGGATTACTGACCTCAGAGAAGTGGACCTACAATAGTCAGCCAATAGAAGTTGTTAGTGATTTTAACTATTTAGGAGTTGTTCTAAATTATACTAGTAGTTTCAATCTTCAATCAAGAATATTTAGGTGGTAAAGGGCTTAAAGGGATCTTTTCACGCTTTGGTAAATTGACAAAATTGAAAAAAGTTGTTTCAGATTCGCAAATTTTCGTTTTGGTTATGATATTTGTGAGGAAACAGTAATACTGAACATTTACCATGCTCTAATATAGCCATTATATGTATCTTTTGACGATTTTAAAACCTAAAAATTATAAAGCGTTGCAACGCGAAACGATTGAATAATTTGGAGAGTTCTGTTTTTGTCGTTAAATTTTGTGAAACTACGAAGATTGCTTATATAAGGTATAAAATACGTTTAGAATGTGTTCTCGGCGGAATAGCTCAGTAGGTTAAAGCGTTTTTACTTCAGGAATCTGGCAGGACTCCAGGGGTCACTGGTTCGAAACCTGCTCCGGGCAATGTTCTTTTCCTTTTTTAATTTTATTCTTGATTTTTTACTGGAGCTTTTACGATCCAATGTTTACATTTATCAATATAAAGCATTTAATGAATAAGTTAAAAAAATGCCAAAATCTGTGAAAAGGCCCCTTTAAGGCAATGAATGTTTTACTTTGTAACTGTCAGGATTATGATTTGAAGCCTAGTACTCTTTGTCGATTGTTTGATGCCTTTGTTGGCTCTATAATCAATTATGGAGCAGAAGTTTGGGGATATACTAAGTCAAAAGAATTAGAAAGGCTGCATCTAAAATTCTTAAAACGTCTATAAAAAGTTAGACTTAATACATGCAATAATATGGTGTATGGCGAACTTTGGAGATATCCGCTTTATATACATAGATATGTACGTATACTGAAATATTGGATTAAGCTGCAGTCAAGCGACAACATCATTTTAAAATATGTATACAACGAAGCCGTTAGATATTGTGAAAAGGGTTGCACAAATTGGGTATATAATGTTAAAAGATGTTAAATGATTATGGTTTTTCAGATGTATTCGAAAATGTGCATGCTTTTGATATAAAATCTTTTTTGTTTGTATTTAAATGTAGAATTGCTGAATCTTTTAAACTTAAATGGTACAATGCTGTGAACGAAAGCTCTATGATGGATATGTATAGGCAGTTTAAAGCATCTCTAGTATATGAACCGTATCTAAATATTTTACCTAAATCATTAAGAGCATATGTTAGTGGATTACGTTTATCTGTACACCCTTTGAGAATTCAAACGGGTAGATACGCTAGAAATGTAGAGGAAAGATCTGTAAGATACTGCATGTTCTGTGTTTTAAATGACATTGAGGATGAATATCATTTTGTTTGTGTATGCCCTTTGTATAATGATTTTAGAAAAAAAATACATAAAAAACATTATTATATCAAACCATCTGTTTATAAATATTTGAATTTGTTAAAAACGGAGGATAAAATGGAACTTATTAATCTGTCACTGTTTGTCAAAAACGCGCTATCTATACGATCAAGACTGATAAATGATATGTCATAATATATTCATCTCCTGTATACTTATAATGAATGTAATATATTACCAACTGCATTTGTAACAATCTTATTCTAAAAACCACGAGTTTTGCTATCTGTGTTGTTGGTTTTTTTATCTAACATATTTTGTTCTGCTTATTTATTTTTTTTGTATAAAATCACGTGACAATATATATGTACGATTGTATATATATAGACGATGTACTTTGTATAAGTCTGGAATAAAAAATCTGTCTGTCTGTCATATTAACGTATTGTGCTCAGGATACGAATTAGGCACAGTTGGAAAGCTTTTCTTTCTATCTTCAATTACGAAGTAGCTTGTTGAATTTTATTATAATGCATGGTATATAAAACTGTTTCTCAAACGTGTGACAAAGGTTTTACAAACTTACTAAATGTTCTGAAACTGTTTCACATATTTCGTCTTTACGAAGTAAACAGTTCCAGTATGAAAACCATCACGAATATTATGAGTCATAGTATCTGACATTAATAGTTTACTATGTTCTTACTTAGATATACGACGTACATGTTTTAAAAAATATTTTGAAACCAATAACTTTATCGAGTAGGATTTGTTAATATGTGAGCGCTATACTATAATGATCATATGAACCTATGACATAATCTTCAGAGTAATAAAATATTAGCGTTCTATTATATTCAGTTATGCTCAGTTTTGCATATAAAATAATAAGCTAAGAAATCGTCTTATTAATATCTCGCAAGGTTTATTCACGTGATAACATGTCATGGATGATTCGAAGATGCTTTGATGTGTAAATAAAAGAAGAAAAAAGTAACACAATATAGAAAACTTGTTTGCAAAATCGGAAATATGTAGAAACAAAACAATTAAAAAACATACGTAATACAAATGTATTACGCTAATCAATTGTTCAAATAATACGTAATTTAACAAGTCATATTGTTTAGACTTAGATAAAAGACTTACTTGGTTTTGAAAAAAAGTGTGTGATGTCGTACGCAGATTTTGTGTGTGTAGCAAATTACTATATAAAAAGTTTTGAATAGAGATGCTTAATTCTTTATTGATCATCTGAATAAATTAGCGTATCTCTGGTAAACATAATAACATGTTCTTATTAAATTTCGATTCACTCTTGCATATAAAATAATCAATGGGAAAGGTTCTTTTTTAAATCATACAAGGTTTATAAACGTGATAACAACAGGCCCGTACGCAGGTGGGCCTGTCCCCCCCCCCCCCCCCCCAGCTGGCTGTCAAGTTATGATTTTTTAAATAAAGGACTTTCTGCAATTGTTCTCTCATGAAATTGCCCACGGTACACTTCCCCTCAAGACAAAAGAGGAGATGTGTTTTATTTTCCCTTATAAACAAGGGGTTTAGCGCTATTTTACTCGCAAGTGGAGATAAGCCCCTTGGCAATGTTTTTTTTGGCCTTGTACACAAATCCTTTATCAGTCAATTCCCCTTTGTGATCCTGAATGCTTCATCTATCGATGGTTGATGTAACACTTTTTTGATTGGCCAAGGAAAGAGAAGCAGCGAATGGAAGCAAACACTACAGGAGGTCGTAGGCCTGAATATTGCTGACGTTAATAATTTGTGAAAAACAAATAATGTTGGAAGCAATTAGAGAAAATTATATGATATGGAAAATTATTCATTAATTTGAACCGGCAAGTTTCTTCGTCAAAGACCAAGGCCCATAACTTCGCCAAAAATCAATGAACCGGAACGAAAGGCATACTTTATCCGAAAGTATTGTAGGTAGACTCACACACCAAATATCAGGTCAATATCTTAAAGCGTTTTGAAAAAAAGTCTAGATAATAAAATGCCGCACAGCGGGACAGTCCAACTTCTATATGCCACCCTACCGCGGGCATAATAATAATCAGCTGAATATCTGAAAGAGTTGCGAAAATAACATCAGGAAAACAGATATTACAGTAAAAATTTAGCCAAAAGTCCAAGGCCCATAACTTTGCCAAATAAAATGGGCCGGAACGAAGTTCACACTTTATCTTTCGGTCACATAGGTAAACTCGCATACCAAAAATCAGCTCAACATCTGATATATTTCCGTAAAAAATCCTACGGAAAACGGTTATTATAAAAACTGTTTCAAGGTTCAATCTAATGTCACAGTTGTTGACAATGTTGATGGTTTATCTGTGTTGATGGTGGTGAAAGTAAAAGGTGTAGTAGATGATAGACATTTTATAAGGTATTTACTTTGAAACTTTAGAGAAGGCTTGAATTCAAAGAGAAAATAGTATTATGGCTATATCATGTCAGTCATATTTTGTGATACATTTCTTTATAAAGGTGATTTTCAAAGTTTGCTTTCCTTCTTCATCAAATATCATACATTTCTGAAAATTCTGTTCACTGCAATATTAAAAGCTTTAGACTTCAGAAAGGCTGATTTACTTTTTATATTCCATAAATTTATATTACAAAATAAGTTTTGTTAAGCATTAAAATTAACCTTGAAAAGTGCCAAAATAAAAAAAATGGTAAAGGAAGACCCCTCTCGCACCCTCCCTGGATGAGCTCCTCCCTCCCCCCCCCCACCCCCAGGCAAAAATTCCTGCGTACGGCTCTGTTACATGTATTTGTGAAGGTGTAATGACATTATTCAGTATGTTTTTACGGATGTTTTGCTATGCTCATAGGCACACGAGGTACTGAAATGTTGCGTCCATGGAATATCCATTGTGTGATAATATACCTTTATAGTATTAGCGCGAACACTCGTATCAATTATTTTGTAAGACCACAGTGGTGCATTTTTGACGATGCTGGAACAGCAGCGTCTAAGGTTTGATAACCAGTAAAAAAAAATCTTCACAATGGCAACCTATGTAAAAGACCGAGCCAGTCCGATTTTTCAGTTACTTCCCTTGGCATTCGCCACAGCGTAGGAGATTGCTCGTTGATTTTCATTGATAACATTCTCCTAGCTGATTTGTCGTTCGTGTTGATAAAGGTAAATATTAATAGAACAGCATATCCTGGGGAAACAGATTCAATAAGTGTATCAGAACGTTAATTTCAAATTAGTAATTTTACATCCATTTTATTTTTATGGACCAATGAAACAACTATATATTTTCTTAATTTTATTTGATATTTGCTCTCGATTTAGTAAATAAATTGCGAATAAAAACATGTAAAATTAACTTTTTACGTGATCACAAAACTAAAGAATGCGAACAATTTCGAACCTGCAAATTGTAAACGCTGCACTGCTAAGATATATATAGATAAAACAACATTACTTCGTGTAATTGTCCGTCTCGCTAGCGCAGTGGTATGGACGTTCGCTTTTTCACCTTTACGACACCGGTTCGATTCCCGCTCCCGGCGCAATGTTATATTTTGTCTGTTTTGTGGTCACCATTCCGGACAGGTGTTTTTTTCCGGATAATCTCATTCCCCCGCAGCATTTGACCATATAAAAAATTACAAAGTATTTCAGTACAAAACAAATAGCTGGAAATTGCAGCATTCTAAATTCGTTCCAACTGTCGTCAATCTAATCTTATTAGGTAGGAGATCTGGACACACTCCGGGTCCCAACATTATGCAGTCTCAGCGCGGAGGTAACTCATTACCTTGGAAAAACACAAATACACACACTGGGTGCAGCCTAGGCGCGTATTGACTCAAACAAGGCAACAAACTCAAGTGCGGGCACAATCATTTAAAATTTACATATTGAATACGATATTCTAACAGAAATTACACAACCACCTAAGTGTACATACCATGTTTGATATTTCGTTCGATTGTTAGATTTTAGCATATACATGTATAAGGTCATTTCGCTATTAGTTAATCCATATGTTCGTGGGCGAACTCGGATAGTCAAGTGCTCATACGATTGAGCTCACATGGTCCGGCTATGTGCTCATACCTACTTTCGAGAATCATCATGAAGGTATTGCCATACTTAATGAACAAGAATGTGACCCGCCTCCCAGTTTCGCTCAATGGGTCAAGTTACCCACGGGTACTACTTCCCCGTGCCCCTAAACTTTTTTTCGTACCAAAAATGTTTCGTACGCAAATTTTTTTCGTACCAAATTTTTTTTCGTACCCAAATTTTTCGTACCCAAATTTTTTATCGTACCCAAATGTTCGTATCAACATACACAATTGTGGTGATATAGATAAACTTAAATTGATGTTTTATATCCATCCTTTTCAAAAGCATCGTCACACCAGTACTGCCAGTACTTTGATTATCACATCCTTTCAAGAGTGCCAATGGGAAATACTGGCTCTTCTTTTTAACGTTTGATTACGGCAGATTAAAAGGTTGCGTCCATGGAGAATTCATCTGGGTTCACACTTAAATTACCAAATTTTCCCAATAATCTGATGACACCAATCTGTTAATGGTTTTACATTTTGTATCTAGGCTTTGGGACACAGACTATTGTCAGAGTTTGAGTGCTTAACAGCGATCTCAATGTGTTTGTGATCTCAAAGAAAAGATTGTGTCTGTGACTAAGTATACCCCCTGTAAGGAAGTAAAAGTGGTGTACTAAAATCACAATGGACGTCTCACCTTCAGTCTGTGCGTACATATAACATGCATTTATGTTAAATTTTTACTGAAACTGATGCTGATTTCCAAGGTCAGTTAAGTGCTCGAAGCAAATGCTTGCTAGCCCTCAATTGAGGCAGATGTTGATGGCACTCGTGCAGTCAAAAAGCCTTGCCAAGCGACTGGAGCTTTCCATGCAGGAACACATCTTCACTGAGTTTGCTGAAAACTGTCTAGCGGTAGAGAAAACACAAAGGGTTACAAAGAATTTGCAACTGTGATCAGTTTATGTAACAATGAAGAGTGTCAATGAACAGCTTGCACTCCATTGTGAATACAAAGTCTTGGTTACTGAAATTGTTGACATGTATCCTATAGTACTATCGAAAACAGAGTGATGGTAGTTTATTAGTTTATCTTAGTCTCATCTACAATTCTTCATAACAATTATTACAATCAAAGATACATAGCATGTATGAATGTGACCATTCTTAGAGGATTATAAGAGACTATCTGTATAACAATCTCATAAAAACTGACATAAAATACAACATAACATAAAATATCACACTTCTCAAACTGAAATGTATCTATTTAAGGCTATATAATTATTATGTTTAATGTAAGGCTATACTACTTTTATTTACATATTAAAAACTTGATTATTTTCTGCTTATCAGGGCATTAAGGTATTTGTTTAAAATGGTATTAAAACATGACATTAAGAGTTAATGTTTTCATGTAGCTTTACAAACTATTTTTCGGTAGAAAAAAACAGTATAAAAATATAATCTGTTATTTTCCCTAATCAGATATGAAAAGAATAGATTAGCAGACATTTTCAGATATAGCATAAGAATTATCATTATTATAAACACAAATTACATGCAGCATATAGATTAAAATATGTGATTCAGTTAAAAGATCTACTGTACAGAGTAGTATTTCTTATTTTCAGTATGTTACAGCAGGCTTTGGCCAAAGTTTTTATCATATCTGGATGGGTGAAAAAAAAACTAAGTTTATCTCCTTCACACAAAATTGAGAAGTTTACATCAATCTGATCGGCTTAATAAATTAATATGTTTCATATTCATAAATTGGACATTCTAACAATACTTGTGCTTCAGATTCTACATTAGATAAACATAATGGACATAATCTATCCTTTTCTGGTAAATTTTTATAACGTCCAGTTTCTATTCTAAGCGGGGCTACCCCACATATGAATTTGGCTAATGCGGATCTATGTGGAAATGACATATTCAATTTACAATATTTTTCTACAACATATTCATTTATGAAAGTTCAATTGGTTCTAATGGGATATAAGTACAGGTATCGTCTTAGAAATGTAGCTGAAAAGTGAATACACAGTGTGTTAACAGTGGATTATAAGTCATAGGAGTTTGTTAATCATCTTTTGCTAACCAGTCTTGGGTTGGGCTGCTGAAGTGAGAGATGAATCATTTTCAGCGATATGGTGAAACAAATTATTTTATTGTGGATTAACACATTTTGTAAGGAAGGCTGTTGTCCAAGACCAAATCTATGTACGCTAACTTTTATGGTGCAGGGACATTACATCCATATATTTTCCATATTATTGTGTTAGCAGTGTTAACATAGGTTATTCATTCATAACAAGTTTTCAGAAACTAAAAATTTCAGTGAGAAAAACTTTATCATTCTTTTTAACAATGTTTCATGCTTTGTTCAATTTACGGTTTCTCGTAAACAATGTGTCATATATTTTTATCTTTTGCTTCTTTTTCAAAATATAAAACCTTCATTCTATTTTAAAGGGGCCTTTTCATATTTTGGTAAATTGACAAAATAAAAAATAATGTTTCCGATTCGCAAAGTTTCGTTTTAGTTGGTTATTATATTGTGATGAAACAGTAATACTGAACAGTTACCATCTTTTGAGGATTTAAAAACCTGAAAAGTATAAAGCGTTGCAACGCGAAACGATTTAATAATTTGGAGAGTTCTGTTGTTGTCGTTATATTTTGTGACACTTTGAGGATTGCTTACATAAATTATAAATACTTCGTTCGTTGTATGAGCACGGATGGCCGAGTTGTCTACGTGTGAGACTTTTACTCCAGGGGTCAGTAGTTCGAGCCCAGTTGAGGGTTACTATTTTCCCTTTCTTTAATCTTATTCCTGTATTTTAACTGGGGCTTTTTAGATCCAATGTTTACATTAATCAATATAAAGCATTTAATGACAAACTTCAATACATGGCAAAATCTGTGAAAATGTCCCTTTAAAATGTTAATAAATAATAAGAATTAATTTTAAATGATGTCTTTCACCAAAATGGCATCATGCAAGCGGTGAGTCATAGAAGTTGTAAGCTAATACAAATGCGATAGCGTTAGAAATGGCTGTTTTACATGGAAAACATTAAGCTGCATTCGATCAGTGTGTTTTGTGTTTATCGGTTGTAAGAAGTACAATTGCTTCCAGAAAATATCCGGATACCGACCCCTAAACGAACTCCCGCTCACGGTCCCGTCGTCTGAAACAGCAATTACTGGAAACAAATTAATGTTTTAGAACTGTTAAACGTTACTCAATTATTTGTTCTTTCATTTCCTATTACCAGGGTAGTCTTCATCCAAGTCAAAGTGTAAGAAAAAATACCGAACAATAAAGGATTACGAGACCTTTCAATTTATCAAACCCAAACGTGCTTTCCCTTGTTTCATACAAATTTAATTTCCTATTTCACTCATGTGAACATAAATATTGATACAGCAAACCTTATTTGGTATATGTTTACACATAAATGCATTGTATATGAGATGTATTAAATGGAATAAAGAAAAAAGCAATAACACCAGTGTTATTATTCCTTTGTGTGTGAGACAACAAAGAATGAAAAACAAATTAATTAAAGTTATGCATTTATTTGTATCAAAAAGCATTACTTTAATAACACATTTTTCACTTAAAATAAAGTGTATGATCTAATTTCTTGCCATTTGATGTTATTCATGTTCATGTATTTACAGTAAAGTTTTACAATTCGATTGTGGAAGGTCGCATTTAGCATATAGTCAGCTCCTGGTTATTTCACCAGCACATAGTTCCATCTGTGGAACAATCCTTTTCAGGTATTGTTGGTATTAAACCCAACCTTTAACACCGCCCTCTTATGAATTCTCTTCACTGATTGGACATTAGTTTAGTTTAAACCTATTTATTTTAGCTCGATTGCATCGAAAGCCTAAGGCTTATATAAACGCTCTCGAGTCCGTTTCCTGGGCCTAAAACCAGTACTTGGTGTCTTTGGGGCAGACCTAAAGAACGCTCCCACGTTGGGGATCGAACCCGTGACCTCCCGGTCGCTAAGCGGACACCATATCCATTACACCACGGCGACAGAATAATTGGACATTGAACATTACATATTGGCGAAAGGAAAGTTACCCGAGAATTTATCGTGATGCATCTGTATCGACATACGTGACTGATATCGCGTTTGAATATTCCATATTCGTGTCATGTTATCTCTAATAATCCTTAACTGCTCGTGGTGTTTATGGCGATTACATGTGGAATACCGTATCGATTGATGATCGTTTAAAGCGGGCAATAATGATAGAATTATAAAAATATATTGCTTGTATTTTTGGAAATCGCTATTTTCATTTACATTTTTAACTTAAAGTCGATAACTGGTAGATTCAATCGAATTTGACGATTTTGGCGATTGGAAACGTTAACAAAATGATGTTCTTGCGCAGAAATTTCCTGATCCTGCTACATACAGTTGTATGTGTGCATTCAATGCTTTTTAACGGTAGCTATCCTGGTGAAAATTACACGTTCATTAGTACGTTTGTGGAGGAATATCGGAGACTTTGTCCTTACACAGACACTTGTTACTCGGCGGCGAATGCATATTGGACCTTAAATGGTTTAAGTGAAAAAAGACCTTGTTGTGGAAACTGTCTTTGTAACGACTCATGTGGAAACGCTTGCTGTCCGGACCGCTTAATTTCACCGTTGACCAACGACCAATTGGCTGTCAATAAATATGCTAGTTGCGTGTATCCGCAGTTCCGTCAAGTAGTCCGTTGTGTAATGCCGAATATCCATATCCCATGATTGCTCAATGTCCTCCCGAATATCAAGACGTCAATGAAACTCGAATGAAGTGCGAGAGGGTTTATCATTAATTTGACTTAAATGACAGATTTGAGATGATTCTGCCAAGATTATCTGTTCGCACGACTATCGGAAATATACTGTTACATATAAAAACGGACACTGTGCAGTTTTCCACGGAGCGGCAGACGCATTTAAGCTATGGATCCCGTGATTGCATGTTTGGAACCTTTGCCTGATTTTGTATTTACTAATCCAAGAGACTTATCAAGGTTTGTTGAGTCAGAACCACACTGTAATGTCGTCTTCAGATACCCGGAATACACTTATGCCGACCTTGTGCCTTGCAAAGTGATGATGATCGACAAATGCAATATGACTGGCAATTGGTGAGACTATGACCGTTACATGCAAGAAGCATGCCTATCGTACGAGTCTTTGTGTGAAGGCATCTATAAAAACATGCATTGCTTTATGTGTAATGGATATGAGAAGGCTAACATAGAGGATACCTGTATTTGGACAGGTTCGGGACAGTCATCCTCGTTCATACCTAATGCCGCTCCTATGTTCTTCATCGCCGACAAAGACACGAATTTCGACATTATTGAAACAGTCAGACGGTGAAACGAACGCAGACATTATTGGAACAAAGTCAGAAAGCGATGCAAGATGCTCTTCGGACTCTATGTACGATCATTTCATGGTAATTTACTCGATAGATCTGCACATAAGCTTAGTCTGTCTTAGCTTTATCGTAATTTTCACAAGCAAAAAGTTTAACATCGGAAGGTGGCACAACATTAAGGAGTTAAAATGGTAGTTTCATGCGCTTTATTATGCTTCATTTTAAAACAGTCTGTACTTTTAGTGACTAGATCTAAAATGCGGAAGTTTGTTTGTTCATTTGACCTGTTCAATGTATCAAACAAAGATGTAAGTGAATTCGATGAATACCTCATAGCCATCTACAGGATATCACCGTCTATCATGCTCATTATTGTAACAACTAAAGTGAACGCAAACTTACAACCCCTATTCAGAACTACTACGATTTTACTGAATCACACGATTCACGCTCGACACATTAAATGGAGATGTTCACAAGTAGGTCAATTGACGAAATGGAAAAAAAAGTTTCAAATTTGCAAATTTTTGTTTAAGTTATATTAGTTGCGAATATACAATATTACTGAACATTAAGAATTCTCAAAAATATCCATTATATAAATCTTTTGGTGATTTAAAAACCTAAATATTATAAAGCGTTACAAACGAGAAACGATTGTATAATTGTGAGAGTTCTGATTTTATCGTTGTATTTGTGACACGACCAGGATTGCTTATATAAAGTATATTATACATGGCATATTGAAATAGGACGGATGGCCAAGCGGTTATTGCGCTAGTCTTTTACTCCAAAGTTCAGTGGTTTTAGCCCAGGAATGGGTAACCTTTTTTTCTTATATTTTATTCATGTTTTATACTGGCGCTGTTTAGTTCTGATGTTCACAGTGATCAATTTAAAGCATTTATTGACAAATGTCTTAACATGCCGAAATATGTGAACAGGTCCCTTTAGGTTCCGTTTGGAGCAACCATATAATTTTAAAATAAAAACATTACCTAATAATAAAATGTTAAGAAACTCTAATGTGATAGTCAAGCGACATTTAAACAACTAACGTAAACAAAGTACATGTATATGCAAATGAATCGTAGCTCAACTATGAAAAGAATTGAAATGAGACCATTATTTGAACGTGTTGACATTTTGATTACCACAAAATAGTTCTTGTCAGTGGAATATCTATTTTATTCGATATTACAGAAAATGTCTCTGATCATTCGTACAATAAAATTGATGTTCTACATAAAAATATATTATCTTGCATTTTAAAGATTTAAGTATAATGTTTGTCATAATAACAATTACAATGTCATAATAACAATTACAATAAAATGTGTCATATAGTGTAGGGTAATGCGTAACATAAGAAATTGTAATTGTAAGTTTTATTCATTCTATTAGTTTGGATAGTTACCAAGCAGCACGACTGTGTTGTATAATTTATACACATTGTATTAATCATGTGTTGTTTTGTACAAGCGTGTTTCCTCGATAAGCGCTAACGTCATATACATCCGAATATTTTTGAGGCAGTATTATATTCTCTCTTCAAGACAGTCGTGTTTTGATTATTAGTTTGAATATGTCCATAGGTTTGAGCTCGTTGTGGACGCGCCTTTGGTATGTCATTAATTCTGGGGTAAGTGAGAGGTTCGGCGCGCCCCAGGAATAATTTCAGTCATACCGATATCACTGTATTTGGCCGTACAATTACTTATAATGTACTAGTATGTTGGAATAGCATTAATAAATATGTAATTGCATATTGTGTTCTATGAATGTGACCACTGTTTTTTTTTTATTTTCGCCTGTATGAACTGCAAATACAAAAACGTTCACTGCTTTCTGTGGCATATCAAATCTGACCTAACCGACACATTTATTGTGGCTTTACTCGTTAAATTCCTCCGTCCACCACTGTTCTTGACTTAAAAAAGAAAAGACGATTTAAACAAAGAAGACATCGATGATAAGTTACTAATACGTGTGTTTCAGACTCGGTTTTGGATCCGTATAGGGTTTACATTATCAACATGTATAACTCACAAGATCAATTACATTTTTAGATATATCAATTAAGAGGATACTGCATAAATAAATACATACATATGTATGTGTATTTGTAAATGACCAGTATACGTACGTGCAATCTGTACTGGTTAACCGCGAATTAAAATAGGACAAGATAAGTATTGATGCAAAGCATCAAAGGGCGTCGGGAATTTCAGTGTAAAAGGAACTCAATGAAGTTACATGGAACACTTTTTTCTACTGTAAATATTAATATATTGGCCAATTATTTTAAACAAAATAAAAAAAGATACTGGTATAACCATTATCTATGATTTTGTGTTATAATCCCCCAATTAACCATTATCTATGATGTTGTGTTATAACCCCCAAAATAACCATTATTTATGATTTTGTGTTGTAACCCCCAAATATTTCATAGTTCATTTTATTTACTTTGGTTTCCTTTTTTTTACTGGCACCCGTGTGCAGTTTTCATTAATGGAACAGAACTGTGAAGGTTTTAAAAACTCTGCTTCATCTTGTAAGCGTAATTTCATATTTTTCTCAACTTCAAGGGGAGATGATTCTAATCTTATTCTTACGTTGCTCATTTACGATAGTGGTTGAGAACTGATTGATATGGAAACACTGTGAAAGTTTTAATGTGTTTACGACCCCCCCCCCCCCCACCCTCTCACACATATATTTCATAGGCATACTAAAATCTAAAAATGGTTACAATAAAACAGTATATTTATTTAAACTAAAATGTCTACATAAAAACAAAAAGTTAACATAGAACACAAATAAAAAAAAATAATTCTACTGGGGCTCGAACCTTGGGCCTCTCACATGTGAAGCGAGCGTGTAACCACTTTACTACGGAACCGCTTGAATATCACATTCTAACTAAGATATTAATAAGCTATTAATAGTCGGTTTAAATGTAAACCCGGAAGTTTAAACGCTGGATAGTTAAAGGTCGATACCAAAGGGTCCATACCACTGGCAAGATACGGGTCAGGCCTGCGGTCTTCTATATGTGGTTCTTAAAAAAACCTGTAGGAGGACTTGATAGTAATGAGTCTGGGGTGCTGTGATGGTGCTCTTCATTGATAAGCGGCTGCTTCCTTTATCAAGACTCATTATTACAATTAATAATACGTGTCGCGCTTCGCGCTCTATAGCGCCTTTATTAGTAACGAGGTGGTTGCTATGATAGTGGAACAAAGAACTTTTAACCAGAACGTTTCACCGGTTCGCGTATTTGCCCAGTCCCTGTGATCTTTTATTATTGTCCAGTCCCTGTGATCAGTTATTAATTAAAAGAATTAGCTTTGCATTATTAGCAATAAATGTTGTAGTAAATGTAATAGGCACAAATGCAGTACTTATTTACAATAATTTACACACTAAAAAAAACACCACTATGCAAGATATTCTGACAACAAAAGTATATGCATTGATCCATAAAATAACTTCTCCTCCCATAAGCGAAAAAAAGTATTACATACTAGTCACCGCACTTCAGTGCGACGCCAATAAGCTTGTCCAGGCATATTGTTAGTAGGTGACATGACAGTTGTATTGTAAAGCACGGGGTACAACAAGAAACCAAAATGTAGTCGGTGCAAAATATGTATGCATGCAAAACGTTTATTATTCATTTAGGATTGTATAACTACGCAAATGTTGAAAACGTGATTTTATCACCAAAGTGTAAAGAAGCAATATTGTATACTTCATACTATTTCACCAAACCTCATTTAAACAATGAAGTTTTACGGATTTTACAATAATTGTGATTAATATAATCAATAAATTTACAAGTCAATTTATATTTATTTGTAAATATATAAAATGTTATTCTTATAGCTTTCGTTGTGTTTAATATTTATTTCAGTGAATACTTAAAATATGACACGCTGACATTTAATTTTTATTTCAGTCGAACGCTATATGTATACCTAGATTTCATTTGTATTTTGGCGATATCAATTGAATTTCTTATAAACTTTCAAAAATATTATTGTAAAACATTGAATGATAAGCAATTTATATTTTTCAGAAAATGTGTCGCCAACTTTCGTGTGCAAAAGGTTTTGTTCTGTCAAAGACGTATAGCAGTCGATGCGTTGTGACAGACTCAGGTTTAAATTTCCTCAATTTACAACTTCAAATAGTTCCCACCACAACAACGTGGACGGCGTTATATGAAAGCACCTATTTCGCGGATGCGGTTCTTCCGGACTTTATGCGTGACCAAACTCTATTGTTATAACACGTAATTGAATCCTGCGGAGAGGAGTCATTCATTAAGTTGAAAAAACCTGTGATGTCTTCGGTGGAAGATATTCTAAGAGAAGGCAAATTTGATGAAAACATTGAAGCATTTCTCTTGAACATGTATTTTTATGCTGAAAACTTCCAAAATGTTACAGAATTAATGGGGGAATGCGGCAGTTAAAAGTAATGTAATTGGACATTATAAAATTGAATTTATATATTTTGATCCGGCTTGGTTCACGCATAGTATCAATAAAGATATGTCAGCATCTACATTAATGAAGATTGAGGACATACCTGATCGCGTACTTAAAGAGGCGTTCAAATACTCGCTCAATGATGCATCGAGTGGAAATGCTATATTGCCCCTTTATCCAACATATGCACATGGTTGCCATAACACTATAATTATCACACCTTCACCATTCTGTTCTCGAATAGAAATTACTACAGACGACGTATCTGAGCATAAACCCGTTTTCGGCGTAACATTACTTAACAAATTCACTATTGGTATTTTAAACATCTGACGAACATCCAATGCACAGCTTTGCATTTGTTTTTTAAACATCTGACGAACATCCAATGCACAGCTGTGCATTTCTATTTTAAGCATCTGATTAACACCCAATGCACAGCTGTGCATTTCTATTTTAAACTTCTGCCGAACACCCGATGCGCAGCTATGCATTTCTATTTAAGCATCTGACGAACACCCAATGCACAGCTATGCATTTATATATTAAACATCTGATGAACACCAAATGAACAGCTGTGCATTTAAATTGTAAACATCTAACGAACACCAAATACACAGCTATGCATTTCTATTTTAATCTTCTGCCGAACACCCGATGCGCAGCTATGCATTTCTATTTTAAACATCTAAAGGACACCCAATGCACTGCTGCGCATATCTGTTTTAAACATCTGACGAACTTCCAATGCATAGCTATGTATTTCAATGTTAAACATCTGACGAACACCCAATGCACAGCTATGCATTTATATATTAAACATGTGATGAACATCCAATGCAGAGCTGTGCATTTGTATTTTAAACATCTGACGACCATCCAATGCACAGCTGTGTATTTCTATTTTAAACATCTGATAACACCCAATTCACAGCTGTGCATTTATATTTTTAACATCTGCCGAATATCCGATGCGCAGCTTTACATTTCTATTTAAAACATCTGATGAACACCCAATGCACAGCTGTGCATTTGTATTTTAACATCTGACGAACATCCAATGCACAGCTGTGCATTTGTATTTTAACATCTGACGAACATCCAATGCACAGCTGTGCATTTCTATTTTTAACATCTGCCAAATACCCGATGCGCAACTATACATTTCTATTTTAAATATCTGATAAACACCCAATGCATAGCTGTGCATTTGTATTTTAACATCTGATGAACACTAAATGCACAGCTGTGCATTTAAATTTTAAACATCTTACGAACACCCAATGCACAACTTTGCGTTTCTATTTTAACATCTGACGGACACCCAATTCACAGCTATGTATTTCTATTTTAAACATCTGATGAACACCCAATGCACAGCTGTGCATTTCTATTTTAAACTTCTGCCGATCACCCGATGCGCAGCTATGCATTTCTTTTTTAAACATCTGACGAACATCCAATGCACAGCTTTGCATTTGTTTTTTAAACATCTGACGAACATCCAATGCACAGCTGTGCATTTCTATGTTAAAAATCTGACGAACATCCAATGCACAGCTGTGCATTTAAATTTTAAACATCTGACGAACACCCAATGCACAACTTTGCGTTTCCGTTTTAACATCTGACGGACACCCAATTCACAGCTATGTATTTCTATTTTAAACATCTGATTAACACCCAATGCACAGCTGTGCATTTCTATTTTAAACTTCTGCCGATCACCCGATGCGCAGCTATGCATTTCTTTTTTAAACATCTGACGAACATCCAATGCACAGCTTTGCATTTGTTTTTTAAACATCTGACGAACTTCCAATGCACAGCTGTGCATTTCTATGTTAAAAATCTGACGAACATCCAATGCACAGCTGTGCATTTAAATTTCAAACATCTGACGAACACCCAATGCACAACTTTGCGTTTCCGTTTTAACATCTGACGGACACCCAATTCACAGCTATGTATTTCTATTTTAAACATCTGATTTACACCCAATGCACAGCTGTGCATTTCTACTTTAAACTTCTGCCGTACACCCGATGCGCAGCTATGAATTTATAAATTAAACATCTGGTGAACACCCAATGCATAGCTGTGCATTTAAATGGTAAACATCTAAAGTACACACAATGCACAGCTATGCATTTCTAATTTAAACATCTGACGAACACCCAATGCACAGCTGTGCATTTCTTTTTAAAACATCTGATGAGCACCCAATGCACAGCTCCGCATTTGAATTTTAACAATTAACCAATATCCAATGCACAGCTGTGCATTTGTGTTTTAACATCTGACGAACATCCAACGCACAGATGTGCATTTCTATTTTAAACATCTGATTAACACCCAATGCACAGCTGTGCATTTCTATTTTAAACATCTGCCGAATACCCAATACACAGCTATACATTTCTATTTTAAACATCTGATGAACACCCAATGCACAGCTGTGCATTTGTATTTTAACATCTGACGAACATCCAATGCACAGCTGTGCATTTGTTTTTTAACATCTGACGAACATCCAATGCACAGCTGTGCATTTCTATTTTAAACATCTGATGAACACCTAATGCACAACTGTGCATTTCTATTTTAAACTTCTGCCGATCATCCGATGCGCAGCTATGCATTTCTATTTTAAACATCTGACGAACATCCAATGCACAGCTTTGCATTTGTTTTTTAAACATCTGATGAACATCCAATGCACAGCTGTGCACTTTTATTTTAAGCATCTGATTAACAACACCCAATGCACAGCTGTGCATTTCTATTTTAAATTTCTGCCGAACACCCGATGCGCAGCTATGCATTTCTATTTTAACATCTGACGAACACCAATGCACAGCTATGCATTTATATATTAAACATCTGATGAACACCAAATGAACAGCTGTGCATTTAAATTGTAAACATCTAACGAACACCTAATGCACAGCTATGCATTTCTATTTTAATCCTCTGCCGAACACCCGATGCGCAGCTATGCATTTCTATTTTAAACATCTAAAGGACACCCAATGCACAGCTGCGCATATCTGTTTTAAACATCTGACGAACCTCCAATGCATAGCTATGCATTTCAATGTTAAAAATCTGACGAATACCCAATGCGCAGCTATGCATTTATATATTTAATATCTGATGAACATCCAATGCAGAGCTGTGCATTTGTATTTTAAACATCTGACGAACATCCAATGCACAGCTGTGTATTTCTATTTTAAACATCTGATAACACCCAATGCACAGCTGTGCATTTATATTTTAAACTTCTGCCGAACACCCGATGCGCAGCTATGCATTTCTGTTTTAAACATCCGATGAACACCCAATGCTAAGCTGTGAATTTTAATTTTAAACATATGACGAACATCCAATGCAGAGCGTTGCGTTTCTATTTAACATCTGACGGACACCCAATACACAGCTATGTATTTCTATTTTAAACATCTGACGAACACCCAATGCACAGCTATGCATTAATATATTAAACATCTGATAAACACCCAATGCACAGATGTGCATTTGTAAGTTTAAACATCTGATTAAAACCCAACGCACAGCTGTGCATTTCTATTTTAACATCTGCCGAACACCCTATTGATAGCTGTGCATTTCTATTTTAATCATATGACGAACACCTAATGCACAGCTATGCATTTATATATTGAACATCTGACGAACACCCAA
Organism: Dreissena polymorpha; assembly: GCF_020536995.1. Taxonomy (NCBI): domain Eukaryota; kingdom Metazoa; phylum Mollusca; class Bivalvia; order Myida; family Dreissenidae; genus Dreissena; species Dreissena polymorpha. The sequence continues at coordinate 73,342,171 of NC_068366.1, forward strand.
TGCACAGCTATGTATTTATATATTAAACATCTGATGAACACCCAATGCACAGCTGTACATTAAAATTGTAGCCATCTGACGAACACCTAATGCACAACTATGCATTTCTAATTTAAACATCTGACGAACACCCAATGCACAGCTGTGCATTTCTTTTTTAAACATCTGATGAACACCCAATTCACAGCTGTGCATGTGTATTTTTAACATCTGACGAACATCCAATGCACAGCTGTGCATTTCTATTTTAAACATCTGATTAACACCAATGCACAGCAGTACATTTTTGTTTTAAACATCTGATGAACACCCAATGCACAGCTGTGCATTTCTGTTTTAAACATCTGATGAAAACCCAATTGTGCATTTGTATTTTAAACATCTGACGAACACGCAATGCACAGCTTTGCGTTTCTATTTTAACATCTGACGGACACCAAATACACAGCTATGTATTTCTATTTTTAACATCTGATGAACACCCTATGCATAGCTGTGCATTTGTATTTTAAACATCTGACGAACACCCAATGCACAGCTATGCATTTATATATTAAACATCTGATGTACACCCAATGCACAGCTGTGCATTTGTTTTTTAAACATCTGATTAACACCCTATGCACCTCTGTGCATTTCTATTTTAACATCTGACGAACACCCAATGCACAGCTATGCATTTATATATTAAACATATGATGAACACCCAATGATCAGCTGTGCATTTAAATTGTAAACATCTGACGAACACCTAATGCAGAGCTAGGCATTTCTATTTTAAACACATGACGAACACCCAATGCACAGCTATGCATCTCTATTTTAAAGATCTGATGAACACCCAATGCACAGCAGTGCATTTGTATTTTTAACATCTGACGGACACCCAATACACAGCTGTGCATTTCTATTTTAAACATCTGATGAACACCCAATGCACAGCTGTGCATTTGTATTTTAAACATCTGACGAACACCCAATGCACATCTTTGCTTTTCTATTTTAACATCTGACTAAAACCCAATGCACAGCTATGCATTTATATATTAAACATATGATGAACACCCAATGAACAGCTGTGCATTTAAATTGTAAACATCTGACGAACACCTAATGCACAGCTATGCATTTCTATTTTAAACACATGACGAACACCCAATGTACAGCTATGCATTTCTATTTTAAAGATCTGATGAACACCCAATGCACAGCTGTGCATTTGTATTTTAAACATCTGACGAACACCCAATGCACAGCTGTGCATTTCTATTTTAAACATCTGATTAACACCCTATGCACCGCTGTGCATTTCTGTTTTAAACATCTGATGAACACCCAATGCACAGTTGTGCATTTGTATTTTAAACATATGACGAACACCCAATACACAGCTTTGCGTTTCTATTTTAACATCTGACGAACACCCAATGCACAGCTATTCATTTATATATTAAACATCTGATGAACACGTAATGCACAGCTGTGCATTTCTATGTTAAACATCTGCCGAACACCCTATGCAAAGCTGTGCATTTCTATTTTAAACATCTGACAAACACCTAATGCTATGCATATATAGTTTAAACATATGACGAACACACAATGCACAGCTATGCATTTATATATTAAACATCTTATGAACAGCTATGCACAGCTATGCATTTATATATTAAACATCTGATGAACATCCAATGCACAGCTGTGCATTTAAATTGTAAACATCTGACGAACACCCAATGCACAGCTATGCATTTCTAATTTAAACATCTGACGAACACCCAATGCACAGCTGTGCATTTCTTTTTTAAATATCTGATGAACACCCAATGCACAGCTATGCATTTGTATTTTAAACATCCGACGAAAATCCAATGCGCAGCTGTGCATTTCTGTTTTAAACATCTGATGAACAGCTAACATCTAACAGCCAACTTCACATACCTGTAAAACTGCTGTTTCTTTTGACTCGTATATTCGCTCGCTGAGTGGTAATATATCGGTTTGCTGGGAAGATAACGTGGACAAACTCTCGAAATATTTTACTAAAGTGTCATCAAACCCTTCAAAAACCAGTACTATATTTGGCTATATCTCGTTGATATGCGTATCAATGTCAATAGCATCGCTGATAGCCACGCCTATCGTGTATATGCTTGTACCAAATCTAAGAACTTTGTCTGCCTTAAATTTAATGGCATTGTCTGCATGGTTACTCATGTCCAGTTCGCTGCTGTTTGCTAACAATTTCGTTATTGTTGATATCGAATTGCTTTGCAAAACACCCGGTCTTCTTTTTCATTTCACGTTGCTTTCTGGATTCTGTTGGATGTTCATATGCACGTTCCACATCACGCGAACTTTAACCACTGTGGCTATCTCTAGCAACTATGCCCCCAAACACAGAATATACATAAGATACATGGCCGTCGCGGAAATTTCGGCGATTATTTTGACTGTGTCTCAAGTAATACTGTCAATGCTTACGCATTACACACTTGGCTATGGTGGTCAACCCTGCTATCTCACCAATCCTCTGATGAAAATGTTCTTTGTTGCAATTCCCGTTTCTGTAATAATGGTCACTAAATTAGGTACATGTATGTACATTTCCGTGCTTGCGAAAATGATGCGCCTCCCGGAATTGGGCGAAAGCAACCCTCGGAAGAAAAATAATCTAAAAATAATCATCAAAACTGTCTACAATCACTGGCCTGACGTGGATATTTGGGATCCCTTATGAGCTTATCGACGTAGAGGTATTTGGTTATCTGTTCATCCTTCTAAACGCAAGTCAAGGGGTTTTGATTATGTGGTCAACAAACGGGTTGCAAGCTTGCTCTGCAAAAAGACCTCTGCGTCGAAAGGCTGATCCGCACAGACGTAAACTCGTCCCATCAATGAGATTACCGAGACATACCAACACATGAAGAAGGTGATAACAAGAGTTGTGGTAACGATTGTAAGCAATTTTGTTTAAAAAAAACAACAACATTGTATTGTGGTTTCTTACTTTATTTCTTGCAGGGGGAATTGAAAACAGTACAATTGTTGTGAGTTCGTGTGCTTATCATGGTTCGTCGTTTATGTATATTCGACTTAGCAAAATTATTTGACATTTCTTGTTTTAAAAACTTTTCCAGAATTTTATTTGGAATTCAATCCTGAGAAACGCTTATCAAGTCTAAATGCATTTTATACAGATTTGCATCTAAGAAATTATTCTAAGCATTATTGAACTTTTTAATGTTATTATTTTACAATTATTTTCTGCAAATGACTGCCTTAATGTATGTTTTGTTTTGATTTATTGTAGAATATTGTCAATAAACACGTTGTTTCAAGTAAATCATGCATTTGTGATCCATATTTATATTACAATGCAGCCAGTGCAGTACACTTCTCTCATCCTGTGCCTGCACTATGGGCTGTTGCTATTTGTGTATTGATACTCGTAAATATAAAAAAAACGAGATATGTGTTTTTGTGCATGCATTTAAAAGTGACGCGTGCGTTTTTAATGGTAAAACTGTAATAAAAATATAAAAGTAGGGTTACATAAACACTACATAAGAGTATATTTATTTCGCGGAAAATGTCAGCAATTTATTTTAAAATGAAAGTTTAAATTTATTCGTAAATATTCGTCTTATACTAGCTTTTGTAGTCCGCACAGTCCAATCAGGGACGACGCCATCCGCTTTTATTGACTTTTTTGTGTGACGGGAGTCTCGTCTAAACGAAAATCTATTTTAGTCGGAAAGAATCGATAACCGTCCATATTTTAGCCCTTGCGGACTTGTACTACAATGGTATCAATGCTCAATGGCAAATCAAAGATCTTGTCAGCATTCGTAAATGAATTTAGTATGCAATTATAAGCACAAAACTTTTTGTTTCTTAAGACGTACCGTCATCGAGAGAATAAAGCAAGTAAGATATATACGGAATATTACGCTAGTCAATTGTTCCAAGAGTTTGTATCACTCGAGTGGCTTGTGTGATGACGAAGAGCGCAAGCCACGAGAGTAATACAAACTCTTGGAACAATTGACTAGCGTAATATTCCTTTTATTATATACAACAACTAACGAAAACAGTTAACAATTGTATTTTTTACTTTAACAAAACTGACACAACAACGACTACAACGGTACGGCATAGTTTATTTAAGACGCGCATGAATACAGTTTATGTAAATTAACGTGTAAACATTCGAACCGGGAAAACAAAGGTTTCCGACACGCTTACTTTAATGCCATCGTTAATCCAATGTTTGTAACAATTAAGTTGACAACTTTAATCCGATGTTTATAACAAAAACGTTGAAACAATATGCACTTCCACTTCTATCTTCCATGTCTTTATCGAAACTTAGTTTAAACCACCATATTTTATTGTATTCATATCGAAATATACATTTATGCATGATAAACACACACTCCAAAATACGTTTTGAATTCGTTCGCTGTTTTTAAAAATAGTTTACTGTTAAAAAACACCACGTCCGACAGGTCCTTAAATTCCATAGAGTTTAGATAAAACTATTGTGTTTCGTCACAGAAATGACGTCACACGATGTACTACGTAATATATTTCGTAATATAAAATATTTCCATTTTCGGTGCGCGTAATGTGACGTCATTAAATGGGTCGAAGTAGTCCGGCTAGTATGGTAATACGGAATTGGAAACAGCGAGTAGCGTAATACGGGATTTTTTATTTCAACGATGGATAGAACCTTTATTTTGTTAAAAGCATTAAACAGGTATATAATAAAAATAAATATTTATTTATAGGTTTAAGGATCAGAGCGTCAAGTTATCTACTTTAGTAAACTACGATTCCAATTTAGGATCTAGGATATTCGGTGAGAGGGTTGGCGTAAACGTTGTTTTTGTAAAAACCACTTTGTCACATATTTATTTCAAGTGATGTATACATGTATAGAATATGACGCTGTAACTGTGATGTCAGTGTCAATATCGCGTTTTAATACTTATGTTACTATATATAGTAACAAAATTGTTTACGGCCTTCGGGGCGATTATTCACTCTGCGGGCCGATTATCACTTCTGGCCCTCAAGCAACGAGGTATTAACCTCTTATTAAAGACGTTTGTCAGATGAATATGAGACTACTGTGGTCTAACTGTTTTATCGAAATACGCGATATAAAAGGTACATCGTTGTCACATGTTTATAATATACACGTGACCCGAATGGTATTCTTGCGTGAAATCTGGCAGTACTGATCACTCTTACTTCGCATGAGCCGAAAGGGAAGATGGAACCCGGGTATTCGAAGTAAGAAGACGGAGTACGAACCACTGCGCGTTCCGGACAGTATACCAACAGAGAACATTCATATGTTGTAAAATTCCTCCACTAAATTATCAAGCGTTATGCCTTGTTTATGTAACTTAAGCTTTAAATAATAATTTAACGTATATAAATATTTGTTCGCGTGCGTGTATGTGTGCGTGCATGCAAGCATTTGTGCGTTTTTAGGTGAGTATCTGTCTTTAATGATATTACATGGGTTTCGAACGTGTGCAGCGAACCTTTAAACACGAAATTCAAATGCAACTTTTGCTGAAAACATGAATCCCGCATTGTCAAACAGCTTACGACGACATCAGCAGGGGTGATCCGAAAGATGGATACCAGAGCTCTTAAATCATCGATATGGACGTGCTCAATACCGATTCGAATACCAAGTCGTTGTCGGCATCATGAAGCCCGACTGGCGATCGGAGGAATTTACCAATATGACATAATCGGCAAAAGTGTGGGGTGGGAACAATCTGTTAGTTCTTAAGTTTTAGTTTGAAGACAATGACAAAAAACGACCTTACATTGTAGCGGCGATAGAATCTCTCACCTCTCTTATTCTCTATTAATGTATCTCTATTATTCGTGTTGAAGCCATCAGATTTATATATTTTCTTCTTTCGTGTTTGTTTTGCTGACCATACTTGCACCCATTTCTATAGACCTCAATTGAGAGAAGAATTTTGTCAACCCGGACAAAGAACAATGTGAATTGAAAATTTGTTTCGGTACTCATTTAGCGTTAATTACATAATTATTGCGTTCATTTTTTCCATGAAATTGTAGAACAAAAAAGTTCCTTCGACACTTACTTTATGCCGATTAACCTGTTATTTTATTGAAACCATCAGGAGGCGATATGCTACTGTCGGTATTGTATTGACTAGAAATAAAATACTAGTATAAGCATATCTATCGTGGCAAGTGTATTATTTATGATAACTCTCTAAAAGAAACTCGGTAAAAGAAAGCTTATTTATCTTCAATCCATCGACAAAATAAATAAGTCTGGCTGTCCCACGGGCTTCGTAGATGGAACCGTCACTCTAACACAGCCCCAGCACGCCGGCAGCGGACCCGTGGGATTGCATCTACATCTAGACGGTAAGAATGTGTTTTGTAACTTGTGTTACATGGCAGTATGCCTTTTTCACGAGTTCAGACGACACTATTATATTTTTCCTCTACTGAATGATATTCCTTCTTCGATTCATTGCTATTTATCCATCAGGACCCAGTTGTTCGTACACTGGGTTATTTTATCCCCTTGGTTAGCGCTTAAACCGCGGGTTAAAGTTATCCAAGCTGGGTAACTAACCAGGCTGGATAAATGCGTTGCTGGAAATATTTACCAAGGCTGGATAACAATCCATGTTGGGTAAATTTATCCACTGGTTAACTTGTAACATATCCCATAATCCATTGTAAAAGCAAAATGGCCGACATGTCGTCAAGCCAGACGTCAAATTCTATTAATATGGATACGGCAGCGAAAAAGAGAAAAAGAGGACCAAATTATACGGCCTCTGAACTTTCAGTTTTGGAGGAGGAGTTTGCCGAGAACCGTCCCTTATTGGAAAGTAATTTTTACGATAAGGTGACGCAAGCAAAACTAAAACTTTGTTGGCAACAAATCGCCGATAAACTAAATTCGGTTGGAAACCACTTCCGATCCGGGATAGAAATAAAAGAAAAGTGGCGTCAAATGGTGAAAAAGGCTTAAAAAGAATTTAGCGAGTACAAGAAGGAGTCCGCGAAAACGGGTGGCGGAAGACCCCCAAGTGACCCGCCGTCCACATCCTCTAGAATTATAGAGATGTACCGAGACACGGCTGGTTGTTCCGGTATCTCAGGTGCGGCGGACCTCGAAACCTTAAACATGTAAGCCGCTCCGATTATTTTTGTACAAACAATACCCATAGAAAAACACAGATACATGTACTAAACAGACTCCCAGAGCATGTAATCATTGTTGAAAGGGGTTATAAAGCTGAGCGTTGCATAATTGCAACTAAAAAGTCTGTAGACATACCTCATCGTAATTAAATCCCAAAAAAATGAACAACTGTATAATATTGGATTTACACTTTTCCACTGTCGATGTAATTTTCTGTCAGCACGTTTACTAGATCTAACATCTTACTAGCCCAACAAATATATCTACGCTATTAAGCAAATTCTGGGTAGTAAAATGCCACAACTACGTGGATTTTGTTTTCATTTATTTAGTTCCAATGTATAAATTTGGTAATGCAACAACAGTTTACTGTTTTGAAATCTTTATTTTAGTTGATATGTACACAACATTTGCAGGTTGTTGTTAACTTTAGAATCCGACAAAAACAAACGTAAAACTTTTTTTCTATGTAACTTTAAAAACTATTATCGGTGTTGTCCTGCGTTATTTTTTGTCGGCCACGGGACTGATTTAGATAATTATATTAGACCATTGGGCCCGTATTCATCAACGTTTTAAGTCTAAAATATAGACTCAGATTTAAGACAGGAATCGAAATAGTGTTATACCAAAGATTCTTATCACACAACAATCGCATTCAACGGAGAGATAACTAAACAAGGATCGCTTTTCACATGATTTGCTTTCTCTAGAAAATTGATCATTGTGGTTGTATAAGTTACTATAGTAACATTTTGTGCATCGAACATGTTACCAAGTATATTGTTTTGCAAGTAGATCTTTGATAAATGTATAACTCTGAGAAATAAAAATGATCATACATTTATAATACTAGTTGAAATGTGCATATTATAAATTCATCGTTGTATATCCCTTTTCTATACATATATAGATTATATACATCCTATACATATGTATTATGTATGTTTGTCAATACAATTATAATGTTCGTCGAGTAAAACTTCGTTTACATATTCCTGCAAACTTCAACAATTATAAAAACTTTTATAACTTCGATATTTTCTTCACAAATCAAAATATTTAAATTGCAAAGCAATGCGACAAGTCTTCTCGTGCACTGTTCACGTAACAGTCTTTCACTTAAAACCCACACTGCATCGTTGCATCGGACCCTTACGACCAAACTTAGACGGGCGGTCTTTCGCCTTAAAATATAAGGCGCCGTCTACGAACCTGAAGACAATCCCAAGCTTAATTGCATCTTCTTTTCTGGCATAGCACAGTTGCCTGTGAAATGTTGCATCGCTGTAGACTTTTTTTTGCGGTTTTGCGGCTCCCGGCAACAAAAGAACGGTGTTCCGATTTCCAACTCGCTAGAAGCCCAGCGGTGCATATGGCCCTATTCCACTACGAAAACAAGCCCACGATTCGCTACGATTTATCACATTTATTGAATCGGGAATACTCTTGACGGTCTACGATTCAGTTACGACATTGGTACGATTGAGTTACGACGAATCGTGGGGTTCGGTTGAAGTCAATCGAATAGGGTCGCGCCTTCACTACGATGTGTAAGAATCTAGTGCGATTGTACTACGAACGATGTAGATCGGTCACGACAAAGCTAGGACTTCAACGAACGCAGCCATGAATTAGGCGCCAATATCTATTGATATTGATCTAAATCGCGAGAATCATAGCAGACTCGCAACTCACTCGGGGTGAACTCGTGTCGGTGAGAGTCTTGAAAAAGTAGTAGCTGATTCGTAGACATATCATGTGATCACCGATGTCCCGATTGAGTAACGATTTTATTACAACACCCAAGAATGCACTACGACGCTGTTACGAGTAAACTGCGATTAAATTTAGTCTTGGAGGTCCAGGCCGAATTTTAAACACGTCTTGCCACGATTTTTCGGGACCTCACGAGTTCCATGAATCACTTACGACCGGCCCACGACAAGCTACAAGTGTGAAAGGACCGTCGCCGATAGAGCTACGATTGTCCCCGATCGCAAAATATTGGAAATCGAGACAAATCTTGGGGAATCGGGTCGTAGTGGAATACCACTAATACCGAAAAATGTATACCCCATACACAATTACGTTCTTCGTTCTATAAAAAGTAATAATCCTATCATAAAAAATATTGGGTAAAACATATGCACACTAATTTGCAATGAAAAATATCGATGAAAATTAACTTATTGTAGCTAAAGATATAATGGCAAAGTAAAGCTAGGAAAAGGGAAACAACTCGCATATGAATGAGAACACCAAGTATAGTCTCTGCAGCCTTAAGACTCTTCTAGAAAAGAGATTGTGCGAGGCAACGAACTTTATTAAGCGGGAAAAATTGACTGTCCGACATTTTCCTGAACGATTTTTCAACAGGGATAACTCGGACAGTGCATTTTTTTCTCATTTAATGTTAATAACATTCAAGTTATCCATGAAAATGTGTATCTTAAATGCTCTCTATTGAAAAAGGATCACTTTTTATACAAAATTTGGTATTAAAGTGTTATATTACCTATAGGAAGTAAAGTTTTTCCTTGAACGGATTTTAAAGTTTTGGATGGCGTTGTTTTGGTTTATATTCGATAATTGAATTACTGTTATGTACGTCGTTACAGATCTAAATGAATCACTTTATATATTTTTTTAATTGTTTTCAGTCCTACAGGACGGTGAATTATTGACCAATTCGCAGACTGGTAAGGCTCATAGGAAGCAATATGCCATATTTTCCTACTACTTTTAAGCTTTTAGCACGAATACAAATATTGTAGTCTTGCTTGTATAAAATGCTATTTTACATTGTATGATTGTGTGTTTAAGACTAATAGACTGCTTTAAAAATTGAACAATAATATACTAGTAACTTTATTAATGAACGTGCAATCATGCTCGTGTGTGTCAGTTTGGTGTGGTTAACAAAATCATTATGGATTCTTCAGAAGTCACTGGAGAATTTATATTGGACTTCATTCTGGAACAAACAGGCGAAGACACCGTCAATGGTATTTTTATTGATGTAACTGTTTGTGTTGGCTCAGATAATTGTTGTGCCTCCTTTGCGTATCATCTTATTCATTCCACTCGTATATTGTTCTATTAAGATATTCATAGTGGTATTAATGTTTCATCGTTCTTGCGCACAATCGTCGCAAGCTGTGTTTACTCATTTAAATAAGCAATATACGCAAATTTTTTCACAAAAACACCCTTTTTTGAATATCATTCATTAAATTACATGAAGATGCCTGTAAAAGTGTGATGAGTGAATGCTATTTTGTATTGTGTTTTAGAGAAAACTAAGTCACATACAGTTACAAGGAAACCAGTAGGTGAGAAAGAGACAGGGTGAGTATCAACGTATAAATAGGATGGCTTCATTAAAACACATTTTATACAAATCACTGAAACTCAAGTTTAAATTGAAATTGTTACTTATTGCGTGTAATGAACAGACTGGTGTAGTGATTAACATTTAATCAAATAACTTCTATTTAACCTACATCAGCGCTCATTAAGTATCAATTAATGACCTCCAAATTTACTGCGTAGATGTCGATTCAAACATACACATGCTGGTTAAGCTCGCGTCAAGGCTTTCTTTCGACCGTGTTAAATGAATGCTGAAAATATACTAGTATATCTGGCTTAAACAATCCATGTGCATTTACAGCTGAAGTGTGGTTGTGTGTTGTTTGTTTTTTTGCGAATTAAGAACAGTTATGCCTTTTATCAACTTCTGCTGTAGATGATGTCCAAACCATAATTTTTAACATGCGTTCGTTTCTTGTTGAAAATACTGATAGTATGATGTTTAATATTTCACGGTCATCGTTTATTCCAGCGACAAAAAAGTCTCATACAATGACTTGTGAATCCGTTGACCAAATGACGGGTAAGTTTGTAATAAATATCTAGAAAAACATAGTTTCTTGGATACAAATGTGCATTTTCCCACATAAACAGAACACATTTAAAATAGTCGTCGCATGCATTAAATATATGGTGACAAGTCTATTAATGATGATGATAAGATTCATCTTGCCCGTCCGTTTGTGCGTACACCAAACCTTACATTACTAAGGATGCATGATATGATTTATTCGTGTTATTGGAAATGTTGTTCGATGACATTTTATTAAATTATGGTGTATTTCAGAGAAAGAAAAAGTGCAGAAGTCAAAGCAGGTCTCATCCGACAACAGCAGAACCAGGACGAACGATCACGACCGCTTGACATACGGTAAAACTTTTTTGCGTCGATTAAATATGTTTTAGAAAAATGTTCTGTTACTTTTCAAGATCACTGATTACGAAGTTGTAGTATACTAGAAGTAGTAGGAGGAGGAGGAGTAGCAGTAGAAGCAGCAGCAGTAGCAATAGTAGTAGCAATAGTAGTAGTAGTAGTAGAAAATGTTCTTTATTTCTTGTGGATATATAAGTCATGAAGATATGATTGTTGATAGTGTTAGCAGACAGGTTTATTGATAACTTTAATATTAAACTCTCTCTTTTTTTCTTGTTAAGATCCATGTTCCAGCAAGCCAGTGGATACAAAGAAAAAAATGAAAAGGTATTTATGATTTGAATATCCAGGTGCAGTCAGCCCCCTTGTCAGGTATAGAGACTATCAATCAACTAAAAAGTCGCATTCGACGGAATGTATCAAAACAAGTAATCCCGCAGGACAGAATTGTGTCTGTATCTATAACACCATTACTGCTGCAGAAAACTCATTGTCGCTAAAAAGCCAATATGAAGTAACATCGCCAAAAATTAAGGGTTGATAGGGCGACATTTCTATATAATTCTAAGATGGCACAATCATACTTCTGATAAAGTAATCCTGTTTACAACATTGCTTTAAAAACAGTTAGTTTTTGGTTGTAAAATTGAATTCAACTTGCCCAAAAACATTCTGATCGACACAAAATTACGGTCGGTCGGGTTAGTGGAAACAAACAACTTTTTTAGGCCTAATCTTTTAATGCATTTATTTTACAGGAGCGATGACCTAAAGGCATAACAGAAGCAGTACTTTGTAAGTAAGTTGAGGCTGCATGATGAAAAAATGAAGCTGATAGCAGCGAAGATGGAAAGGGTGAAGAACCAGGGGGATTTCTACCGGAACATGACTAATGTACTAGCGCAGACCAGACAGATGACGGAAAATGAACAATAGTACGCTTTTATTAAACTTGTATGCATTATGCGACGGTTAGTTCTTTTTATGTGATCAATAACCACTGTCACACACATGGGTAACTGTTGTTCTGTTTTAATACACATATATATATAAATGGTATTTCAACTTAAGTTTGTTTGTTTTTTCCATGTTTGCTTTCTATTCATGTGCACATTTCATCGTGCAAAATAGTTGTTTGCGATATGGTCTCGTATGCCACGACCATCCTGATGTCCGATGTATGCCGGGGTTTCCACGTAACGCAGTTCGTCTTCAGGCAGTACTTCCGGCTCACCCCATAGTTTGGCAAGATTGTGATATACAGCACACGCTATAATCTCCTTGCTACATTTTTCTGGTTTCAGTCTTATCTGGATGAATGTAACATAAAAAAGATTGATAATGACGATCAACTAGAACACGTTGAAAAATGTGAAAATATGGTTTTCCAATAAAACTTGATGTAATACATCATCACACATTTTGCACATAAAGGAAATATCACTTGTAAATATAGAATAAGTTTATGTGAGGCTTAGACAACGTCTCTGCGTATAAGATATAATTGTAATATTCAATCAGCACTTTCATCATATGCTACATATAAATATAAGATTATTTAACTGCTGAGACATAATTATGAGATAAATTCCTTGTATGTGATTAAACGGGGAGCACCTAGGAACGGTCAGTACAAAGCATCGAAGGTTGCGGTTTTGATTGTCCAGTGTCAGATAAAAACCTATTTCTTTTATAGAAACAGTTCTAGCATCGATAGCTTCGAATGTATACATATTTTATGTCTTAATCATTTCAAACATGCTAAAACACACGAATCGGAAAAAATGTATTAATACATTACACAAATAATAAGAATACGAAACTAAATGATATTAAAATACACCAAATGATAAGAACACGAACTTGAATGAATATATGGTCACGTTTAACATTTTCGTATTAGCAGAAATGATAAATACAAATCATTTTTATCACGCATACACACGGAATAGCTCATGTGTCCCATAGCTCATATGTAATTACTGAAAACTATCGCAAGCAGGGACGCTTTTTCGAAAGATAATTGCAAATATAGAAGCTATTTTTAGTACAGAAATAAGTTTCATTTTCTGAAATCTTGTGCTAAAATTTTAACCGGAAATCTTGAAGGAAATCGCACTTGCTAGGTATTCATAATTATGACCACCAGCCAAGCTCATTTGCGCCGGAAACGGGGGCCGAAATGGGATAGTTAATGGGCGAAGCGCGAACAAAACTACTAGTGCTGCACCGAATCAAAAATTTCAATCGGATCCGAATTCGAATCCAAAGGCTCGGATATCGAATATCGGTCCAAATCCTAATTTGAAAGTAAAAATACTCAAAATAAATTATAATTTATATTGTTATAACCAAAATTATGTTTTGAAACACCAGAACGTATACAGTATATGTCTAATGAGAAAAGTAATTAACTTTTATTATTATTATAAACTTTACAGCTACTAATATTTATACTACTTTAGCAGCATTGGTAGATGCAGCTGCAGCCGCAACAGCAGTAGTGGAAGCAGAAATAACGACATCAAAAACAAACAAATACTAAGTAGATGACAAAATTGACTTAAGTTGTTCGAACAAAAAATATACCCGGGTCCAGATTCCGCAAATTTCTCAAAATCGCACATACACGAAATAGTGTTAGCATTTTAACGACAAACATTAATAATAATGTTTCATATTAAACACATCTATGTCAGTCAGATATAATATGAATAACGCTGTATTTAAACAAGCAAAAAAACGCATCACACGCAATCTGCAATAAGTTTCAATAAAATACTTCGTAACGACCACTTATAAGCCAGAATTAGTATGCTGATAAAACCCGAAATGCTTCCACACCAAGGATTTTAATTGTTTAGGTGCATCGCGATTTTTCTTCTGCGCCATTTTGCACCATCGAAAACGAAAGAAGACTGTGTAGTACCACGTTTATGTCGAAAAAGTAGCGATAATTGTTACAAACTACATACCAGTCAGCCTTTCAAACAGAAAGAAACAATTTAAAGAAACGTATTAGGGCGAAAGAAACAATTAACGCAAACGAAAGGTTAAACTCAAATAAGATCCGGATTCGAAACCGATTTTACCAATCACGGTTAGATCCGCGAATCCTCGTTTGGATCCGCGAATCTGCGCTATTTCGGATATTCGGTGCAGCCCTAAAAACTACAACGCTAGCCGGAGTCAGTAGAATCCCGGTACAGACAGGAATAAAACAAAGAACGGCTACTTCTAAAATTATTGGAGTGCGGCTCCATGGGCACGGTTCCGTCGCCTTTGTACCTTTGACACGGTTTTGTCATCGTCAGTACCAGTATGTGTATCGGATAAAATATGTTAGCATACAGTAACCTACAGATCGCCCATACCTCAGCGTGAAGGATGTGAAAGCGTCTCTTCCAAACACCAAAGAGGCGCTCAATGCAGCATCGTGTCTTGCTGTGACTGTCATTGTACCGTTCTTGCACAGCGTTAGCATCGTTTAGGTACGGTGTCAGCAGGAACGTGCGACACGGGTACTCACTGTCCCCAAGAAGAAAACCATTTTTCAAACCTGCAAAATGGTATTAATATATTGGTGAAACAAAGCCCTAAACCGATTATCGCTTTTTTTTACAATACACGCTTCATGCTAGAGACGACAGCAAAGTACTCTTAAAGCAATGGGCGAAATGAGGGTTTCACTCGCATACCTCCGTGATGCCGATCTAAGTACGTTCCTATCGCTGAACTTCTGAAGACATGAGCATCGTGTGCAGCTCCCGGCCACGCTTCATTGATGCTGGTGATAAGACCATATATTGCAGAAACCAACAAATTAAAATATTTTTCAACGATAAGGATGTTGGTCATGTAAGGTTCTTTGAAATGTTTTATCTTAAAGGGGCCTTTTCACAGATTTTGGCATTTTTTAACTTATTCATTAAATGCTTTATATCGATAAATGTAAACATTGGATCGTAAAAGCTCCAGTAAAAAATCAAGAATAAAATTAAAAAAAGGAAAAGAATATTGCCCGGACCAGGTTTCGAACCAGTGACCCCTGGAGTCCTGACAGAGTCCTGAAGTAAAAACGCTTTAGCCTACTGAGCTATTCCGCCGAGTACATATACTTGAAGTATTTTATACCTTATATAAGCAATCTTCGTAGTTTCACAAAATTTAACGACAAAAACAGAACTCTCCAAATTATTCAATCGTTTCGCGTTGCAACGCTTTATAATTTTTAGGTTTTAAAATCGTCAAAAGATGCATATAATGGCTATATTAGACCATGGTAAATGTTCAGTATTACTGTTTCCTCACAAATATCATAACTAAAACGAAAACTTGCGAATCTGAAACAACTTTTTTCAATTTTGTCAATTTACCAAAGCGTGAAAAGATCCCTTTAAAGTAATAAGCTCAACAATAAAAACTTAACATTTGTTAATTCAAGCATAGTTCCGACAGGCACTACGGTTCAACGAGCGCAGAGCTAGTCTTTTGAGGCAGGCTGGCACTACGGTTTAACGAGCGCAGAGCTAGTCTTTTGATGCAGGCTGGCACTACGGTTTAACGAGCGCAGAGCTAGTCTTTTGATGCAGGTTGGCACTACGGTTTAACGAGCGCAGAGCTAGTCTTGTGATGCAGGCTGGCACTACGGTTTAACGAGCGCAGAGCTAGTCTTTTGATGCAGATGAGTACGTGACCATGCATGACCACGTGGTAATGTTTGAAGTTCCGTAAATCTTTAGTGTTATCCATTTCGATTTATGTATATGTATTCGTGTTATTTGTTATGTCCCCCAGTCTATACTTGGGGACATATTGTTTTTGCCTTGTCTGTTGGTTTGTTGGTTTGTTTGCGTCAAACTTAAACATTTGCCATAACTTTTTCAATATTGAAGATAGAAACTTGATATTTGGCATGCATGTGTATCTCATGTAGCTGCACATTTTGAGTGGTAAAAGGTCAAGATCATCCTTTAAGGTCAAAGGTCAAATGTATGGGGGAATAGTGTTTCACAAACACATCTTGTTTCCTTTTTTTTATATCTCAATTGAATTGAAAAGCGTACGCTTATTGAGATCTCGCTAGCTCGTGCCCTAGGTAGAACCATTGCTTTAGGCTTTTAAGTAGATCTGGAGAATGCTAACAGAGTGAGGATCAAACCCGGGACGTCCTGTAGGATGATGTGTAAGTCTATTTTGTTCTGATTTCAAACTGTGCAGGCTTTATATTTATTTAGCGTTCTCTAATTCATTGAACGACACGAGATGTTCATTCCGACAAATAAACCTTTCTCCGTGTTCCGGAACAAAAATGACTGACAACTGGTCCACGGCATTGTGGTCTCCGATGAGACGCTGAAATTGTAAAATGCCATTGGAAGTACCGGTCTGACTTACCTGACCAGAAGTTACCAGTTTGTGGAGACGGTCAGACAACAGTCTAACTATGGCGCCCTGCAGTACAAGCTGCAATACCTCCAGTATATCACTTTTTAGTAATCTTCGTATGGAATGTGTTAATATAGAATTAATGGTAATAGTGAAAACCACGATAACGCGTTGTCAAATGGCGATAATACAATGATGATAATAGTGATGATGGTGTGTAGGAGGAAGAAGAGAAAGATTAACGTTTAAATTCAACCTCGGTATTATTATAAGTTAAAGTTTTATTTGTGTTTGGTAAATTGGCACGTACCGGTAGGTCATAAATGTAAATAAAATGATGCTGGTCTATTCGATAAACCAATTTGTCAATGTCAATAAGATTCCTTTTATTGTTGTTTGACTTAATCGTTTCGACTCCGATACACGCGAAGACCTGATCAAATAAAAAAGAAACATTTTCGTAAACATTAATTGGTTAACCTTGCTAATCCTTAATATCTTATTAACTTCCCAAGTTTAAAATGTTGGCGGATTTTTAATTGCACTGATGGATTTAAATAGACAAACATTAATCATTAAATTTATTGAATGAATTAAATGCAAACCGAACAGTAATTTATGGGATACCAAAGGGGTCGAAACTTTAACTTCTGCTCGAGCAGAAAAAATGCTGCTCGAGCAGCAATTAAATGCTGCTCGACCAGCAAAATACTGCTCGACCAGCAAATTTACTGCTCGACCAGCATTTTTTCTGCTCGAGCAGAAAAATCCTGCTCGACCAGCATTTATTTTTAGATTATGGCATTAGCCAATCAGAACTCTTGTTATATTTGCCATTTGGTGCAAAACTGGTTTGTTTGGAAAAAATGGCTGCCGCCGTGATGGTGCCTTTTTCACATCTTCTGCAAGTTTATGTGACGATCTGTTTAAAGTTTAACATTGACACGCGGTAAGTGCTTTATATTTTGGCTGCAAACTAGTCGATCAAAAAATTGTTGCCATTCGCTTAATGAGAAAATCGATCATAAATGTCTAACGGCTGTTAAAACTTTTGCGAAAATCACGACGATGACTGATAAGAATTGGTCAATGGGTGGGTTCTCTGTTTCTATCGATTTACTTTCTTAATGATGTTTAATTATTGCTTCCGACACAGGTGCCGATTGCCTGTGATTGTGCCTTTCTGGTTAACATTGTTTACGTTTCTCGTTCTCCCCATATATGTATATCTGCTGTCCTAACTTTTACAATTATCCAAAATATCATGTCTGTTAACCAGTTCTCAGTGCCCCAGATAAGCTGCGTATCTGCGTCTTTCACCCTATTAAAATATTTAAAAATGCAAAGAAAAACAATATCATGAGTATTGAAAAGGCAACCAATTTGACTTTTACGCAAATTCATCAAATTAACGATACAAAACTTCGATTAAAAATGCTATGCTCATTTTAGGTATTTTCTCTTTGGAATTATTATCATAACGCGGTGACGCTTACACTCAGTAAGCTTAGCAAACGGTCATAGTTATTCAAACGCTATGCGTTTTCAATCTGACCTAATTCGTCGCTCATTGTGCATGTATTTGTAAAGCGTCTGTAGTTTCAGTTTCTATTACGATGCGAAATAAAAATAGCTAAGAGAGGTCGAAAGACGTCCGAGATTGTTGCGCCAAAATATCAGCCGATCGCAAACTTTTTCGAATCAAGAAAGCAAGAGCCAATAAGTGCCGAATCATTCGTGTTATCGATTTTGTTAGAAACTGTGCATACAGCATTTGAGTTGACATCCAAAAAACATGATGGAAAGTCTGTGACTTAACAAATCTGTCAAAAGTATAAAAAGGCATGTCATTGGTTAGAATTCTCGACATTTTTTAAAGTTTATATCATGGACAGTTTCAAGGATAAAAGATGTTACAAAACATCAGTTTATTAAAATGTATGATGATAGTTTACAGTTCTATTGAATCAATACAAGAGTGCAGCGTCAACGGAAGTAAATCAGCAATTATTTAAAGGTATGCATTTTTATTACTCATTTCACTCTATATGAAGAATGGAATCACCCTATTTTTTAAAATCAATGGTTGAAAACCCAATTTTCCCAAATAATTATCTGGGGCACTGAGTTCTCGAGGACTTTTCTCAATTTCAATGTAAATTATTTTTCACCGAGGCCTATTAGCTTGTTCAAAGCTAACAACAGGTAAAATGTGAGTTGTGTCTGAATTACAAGTTGTTTAATTTTTCATATTGAAATGTTTACAATTTACTATTTATTGAATAACTTGGCAGTGCATAATTAAGTTCTGGGATGTTATTTTCAGCTCTGAACTGCGAAAAAAATGCATAATAATTACATTGGTGGCACTATACTGTAATGAGTTACCTTTCATCTGTCCTTCCATTATAATGTCCCTAAAGCAGACTTCCCAAACTCTGCAGAAAGAGATTAGGCATTGTATTACACACTCATTTTAACCATGGCATGCTATTGTACAACATGTCTTGACGGAAATAATTTCGCTAAAAAATATTTGCAGGAAATAATTTTTCCATGGCGAATCGTTTGTATCTTTTTATCTTTATTCTGAAATGCCCCTCTTAAGAATAATGTCATGTATAGCTGGTTTAGAATTAAGGATGATGATATGTCCTAACAGGATTTTGTCATGTCATTTACTGTACTTTTTAACCTACATGTTTTTGAATATTCAGTCCCCATGTAACTACGCCCATATGTTGTGGACATTTTCATACAAGAATACAAACAGGAATATGTATATGAGTTTGCTGTTTAAATTTACAGTCAATCGGAGGGTAACAGGTTTGTTTTTAACCAGAAGTGAGGAACTAAACGCAATTTGCAGGGAAAAAAATATCTCTTTATACCACTTAAGTATATTTGCATCACAGGAGCTCTGGTGTCGTGAGGTTGAGGAAACTAGTGTTGAATCTAAAACATTTAGCATCATGGACTCAAAAGTGAGAAGCCAAGTCAGACACCGCAAAATGTAAAATAATCTGTCAGATGTTTGGTCTGACAGGCTACGAAATTCTGTCAGACTGAAGGATAATTTCTGGATTCCACTTATTAGCATACCTGATAATAGCATATTTCTGTAATTAGCATATAGCAGTGCTCCAGATAACATGTGTAAAGGCGTAAAAACAAATAAAATTTCTTAAATAACGATTTAGATTTAAAATCTTTGCATAAAGTTACGCATTGAAAAAATAAAACACGAATTCGACATTTTCGAACGTGCGTAAAACTTCCAGTAGCAAATTATATATGGTAAACATTTCATCCCGGTTCTGACAAGTCAAGGCGCTCAATTAAAACTACAGCTTTAAGTCAACGTCTCTTTGCTGTTAGGAAGGGCCACACTTAAGAACGGTCAAAAGGCCAAACAGTCTCGATTCTGTTCTCCTGGTATTACAGGCGAGTCATTACTGTTTATTGTACCTTTTTAATTACACTTATCGTAATTTTTATTCACAAGTAATAAACAATATACCTATTCAAAATGTCATTAAAATTAAATGTTAAATATATATTTTTGATATGACTTTAACGGCGCCCAAAATGCCATTATGACCTAAGCCGAATTGACAGTTACTGTTTTAAATAAAAATCAAAATGGCCAACCAAAGCGGTGTATCGAAGCGTGGAAGGCAAAAAAAGCAAGATGAGCAAGATAGATGTGGGGTCTTTTGAGCCAGAAAATCTGTCCGATTATGGGAAAGCAAGAAACAGAAAAGAAAGCCAGGCTTTTCCAAGACTATAAACCAAAATGTTGGATTGTTGATGTGTCAAAAACAATGCATAAAAATTATTTGGTAATATAGTGTTAAGAATTAATTTTATAAATAGGGGGTAAAATAAGAATTAATTTTTGAAATAGGGAGTAAATAAGAATTTGACCAAATTTTTATCTGGAGCTCTGATATAGAATGTCGAAGCACAGATTAATTCTTAAATTTTAATGTATTTTTCTTCTATTAATAGCATAATTTTTAACCCCAATATTCAGAATTCACTTAAAGTCTTTATAGCATAGAACATTCTCAGAATGCCAAGAAAATATGCTTTAAATCTGCAAAAATATGCTCAAATGCAAATACCTTAGAATACAATTCCATTTGATAAATAGTTATCTTAAACATCAATCATATACAATGTTGAATTTAAATTTCACTTTGACGATCAATTATTAACAGATTTGACTTATTGTATGCCCCCAGTTGCTATATTTATGCTAAAATGTGTGTTCCTGTTAATAGCATATTCCTGTTATTAGCATAATTTTTGCTGACATGGTATGCTAAGAACAGGAATCCACTGTAGCAACATATTAATCAAGAATTATGGTTTGAATCCGTGAACTATTATTTTTTATGGTGAAAGAAAATCTCCATGGCGCGTTTTCAAAAATTCCTAATCAAGCTTGGTAAAAGAACACACAGAATAGCAAATTTATTACAGCGCTAACTTCCGGGTAAAAATGATTGATTTTTTTTATATTCCTTAAAGACAAGTGCCGCATCATATCCTATGGGTGATTTAAAAAATAATAAAGCCTAAATAAAACATGCATTTATTTTCTTACCATTACAGGGGTTTTTATCTGATTTTGGGGAAAGGGCCTGGCCTTTTTTTTAGGGGAAAAAAATCGCGCGAAACGCCAGATTTTTTGGGGAAAAATCACACGAAACGCCGGATTTTGGGCAAAATAAGGAAAGTCTTAAATAATCAATAAAGCATATTTTACTTTTTTTAAAACAAATTCAAGGAAACAGAAAATTTAATTATGCAATATTTTTCTTTTTTCTACACTGGATCAGATTAACTTATATATTGAAAGGTTAAAAAAAAAAAAAATTTTTTTTTTGGAGGGGAAAATGAAATCTAGGGGAAAATTTACCAGCTGAGGGGAACAAAAAATCGGAGGGGAAAGGGCCGATGATCGGCGGGTCACAAAGAAGGGGAAAAAAACCTGCATTAAGCATGTTTTGAGTTCTTTTTCTATCTTACAGAAGTGTTTCCATGTGATTAACTTAAATGTGAAAATTCTTCTCAATAACTTGCTTCATTTACAAAATATATTGAAAAATATCCTTAAAAGTGTACTGGTTTTGCGTGACATTTTATGTAAAAGGCAATTTTCAATTCTATACTTCAATAAAACTTTCAGAAATATTAGGTATTGCCATCATTAAATGAATATAAAAATGCATATGCTTTAAGAAAAATAAAACAATGCTTCTAACTTAGGTTGATATCTCTTGTAGCAAGTGTTCAAAGCAATGATGTTTTTGTCAATTTTGTGCCACAATTTTCAACTCTCTTCACGTATATTAAGAGGTGGCATCATAAAGTGCTTCAATATTTATAGGCAAAAAGTGTCCCAAGTGTACATTTTGCAAGAAAGTTATTTTAAATTTTTCATAAGATAGAATTTTCAATGTTTTACATCATTTTCTTCAAACCATTAATGTTTATCACTAGATGTACTGAAAATTTGATGCCAAAACCTTGTGAACTTTTTTTGCAAGACAAATATCGCATTGTCCCAAGTGTACGAAATTTTTATCACGTTTGATAAACAGGTGATAGCTTTTAAAAAATAAACAAAGGCACCAATTTTCTGGAAAGAAGTACACAGAAGGGTGTAATCTCCAACAGAAAAAGGTGGTTTCTTCACTCTGGGGGTGAACTACTCTTATTATATGGGTATGTCTCCATATTTTGTCTTCAGAAGAAAAATATAAGCATATAAATGATAATGTGTGGGAACTTGGGAAGTATATTTGACTTTACCATAACATTATTACAAAAATGCATTTCCTCTTCTCAAATTAATGTCAATTTTAATCAAAATGTTTCTCCAATAATCTTCAATGTTAGCCTGAAGTTGGTTAACAAATGTTGTAAATGTACACTTGGGACACAAAATAAATGTTTTTCTTATAAACCTCCAGAAAGTGAAAACAAACTTACATTATAGCAGAATTAATGATTAAATTTCGATTTAATAAAGCATTCAAAAGCAACTGAAAAAAAAGCCAAAATAAAAGTTGAACATGGTCAAATGTCAAATATGATTGATGACAAAGTCTTTCAGACACTTATAATTAAACCACGCAGACTGTCACCCTTGTGGTACAATTCCTACACATCTAAACTAAAAACCATGTTAAAACCTTCGATAAACAAAGGTACAGCACTTATTATTATTTCATTCATTTTTAATGACACATTACCTAAATATATAGAGGATATATTGTATTACAGAGGAAGGTCAAGTAAGAGGACATCGTGTTTAATGTATAAAGTTTAAAAAGAACAAGGTCTAATTTATAAAGAACAAGGTCCAATATATAGAGAATATAATGTTTAATATATAGAGAGCAAGGTCTAAATATAGAACAGTGAATTATATGTGTGTTGTTATGAGAAAACTGGGCTTAATTCATCTGCGGAAAGTCTAGTCCCTGATTAGCCTGTGCAGATTGCACAGGCTAATCAGGGACGAGACTTTCCGCGTTTACAGTATTTTTAGTTTGAAGGAAGTCCCTTCTTACCGAAAATCAAGTTTAAGCGGAAAGTGTCGTCCCTGATAAGCCGGTGCGGACTGCACAGGCTAATCTGGGACGACACTTTACGCACATGAATTTAGCCCAGTTTTATCAGAACAAGACACATATTATAGAAAACGAGGTCAAATATTATAAAAAAATATAAACATGTATCATAAAAAAGAAACTTCACATATATTTGAAAGCCATCCTATATTTTGATAAATCTGAGTTTTTACTTTAAGATACACTGCTTTGAGGCCAGGAAAAAAACTTTTAAGAGTATAGTTTTGAAAAATATGTGTTAAAAAACATGAAAATTTCAATTTTTTCCATATTTTTTTTTAAAACACTTCTGATTTTGTATTTAAATTTTTCTTAAGAACATACTGCATGTTGACAAAACACACAAAATATTGATAACATGTTTTAATGGGTTTTTATTAAGTGCAAAAGACATGTACATTAATAAAAAAAAATTCAAAACATTTGGTTAACATCTTTATTTGTGAAAAAGTGATCACATCTGACAGAGCGGCCCTACTCATTTATAAAACTTGAACCCTTTCCCTATGCAATACAAACAAAACTGTTGCCATAACTTAACATCTAAAATTTGAGAAAAGTTTTCATTTAGGCTTCATCATCCCCACGCTTTTCGGAGAAAAAGTGGGGATATTGTGGTTATCTCTGTTGTCCGTCCGTCCTGGCCACTTTCTCCTCCTACACTTTAAGCACTAGAACCTTGAAACTTACACACATGGTAGCTATGAGCATCTGTGCGACCCTGCACTATTTGGAATTTTGATCTGACCCCAAGGTCAAAAGTTATGTGGGTTGAGGTGGAGCCGGGTCAGAGATTTTTACTCATTTTTATGCCCCCGGATCGAAAGAAAGGGGGTATATTGTTTTTGGCCTGTCTGTCATTGTGTGTGTGTGTGTGTGTGTGTGTGTCCCAAAACTTTAACCTTGGTCATAACTTTTGCAATATTCAAGATAGCAACTTGATATTTGGCATGCATGTGTATCTCATGGAGCTGCACATTTTGAGTGCACCATACTACACTGAATGTCTTCAAATTGATACTGAACCTCTCTTATGGCAATACGGATAATCTCAACTATGCATGGCCCCATTACCAACCCTGGGGTGCCCCGCCCACATTGGCCACGCACACATAGACCACGCCCACCCAAAATTGCCTTTTACTATAATTTCTTCATTTCTACACCGATTCACTTCAAATTGATACTGAACCTCTCTTATGACATTATGGTTAATCTCAACTATGCATGGCCCCATTACCAACCCTGGGGCGCCCCGCCCACATAGGCCACGCCCACCCAAAATTGCCTTTTACTATAATTTCTTCATTTCTACAACGATTCACATCTAATTGATACCGAACTTCTCTTCAATGCGTTCAATTTCAACTATGCATAGCCCCATTACCAACCCTGGGGCACCCCTGGGTCAAACATGCGGCGTGGGGATACACGTCGGCCTCTGACGCGCCATTTCTAGTTTAATATTTTTGAAATCACCCATTTTTGTGTAAAGTTTGGAGAAAAATCAAGAAAAACATATTTTAACAATGAAATACATTTAAGTTGTATGATGATATTTTCATGTATTTCGACGTTTCCAATGTTCAGATAAATACCCTATTTGTACCCATTGAAAACCTTTAAAACTTTAATTTTGAATTGTTATTTTGTGTTGGGCTTGAAGAAAAAAGATTGATCTGTATGCAAATGTTTACATTATATCTCACAATCATAACAATTTCCAATTTATCGACAGTGGTGACCGGGTTTTATCATTATTATATGATTATTAGTGCTTGTGATCATATTTCAGATGCCCAGGGGCCTTTATGGTTGGGTAAGGGAGGGGTGCTCCCTCCCTTCCTGAATTGATTTTTAGCTCCACTGGCCAAAGGCCAGTGGAGTTTATGTCATGGTCCTGTGTCCGTCATGCGTGCGCCCGTCCGTGCCTGCGTGCGTCCGTCAGTTTATTAACTTTTCCTTTAAACATCTTCTTCTCCTAAACTACTGGTCCAATTCTGATGAAATTTCTCAGTAATGTTCCTTGGGTGAACCGCAGGGGTGGCGAAATCTCAAAAAACTATACTTGTCCACGGACAACCATTTAGGAAATTTAACTTGTCCGTTGCTTAACTACACTTGTCCGTTAATGTTTATATAAATTATTAACGCATTTATTGATTAATGTAAAACAATGTGGAATATACCAAAATAAGTTTGATTTGCTAGTTTTATTTATAGTTGTATTTCAATAGTACATTCATTATAGCAGTATATTATAAACAATATAAATACTTTCTAAAACTTTAAATCTTGCAAAGCTAGTGTTATTAAAACATGTGTTGAACATAAGTACATCGTAATCTTAACAAATTAAACTAGTCCAATATGTCGACCTCATCAGACTGAGGCTCTGTGCCGCTACTGGTAGCAATTTGATTATCATCAACTGGTAACCATTGAAAATCTGTGAGCCAAGTTTCTTGAAAAGTTCTGGTGCGTTTACTTAGATCATATTTTTTATCATAATCTTTCTTAGTTTTTTGGGAGGTGGACTGCTCAAAGCTTCGGGTTTCTGCCCCGTTGTTGAAGATTTAAAATAACTAAATGTTCCATTTTTTACCATTAAAGTCGTCTTAAATAACAAGGTAGACCGTGTTTTGATTATCTTACTTTGATACTTTTTATTTCCGTCTGATTGTAAAAATAAAGAAACCAGTCTGTACACTGTGACTTTAGTTGAACCTCTTTTAAATTTGTTCAAATTATGCGCCTGGGGTCAAATTTGACCCTGCTCTGGGGTTACAAAATTGAACATATGCTTATATAAGGCCTATTTTGTGAAATCTTTCAAAATCTTCGCATCCATAACCATTTGGCATAGGGCTATCAAATTTGGTATGTAGAGACATCTAATAGTCCTCTACCAAATTTGTTTAAATTATGCCCCTGGGTTCAAATTTGAAACTGCCCCGGGGGTCACAAAATTTAACATATGCTAATATAGGGTCTATTTTGTGAAAACTTTACAACTCTTTTTGTCCATAACCATTGGGCCTAGGGCTACCAAATTTGGAAGATAGTGACATCTTATAGTCCTCTACCAAGTTTGCTCAAATAATGTCCCTGGGGTCAAGTTTGACCCTGCCCCGAGGGTCACAAATTTGAACATATGCTTGTATGAGGCCTATTTTGTGAAAACTTAAAAAATCTACTTGTCCATAACTGTATGGCATAGTGCTACCAAATTTGGTATGTATTGACATGTATTAATTCTCTTCTTAGTTTGTTCAAACTATGCCCCTGGGGTCAAATTTGAAACTGCCCCGGGGGTCACAAAATTGAACATATGCTTATAAATGGCTAATTTAGGGTAAACTTTAAAAATCATTCTTGTCCATAACCATTGGGCCTAGGGCTACCAAATTTGGTATGAAGTGACATCTTATAGTCCTCTACCAAGTTTGTTCAAATTATGCCTCTGGGGTCAACTTTGACCCTGCCCCGGGGGAGGGGGGTCACAAAATTGAATAAACGCTTATAAAGCGCCTATTTTGTGAAAATTTTAAAAATCTTCTAGTTGAAAACCATTCGGACTATGGCTACCAAATTTGGTTTGCAGTAACATCTTATTGTCCTCTACCAAGTTTGTTCAAATTATGCCCTTTGGGTCAAATTTGACCCTGACCCGCGGGTCACAAAATTGAACATTATATACACTTCTTTCTTGCTTATTTTGTGAAAACTTTTAAAATATTCTTGTCCTTAACTCTCGGATCTAGGGCTACCACATTTTGTATGTAGTGAGATATAGTAGTTCTCTATGTGTCCAATAATTATGTTGATGAAGGTGGCAGTGGTAATGACTTGATATGTCTGTGAGATATGAATGCCAAAGTCTTCGATTTACATAACATGAATTTTTATGTAAAAGTGGTGGTTCTTCATAAATTCTACATGTTCTTTGTAAATGATGACCTCTACAAAGTTGTTCCAGGAGTACCATATTGCCTGACAATCTTTTGTTTTATTGTTAACTTAAACTGTACTTGATTCTAGCATGCCACTATACTTCTTTGAAGTAATTTGAGCAAAGTTCTCACTGTTTAGTAATGTATACATTGTTTAAGGTACATTTTAATTTCACATTTTGTAGGTGGACTTCAATATGTATGATCTACTTATGCTGCCACAATGTAAAGGCAACAATCACTGGGTTTTGCTGGTTGCAAGTGTTATGTCCAGGACTGTAACCATTTACGACTCATTGGGTGGTAACAACAAGGCCTTGTTCGATTTGTTCTGGTAAGGTTCAAAGCTGAAATTCATTTTTTGTCTTACCTGCTTGATATAGCAGTCACAGTAGCAGTTGGTGTATGTGCATTTTATGTGTGTCTCTGAGCTTATCCAAACTGTGATTCGATAATTGAATATGCAATTTTTAATATACACTTCAACACCGTTATTTCGAAGTCGTCGGGACCGTTAAAAAAACTTCGGATTAACGATAATTCGAAATAAACATTTGACAGAAGACTTTTCTGATTCTGTAAAAATAAAACGTTGTGGAATTCGCATGGTTTTGTTACACGCTTACTTAAAAGCGTAAACTAGTCAGATAGCAAATAGATTTCCACTTGTAACAAACGGAGGAATAAAACGATTCTTTTTCTTGTTTTTATATTTGTCTTATTACAGAACATATAAAATATAAAGAATAGCACAAATTATCAGACATACATACATATGAATACATTTTCGGAAATTAAACATTTTTTTTTAACTAATACGCGATGTATCTCTGAACAACGGCGTTCGCGCAGACGACAAAGGTGTAATGATCGGCTTTTTACGCGCCACGACAAAGGTGTGAATTTACGCACCTTATTTTGCAGTTTTGACTTCGGATTAAAGATTGATAATTAGGTGCGAATTATAGTGTTGGGACCGACTGAATCACTTCGAATTAACGATTTCTTCGGTTTAACGAAGTTCGGATTAACAATGAAATTTTACATTAAACAAAGGAGAACCAAAATCGGGACCTGAAAATTACTTCGAAATAACGGTGACTTCGGATTATCGGTGTTCGAAATAACGGTGTTGAAGTGTAGCTTACCACATATGTTCTCCATGTAGAGAAGCTGCAGAGCATGCGTTAACAAGAGATCAAAGGTCACATTTAGGGAGCTTTTTTGGCCAGTTCCAGTTATCATTCATCAGGCAATATAGCAAACAAGATATTCAAAAAACTTTGTAAATCTTATTTGTTTTCTATATTTGGATTTTTATCTTAAATATTAACTTGTAATGAGCACCAACACTTAAAAATGATATAAATATATATAAATTTAAGCTTGCTTTCTTAGTTCATTCTTATTTATTATTGTGTCCTATCTCTCACACTTATGTGTTTCAAATAATGTGTTAATAGATTCACATATATATATATGTTTGAAAACTGATTACCAAAACAATTTGGTATAGATAAAGTACCGCTTAAGTATATAGGCACATGATTTTTGTTGATTTTTACCAACAAAATATTTGTTGCAGCCAGTTCATGTGTCAACGAGGGCAAATTGTGAAAGATGGCTTGGAAAAAATCAGTTCAGAGTTAAAAGCGCCACCTTGCAACAAACAGCGCCACGGAAACAGCTGTGGAGTGTTTGCATTGATGGTAATAAATAAGCTTTATATTTCTATATAGGTGTCACTTTGTCGTACTGTCGGTCGGTCTGTCTCGAAATTTCATCCGATCTTCACCAAACTTGGTCACAAGTTGTATCTTGATGATGTTTAGGCCAAGTTTGAATATGGGTCATGCTGGGTCAAAAACTAGGTCACGGGGTCACTTAGTGTGTTTTAAACCGAAAGTTTGTCCGGACCATAACTATGTCATTTATCGTTAGATTTTAAAATAACTTGGTACATTTGTTCACCATCATGGAACGGTGTGTTGCGTGAAAAAAGTACGTCGATATCCCCAAGATCAAGGTCACACTTGGAGTTCAAGGGTCAAATGCTTGTCCGGGCCATAACTTTATCATTTATTGTGAGATTTTAAAATCATTTAGCAAATTTGTTCACCATCATGGGGCGGTGTGTCGCGCGAAAGAATAACTTCAATATCTCGAAGGTCAAGGTCACACTTTGAGTTCAAAGATTAAAAATGGCCATAAATGAGCTTGTCTGGGCAATAACTATGTCATTCATAGTGAGATTTTAAAATCATTTGGCACATTTGTTCACCATCATTGGACGGTGTGTCGCGCGAAAGAATTACGTCGATAACTCCAAGTTCAAGGTCACACTTTGAGTTCAGAGGTAGAAAAAGGCCATGTTGATAACTCCAAGGTCTTGGTCACACTTGGAGTTCAAAAGTAAAAAAAAATGGCCATACATTTGGACTGCATGTCATGCTAAAGAATTCAAGAGTTCAAAGGTCAAAATGGCCATAAATGATAATGGCATTATCATTCTTAAAAATAGCCATAAATTTGATTCTCTTGTTTTGTGAAGACAGCATGCAAAATAGTCTGTGTCAATTCGGCCGTGGGGGTATTTGTCACGTCTGTGACAAAGCTCTAGTTTGCTTAGTAAAGATCTGCATTAACTTTTATTCAACAAAATAATGGGAGAATGTAGAATATAATCATCGTACCTTTCTGTTGGTGCATTGGTTTTTAGAGCCTTGCATTTTCTTTTAATTTATAAAGGACATGATATTTCATATGTAATATCATAACCTGAGGATCAAACTGTGTTATAGAGTCTTTTGTCAAATAACCCTGAAGAAAGGTTAAACAAGAAGATTACTCATATTTTAATTTATTAATGTGTCATATAATGAAAAAAAGCATTCTCTTTGCTCCAATATATTGTTTTGTATGAAAAGTTGTTTTTCAGTGTCTTAATGTGATTGTATATTTATGCTGCATAAAACATGAATACTTTTCACTGTCAAACTATCGTTCTTGCAATTTTATTTTCAGAAATAGTATTTTTTGTGAACACTTAATCTAGTGAATATATATGCTTTTCTTATTGCAAACAACTGTTGTTGTTTTTATGCCCCCCTTCGAAGAAGAGGGGGTATATTGCTTTGCTCATGTCGGTCGGTCTGTCGGTCCGTCCACCAGGTGGTTGTCAGACGATAACTCAAGAACGCTTGGGCCTAGGATCATGAAACTTCATAGGTAGATTGATCATGACTCGCAGATGACCCTTATTGATTTTGAGGTCACTTGGTCAAAGGTGAAGGTCACAGCGACCAGAAATAGTAAAATGGTTTTTGAATGATAACTCAAGAACGCATACGCCTAGGATCATGAAACTTCATGGGTAGATTGATCATGACTTGCAGATGACCCTAATTGATTTTTAGGTCACTAGGTCAAAGGTCCAGGTCACGGTGACCCGAAATAGTAAAATGGTTTCCGGATGATAACTCAAGAACGCATACGCCTAGGATCATGAAACTTCATGGGTAGATTGATCATGACTCGCAGATGACCCCTATTGATTTTGAGGTCACTAGGTCAAAGGTCAAGGTCACAGTGATTCAAAATAGTAAAATGGTTTTCGGATGATAACTCAAGAACGCATACACCTAGGATCATGAAACTTCATAGGTAGATTGATCATGACTTGCAGATGACCCCTATTGATTTTGAGGTCACAAGGTCAAAGGTCAAGGTCACAGTGACCCGAAATAGTAAAATGATTTTCAGATGATAACTCAAGAATGCTTTTGCCTAGGATCATGACACTTCATAGGTACATTGATCGTGACCCGCAGATGACCCCTATTGATTTTCAGGTCACTATTTTAACACAAGTATGAATGACTTTTACTTTATTTCCAGACTGCCAAATGTTTGGTCATTAAAAAGCATCCCACAATGTTGCGACAGGCCTATGATTCAGTTTATCGAGACTAGTCGTGAGAAGCAGACTTCTGATTCCTGGAGTGCGGCAAACATATCTGTGCGACTCGATCACTCCACTGTAAAGACCCGCACGGCATTAAAATGGATATTATCAATATGTGTTGTTGCTCGAAAATATGTTTGTGTAGCAGGAAGTGCTTTGGGCTCGATTAATCTGAGAACTCAACAAAATATTAATAAAATCCTTCTGTGCCTTTTAGTTCTGAAAACAGAAGTAGCCAGTTGGTATTACACATCTCCTAAACAAGTACAGCACGATAAAACTTATAAACCTAGATATTTATTTATGTAGTGGTGTATTTTTCAATGAGTGCCTTATGATTCCAAAAACATATTGACTTAAAATAAATAATCCCGATGGCGTAAATGACTTATCATTTCATGTTCATGAACCGGCTTTAAAATACTTTGTAGACTTATCTGCTAGGCGGTGAGGACTTTTAGACCACCTGATAAACTTCAACTTTATTTGCCCTAGTTCAGTAACCGACTAAACATATGCTAACATTATACTGATGACTGATGAGTCTGTTGTGTCTTATAT
This sequence comes from Dreissena polymorpha, assembly GCF_020536995.1. NCBI lineage: Eukaryota > Metazoa > Mollusca > Bivalvia > Myida > Dreissenidae > Dreissena > Dreissena polymorpha. The sequence goes on from NC_068366.1 coordinate 73,374,161, forward strand.
TCTCATTGCTACTTAAAATATTTAGTCTATGTCAACGTTTAGACTAATAATAAGCAAATTCGTTAAATTGATATCCCCGCCAAATAAATTTTGATTATTGATGGGTGCAGAACTAACAGAAAAGTTTATTTGAAGGGTTGTACCCTTATCTCACTTATTTTATAGTAACAACATAAAAAAACAATTGGCAATAACTCTTATTTAAGAAAGTGTAGGGTTATAGATTTTGTGCATGACACCTCTCCTCATTGATATCTTAACGTCCATTAAATTTCATCTTTAAATCGTGTATAGTATCTGTGATATAGTCCTGTAAAGTAACATCAGACATGTACATATGTACTAGGGTTATGTTTCTTGTGCATGGCACTTATTCTCATTGACAATTATACACCCATGAAATTTCATGTTGAAATCTTGTATTTATAGTTTCTGAGATAAAGCCCTGAAAAGTTACATCATACAAAAACAACAAAGGGCAATAACTCTTATTTAAGAAAGTGAAGGGTTGTGGTTCTTATGCATGGTTCTATAAATGAGATATAGCCCTGAAAAGTTACATCATAAAATAACAATAACAAGAAAGGGCAATAACCGTTATGTAAGAAAGTATACGGTTATGGTTCTCGTGCATTGATAATTATACACCCATGAAGTTTCATGTTAAAATCTTGTATAGTATCTGAGATATAGCCCTAGTTACATCATAGAAAAACAACATAGCGCAATAACTCTTATTTCAGAAAGCGACGGGTTATGGTTCTTGTACATGGCACCTCTCCTCAGCTATATTTATACACCCATAAAGTTTCATGTTGAATACTTATATTGAGTTTCTGAGATAGAGCACTGACAAGTTTGTGAGTGACTGCACTGACAGACAGACCAACGGTACGTTTAAGTATATTTAGCGTACCTGGGGTACATTAAAGTATACTTAAGAGTACACGGGGTACTTTAAAGCATTACCCGAGCTGAAGCGACAATTGCCAATCAAGCTTATTGACATATTAAATAAATGATGATAGTGGTAACTATGATTGTATGAAATATAATAAAATAGTTTTCCTGAATTGAGTGTACATGTGAATTAGCTAAAATAATGATAAAAACACCGATTGGGATTATATATTTCTGGAACTGAATTTGGTTCATAATAAGTTTTTAACTTTTTTAAGCTAAAATAATATATATATATTATATAATCTGAAAATATTTTCTTCAATCAATGTGATATCTTTGTATTAAATAAGTGCAACACTCATGACTGTAAATTAGGCATTACTATATTTCTTTACAACGTAATGCATGTACATCATCGATATATATAACATTTAAAACGAAAATCGTTTTAAAATTCAAATGTTTGCATTGTGTTAGAACTACTGTTTCGATATCTTTGTTGTGAATAATGTGTTAAGGTTCAACGTCCGAAAAAAGATGTCCGAAAATAACTGCAAGCTGTAAAAACGCGAAATTAAGTTGAATTGAAACAACAATGCGTTAAATATTATTTTTCATCAATCTGACATTTTTCACGGCGACTGATCGGAGCAATATCACGGAGGTACTGTGAAATCGTCAGATCTCACGATCTGACAATATTGACGCTACACCGGTCTATTTCGTTTCCGTAGAGATAGCTAATGTCGTCCGTTTGTAAGCTCAAATTTGATTGGCCGACGGGTTCAATGGTTTATTCTAAAAATAAATGCTGCTCGAGCAGCATATTGCTGCTCGAGCAGGAATTTTGCTGCTCGAGCAGCATTTAAATGCTGCTCGACCAGTAAATTGCTGCTCGAGCAGCAATATGCTGCTCGAGCAGCAATATGCTGCTCGAGCAGCATTTAAATGCTGCTCGAGCTGCATTTTTTTCTGCTCGAGCAGAAGTTAAAGTTTCGACCCCTTTGGTGCGCCATAGTAATTAGTTTACTTCAAACAAATACTGTACTGTATAATGAAAACAAAAAACATTTAAAATATCGGGATTCGATTTAAACTTGATACAAAAATCTCATCCGCTTGCAATTTGACAATGTATTATTGCTGTATATTAAAGATTATACTGATACAAGTATTTGTAAATTACTGAGAAAAATTATCTTGAAAATTATCTTAAAATTGCCCTCCTCGATTGATGACTATTGATAAACGAAAAGAAAATAATTACATGTGTTGTCATGCAGTTCATATATAATGCACATTAAGGTTCAGAAATTTCAGAAATTATGACAATTTTTTTTTAAATTATCAAATATCCAATATATTTGCATACCCCTCTTAAATCGTCAAATACTTATCGAAGCATGTCTTGTTTCCGCTATGAATAATACCGGTAATTATGCGAAATCGACAACAATAGCCAAATAATTGTAAGAGCTTGTAGTGGTCAGACCATAAAGATCGTCATGCACTGACCAATACGCCGACTTTATTCAGATTTTCAATACAGTAGCAATCCATTTCGATGACTATACTGATAAATGATAGTCATGTTTTGCCCTGTAGTTCAAACGGATTGATTGCAATCTTCTGTCTTTATTTTTACATTTGCATAAGACAATTTTGCTAAGTTAGTTGGGTGCATGCTATACGATGAGCGCGTTGGTCTTAACGCACAAGACCTGTGAGACTCGGGTTCACTTTCCACTCCAGGCGTTTGATAGTTGATATTATGGTCACCATACAGGAAATGGCGGGATGGTCACTATCCGGATAATAAAGAAATACAGTCTCAGTCGCGAAAAGGAAACATAAACTTAAAAAAAAAACGCAACAGTGTGAATGCATGTGTTTGTTTCAAAATACATTTTTGTCAATTGTATGTTAAATAGATTGACATAGAATTTTGAGAATGATAATGAAGAGTTAAATGATGAAAAATAAGTATACGCGATACAAATACTACTGCTGCTGCTGTTGCTGCTACTGCCACTGCCACTGCTACTTCTACTGCTACTGCTACTGCTACTGCTACTGCTACTGCTACTGCTACTACTACTACTACTACTACTACTACTACTACTACTGCTGCTACTACTACTACTACTGCTACTACTACCACTACTACTATTAATAGTTATAGTAATAGTTATAGTAATAGTTATAGTAATAGTTATAGTAATAGTAATGATAATAGCATGATGAAGCATAATGAGGCATTTGTTATTATACGCCCTATGTTTCAAGTAGTCCGCTCTCGGAGCAATAAATTATTAAAAATATAATATATAAATAAAATATAATATAAAAAGTATTATATATATATATATATGTATGTATATATATATATAAACAAGCCAATACTGACCATCTTATGTGACTGATACAATGGTCTTTTTATATGAAACTTCTATAAACAGTTTTATATTTATAAAATATAACACTCCATGCCAAATCTGTGAAAAGGCCCCTTTAAGTTTTCTTAAATTGCAGAAAAAGGAGATTCCCAGACATTGGTATAAACAGTATATAAACATAATTTGTTTGCTGAATCAATCATTGGAATGACTGAAACTGTATTGAATAGTGATACATATAGCAAATAACGTTTAAAGATTGGACGAAACCTAATTTAAAAAAGCTACAGCAACCTAAATTAGAACACAATTATGTAGACACCCCACACCGCCTACGCACATTTGCTCCATTTTAATGACCAAGATTACACAATGGCGTCGACAGCTTTCCTTAGGCATGTAAAGTTTTGCCATGTTGATCGCGCAATTACAATTTATTATTATCTGGCTAATTGTTCCGCGATAATAATCTGATATCAATCTTATTTATCTTAATGAGATTACCGTAAAAATATTAAAGTGGTTGAATAACGTCGAATGTCTAAACATAACAAAAACGTCATCATGTGTTCAATAACTAACAGCAACATTTTATATCACTTTTGGATTTACAAAATAATTGATTAATAGGAATTAAACTTAAAGAAATTTGATAAATGAGGAAGGTAGGTTCCTGTAGAGGAGACCTTGACATTCAAGGCTGTCATAATTTCCGTGAAAACAACTGTTGGCGTAAAAACCGACGTGCTACTGTTGTTTTATTCACACTTAATTTTGTCTGATTGCAACTGTTAAGACTATTTTACGCTTAAAGTAAAAATTTTAAAAGCGTATTAAAACAATCATAGCATTTTTACAGTTTCGTTTAATCATGAACTGATTTTGGTTTTGAAAAAGTCTGATGATTTTTTTCTTGTCAGAGATACAACTTGTAGAATATGTTTAACCTGCCTGGCAAACGTCCTTTACTTCAATTTCATAGTATTCATATGCTATATACTTTTTAAAAGGGGGCAAATATTGCTCTAGCCCCTCACAACACACCGAAATGAAGAAATAAATGGGTTGGACAAGCAAATCATATTTATATAGAAAACCTGTTTTAAGCAGTAATAAGGCAGCGTATATCTGTATATATGTGTATATAAGTAACATAAAATTAATATGAATTACTGAGTGATAATATATATTTTTATACTTCATAATTCGTTTAAATTTTATTCATAGAATTGCTAATTTTGTTTTCGAAAATCAACAACATAACCATAACGACGAAAATAGCACGGTCAATTCATGCACTAGATTGTGTTTATTGAGCGGCATGTTTCGAGATTTTCAAAATCCCTTGGGGACAATTGTCTCGATCGATAATATTCGGACACCACACGGTGTTAGTCACGATGTTGTTATTTGCAGCCAAGCCTTTTAAGTAAATAGTTTATTGGTTGACAAAGATATTATAGCATTTGATTCTGTATGTTTCGGGTGATTGCACAAAGCCTGGTTTAAGCGACGAAACTCGATTGTTCTTTAATCACGAACATTAAATTGATTATGGGGGTCATGACGTCAATAAAGTGTATATATAAGTATATATAAGTGGTTTTTTTCATGGTAACAATTCAGAGGCGCAAAGGGATCTCGAACCACCAAGAACAAGTAAGTTATCATAGTAATAATAATTGTTTTATTATTATTATTATTGTTGTTGTTGTTGTTATTATTATTATTATTATTATTATTATTATTATTATTATTATTATTTGCATTAAGTAAAGTGTAATCAAAACTAATATCAAATAAATAATTGCGAAAGAATATAAACAATTTTTTTATATATAAATAAAAAAATTGATAAAGGAAACAAACTGACGTACATCTCACTGTAAAATATTAATGTTTTTGCAGTATTTATCTACTGGACTGGTTTCAATTTCATAACACGGATTAAGTAATGATCTGATAGATTTCCCCTTTAATGCCAATCTATGAAGTATTTCGCTCCGCGTAAAGCCATAAGTATTTTGTGTACAATTTCAATCTCAGCAGTACACGTCAGAGAATTGGGGAATTATTTGTTACAAAACAATTCGCACTAACCGCATACTTGGGATTGTCTTACAAACACGTAATTATAAGTGCTAAAAATAATAAGTGCTAAATCCATCAATCTGTTCATTAATGATTGTTTATTTACAAACAGAAACAGCAGATATGAAATAGTATTTTAATTTTTTTTTCAGATTGTGTAATCAAAATTTAATATTAAACAACTACATACAGAAGGGTTTCATCCGCACAACAGCACAATGACTAGACTATTGCTCGGCGTTTGTTTCATCTTAATTGCGACCACATTGCTGCAGACGACATTTGCTCGTCGCCGTGGAAGCAGAAAAAACGATGAAGGTATTTAAATTTTGTATGTAGTCAAGACAAGTCTTTTCAGAATACCTTTGATAACTATGCCATCATTGTATGCCTTTTTTAAATTTAAAATTGAACAGTAAAATTCAATGCCCTGAAAATAGTCATACATGTTAGAATAATCAATGTTTATACTAGTAGTTTTCGAGATTGAGATATATGAACTTATATCGTATACAATACGGTTAAGATCACAGATTGTTAATAATGTAGCGTTTTTCAAACTGGAATATGTTTCTTTCATTTCTACTCACACGAAGGATTTGTATGTGCAGGAGAACACAATGGTTTAACACACAATGGTTGTCGGGGTATGCCATTTTCCAGTTCAAAAACAATATGGCGCTATGTACTACAATAACAACGTTTTTGTAACAATATATAAACGACCAAGTGTCACATATAAGGATCTGAATGTGTTAAGTATTAAACCCATATCCATTTCCTTCCAGTTAAAGAAAGACGTTTTTCTTTCAAATCTCGTGAACAAAAGGAGTTTCGTAATAACAAACTTCCTGAAACATTGGAGTACGACATTGACATTGAGGGATTTCCAGTGACCGCGCTTGAACTCATTTTGAACACTAAGATGAATGTACCGGAAAGTGAAATTGGGAACGAACGAAATGGATTCCGTAAAGTTCAAAGCAAACGGGTGAGTTTAATATTGTTAACAATTTGCAATAAGTCAAACTTTTGTAATAAAAAGATCTACTTTGTTCACAGAAGATGTTAAAGAATGCTGACAATAGTAGGAGGCAAATAGGTAGGTATTGGTTTTGAATAATAAACGTCAAAGCGAAAACAAGTAAAACATTAAACGTCTGTAAAAATTTATAGGAAAAAAAACTGCTGCAAAGCGTTGCAGTAATAGAACTAAATTTAAAAACAATACAAATAGCAAAACTCATTAACTCATTTCATTAACTGTTTAATGTTATCTGTTTAGACTGTTTAACATAAAATGTAACAGAAAACGAATCAGTTGTATTTTTCTTGTGACAACAGGTAGCACAAAGTAGTTATACATAAGGAAGGTTAAACATTATAAATAATATCACAATGTCTCAATATGAACACTTTGATAAAACGAATGAATCTGCATTCCCAGTTAAACCCGTATTACTGTCTTTGTTTGCAGACCAAGCAGGTCGGCATATACACGGATAAGAACGGACACGGATCTTTCGCATGTGAAGCGAGCAAAGACAATAACTGGCAGTTGAACTGCGATCTCGTAAGTGGACGTTAGGGTGGTAACACTAAAATACATACCGATATAACTTCATATTCTTAAGCAGAAGGTCCTTTATAGTGCAAGAAAAAGTACACACACTACATTGTTCTAACATTTTCTTTCATACAAGTGTATTGAAGTTCGAGAAGTATGTAAAACGTTAAAAGCAAAAATGAAGTTGTTATTATAGAGCTACTTAGAAGTACAATGCATGCTCTATTGATAAATAATAGTAGGGATCTTCAGTCAATTTACATAAACACATATTTTTTATCAGCACATGCTTTAACTGTTTGTTTTGAGTTACGTGGGTATATATCATATAATTTATGTAAATCGTCATTTTTAGAGCGGGCTTGTTTACTTCAATAACGAAGCCTGCTATATTGGAGGCGGAGTACAACAGGCCGAGTGCGGAAATGCTACCACAGAAGGGGAACTGCTTACCTTCAACCCACCCGATGGTATAATAAATAGATAAATAAACGAACTCGTTAAATAAACTTAATGTTATTTGACTATTCTATGACATATATCTTTCAAAATCATATTCATATTTAAAAACTTGCTCAACGTACACTAATTACACACAAAGCACCATTCTTCGATGTAATATTGATTGTAGACGGTTACACTAAGTCGAAATGAAAACAATCAATCAGAATCGTAATCCTGTATTATTTGTGGAAAAGACAAAAACTGAAGCTTTCGGGTTTGTTTTAGTTGTGAGATCAAAGCGTTCAGTTGCAACGCAACATGTAGCAGATTTACTGACTCGAGACCGTCGCTCCATTCTCCCATCTCCTGGATTCAAGGTCGTTGAAATTGCATTCGCGTTGGATACCGCCTTCATGGACCAGTACGTAATTTGATACATTTATTGAAATATTGATCCTCTCGAAAAGCCTGCTTGCTTTAAATGATATTAAACGTTACTTCATCGTGATTTAAACATTTATTTATAATACGTTCATCGCACACGCCCGATTTTTTATCGTGGTGGATTGAATATTGTTACATTTTTATCATAGTTTTAAACGCTTTTTATAACATTATGCATATACAAAACAATACTCCAGTGACTTGTGTTTCGTCCTGAATATCAACATATCTACTTAAATGTATACACGTATCTTCAAATATTAAGAACAGTCTTTGTGGTGTTTTTTGGGGGTAAAACAAGTATATATCACACTCAAGTGTTCCTTAAAATACGTTTACGGCTACGAAAGATATTCACATGGATCCGATAAAAAAACATATGAAGCTTGAAACAGCACCGTGACTCTTACCGGTATTTCACAATTGTCCCAATTTTAGATTTTACGACCGCCACCCCGGCAATACGGCGGCGGCTCAAGCAGAAGCTGAAGTTTTCATGGCGCTATTGGTAAACGAGGTAAGCACTGGATTTGGTCTGACTTTAACCCATTTATGCCTAGTGGACTCTCCCATCCTTCTAAATTGGATCAATTTATTTCTAAAATTAGGGATGTCTAGTATGTGTATTTTTATATTTAGAATATTTCTTACAGAAATTCCTTTAAGCAAACAGCGCAGACCCTGATGAGACGCCGCATCATGCGGCGTCTCATCTAGGTCTACGCTGTTTGCCAAGGCACTTTTTCTAGACGCTATGCATAAATGGATTAAAAGATTTCTTAAAAGATTAGTAAGATTGCGTATGTCAGAATATGAAGCTGAATACATTTCGTAAAGCAACGCTCACAAACTATCACATTATCTTTGGAGTAATTATATAATCCTATATTTTTTGTTTTTATCTATCACTTGCTTATTCTGTAGCCAATGTTCGATTACTTAAATATTCATTTCGGTTATTTTGTGTTTGCAATGTGTTTAATGAGATATCAAATATAATGCAGATGAATGTTTTCTACGCATCCGTAAAAGAGGCGTCTGCCGGCGCCCTTGACCTTTACGTTTACCCTGCGGCCGTGGTCTACCCAAGTGTAAGTACATACCATTTGAAGCAAACACGAGTAGCTTAAACCTTTTTATTTTAGCTCGATTGCATGAAAAGCCTTATGATAATTTTAAACGCTCTCGAGTCCGTTTCCTGGGATTAGAACCAGTACTTGGTATCTTTGAGGGAGATCTTAAGAACGCTCCCGGAGTGGGAAGGAGCCATCTTGTTTGTCACGTGATTACCCCTCTCTCATAGCAACACATATTATTTAACACTAATCACGAAAAGACGGTTTGCAAATTTTTGACGATTCATCAGATCCTCATATACAAGTATTAATGTAAGTTGGTATGATCGATTCTATAATATTCATATGAATGTGTTACTAATTTCAGTTCGGGTCTGATTTCGCCTGGTCCTCAAACCACAAAAGTGGCACAACTCTTCGTTCAGGTACAGCATTTGACGCTGATCTGAGATCGTTTTTCAGCAGTGGTTTCACATCCAGGCAACATGAGCACGCCATGGCTCTTACAGGGTATTATTTTGTTTTTATTTATTTCGGTATTTGTCATACTTTTAACTTTTTAACACATGAACATTTTTCAATTGTGAATCGTTGTAAAAATGTTTAATTAATATTCGGTCGAAAACACATAAACTGTTTTAATGATGTCCAAACAGGGTTAAAATGGTAATTTTCTGTGGATGCATGCCTGTTCATGCTTTTTCATTCAGCGTCAATTTCTTATCGCAATTATATTGCTGCAGGTTAGATCTTCTTGGCGAAGATGGAAGCAGCGGGTTGCTAGGATACGCGTACGTGGGTACAGTATGCGTTAACACGAATTACAAGTACTCCATCAACGAGTATTCTGCATCAAACGTGGCATGGGTGGCGTCACATGAACTGGGACACGCGTAAGTGTCAATAACACATATTTAATACATTGATGCCTATTGGACTCTCCCATCCTTCTAAATTGGATCAATTTATTTCCAAAATTAAGGTTGTGTAGTAGGTTTATTTCTGTATTTAAAGTATTTCTTACAGAAATCCTTTAAGCAAACAGCATAATGCGGCGTCTCATCTGGGTACGCTGTTTGCCAAGGCCTTTTTTTCTAGACGCTATGCATAAATGGGTTAATACAATAACATACAATACACGAGGTCCTCATATTTACATATTTATGCTTTATTCTTCTAAAAATAGTTCTAAACCTATAAATAATTGTTTGATCTTTGCTTATTCCCAGACTGGGATCTGATCACGACCAGACCACCGCCTGTCCGGCCGGCGTGAACGTCATGTCCGCCTATCTGTTCAATCCGTCCGCCACGACCGCGGACACATACAGCAAGTTCTCCACGTGCAGCGCAAGCCAGTTTATCACTCATTTGAACGGGTAATGTTTAGCTTAGTATTGGCCAAAATACTGTCGTGATGAACGATAGCAATATGATGTTTTTAGGTCCAGATATCCCGATCAGAATTTCGAGTTGGCTAGGGGCGAAGTGTTCTTATCTGACGTTTAATTGTTTGGTAGACTTGTATTCTATGTGGTATAGAAATCGGACATTTTATTGTAAATCGTATGATTAAGGGCTACTTGCAATAAAAGGCATTTTTAAGAGACACTTGTAGAAAATAAACAAAATATATTTGCAGGTTCTTTGTCATGGATTGTCTCATTGCTTAATTATTAAAGGGACCTTTACACAGATTGTCTCATGCTAAGTTTGTAATCAAACGCTTTAATTTGATAAATATAAACATTTGAACTAAACCTTATTTAACAATAAAACAATTAAAGAAAGACAATGGCAATCCACAACTGGGCCCGAACCACTGATCCTTGAGGTAAAAGACTAGTGCTGAAACATCTCGGCCATCAGAACTGTTATAAAATGCGACGTATTTTATGCTATATATAAGCAATGTCACATAATATAACAATAACAACAGATCTCTCCAAATAATTCAACCGTTTCGCGTTTGTAACGCTTTATAATTTTATCGTCAAAAGATTCATATAATGGATATTTAAGAGCATGGTAAATGTTCAGTATTACTGTTTCCTTGCAAATATCATTACTACAACAAAAATTTGCAAATCTGAACTATTTTTCTTTTCAATTTGATCAATTTACCAAATCGTGAAAAGGTCTCTTTAATTAAACCCTTTATATTGTCAACAGACGAACCGACTGCACCGCCAACAATGGGTTTACGGACGAGCAATTCAGAGCCTCGTTTTGCAGAGGCCTTCTGGGTCAGCGAGACAACAGCCTTAACTATCAGTGTCAGCAGCGAACTGGCTATGCCGCAAGTGCCGTCTGCAGCGGGGTATGTATTTGTATCTATACTTAAAAATTAAAATGTTTTAAGATTACAAATGGCTATTAAGCTTTATATGCACGAGTGAACATAAGCAAATGTTACTGCTCACGGACGATACTGCAATGCTACTTATAGTTAGACATTAATGATATAAGGGACAGATGAAGGGCGCAATAGCATGATGACTCCTGCTCAACCTGCTGGTACCTCTTCTTTCATCTGAATAGCAACTACTTAAAACCATGATAACTTATGCTTGATAAAGACATTCAACTGATTTATAACATATATAAAAATGTCTCCAGACTTATCGGGTTTTCCACCTAACCACTTTTTGTCGACTTCTTGTACCTTTTGCGATCTTAAATCTTTCCCTTAAAAAAATAATTATCGTCACTGCATATGTTTTCAAATGCTTTTCAATATCTTTTACAGCATCCCTTCAACATTGATTTTCGATGTCTATTTTGAAAAACATCTTAGATCAATAGGATACCAGCGTAATCTTAATAAAAAAATATTGCTTGCATATCAATTTTTGAAAACTAGCAACTTGAATTTAGCGTTTACATTTGAAAGTAATTCCCTGATTCACATTGACAATTTTTTGTATTCAGACGATCAGCGGCGACGCGGGATGTTACGCCTACGGTCAAGTTGCGTGTAGAGATGCAAGCGGTGCATGCGGCGTGAGACTCGGATTCGTGTGGAATGGAACCCCGTGCGGTAGCGGAAGGGTGAGTGTGACCAAATGGTTTACGTGACATGTTGTTTTATTTCATATACGTTTGTCTTTTCATACAATTAATTAAAACGCAAGCCTGAATAAACCACTTGTATTTCAGATGTGCTTTAAAGGCAGATGCGTTGCTAACTTTGAAGTCTGCGACTCTGCTACAACTGCTGCACCTACAACTGCTGCTCCTACAACAGCTGCTTCTACAACTGCTGCACCTACAACGGCTGCACCTACTACTGCTGCACCTACAACTGCTGCACCTACAACTGCTGCACCTACAACTGCTGCACCTACAACTACTGCATCTACAACTGCTGCACCTACAACTGCTGCAACTACAACCTCTGCACCTACAACAGCTGCACCTACAACTGCTACACATACAACTGCTGCACCTACAACAGCTGCACCTACAACTGCTGCACCTACAACTGCTACACCTACAACTGCTAGACCTACAACTGCCGCACCTACAACTGCTAGACCTACAACTGCTGCACCTACAACTGCTGCTCCAACAACTGCTGCTCCAACAACGACTAGACCTACAACTGCTGCTCCAACAACGACTAGACCTACAACTGCTGCTCCAACAACCGCTGCCCCATGTAGCTGCTGTCTAAGCGGGGGCAGATATTCGGTTACATGCTGTAATCGAAATCTCATTTATTTTCGCCGGGTGTGCAGATGCTGTTCATACACAAGTCGTTTTGAAGAGCAGCCATTTTCTCAGTTTAAAGAGGATTCGAGCAGTTAAGGTGATGATGTCTAAAGCTCCGAATAAGACAGCGACGCATTCATTTCGATCATTAGGTATTGCGGCCAATAAGTTTACGTTCACTGGCTGTTTGTGTAAACCAATCAATACAATGCGTCTAATTTACACTAGGAATTTCAACAAAATAAAAACAATAAACATAAACATATCTAACATGTTTTAAGTTTAAACAAGTCGCAAAATAATTCTTACGGAATGCAATGATTAAATATATGTTTGCATTGTTTTGTATTTAACTCCATATCTCGTCTAATATGTAATGCCAAAATCCCGGCGCAATTGATCGAATTATGTTAGTGTACACATGTATTCAATTTAGTATCTTACTATTATTATTGTCCTTATAAATCAATAAACAATTGTTTATAAGTTTGATTTGTTCAAAAACATTAAACCCCGGTTTGATTTCGAGCTATTCTTTTTTAAGGGGAGGTTACCACTGCAAAACGTATAGAAATCCCGAATCCTTTATTTATCTCTTAATCCGGTCGCGAATGTTACATTTTGTGATGGGGCTGCAGAAGCTGTTGAGACGAGCGCGGCATGGTTGAGAGCGCCAGCAGCCTGGTCCAATATTTGTGCAGTTCCAACTAGTCGCAAACTTCGTGAACGTATTTTTGTTATATTTATTTGAATAGATATTGCCATTTTCAATGAATTAATTTGTTTATATTAATTTTTACTTGCTAACATTTTGACATGTCTATTAAAGACTTATTTCAGTTTCCATACAAATTTAGTGTTCACTGTATGTCAATCGGTGCTTGCAATCAAAGTATTAGTAATAAATAACGAAAAATTTCAAAAAGAAGAATAAGCAATCAGTTCTTTACCACTTGTTATGATTTTTTGGAGAAAAATAACACACCGTAACCGTAGCAACAGCTTGTTTTAATAAATGCATCTATGTCCTTTCATATTATTGTATACACGGAGTGTATATTGTAATCTATAGTCCGTGATTGTATAATAAATAAATTTGCTGTTAGATTGTTAGATTTGCTGTTGTTTAATGATAGAGTTTTATACCCGAGTTTAAAAGCAGCACACTCAATGTGTTTGTTGGATAAAACATTATGTTACTTATGCGACAAACTACATACTGTGGTTTACTTGTTTTTCATACATGTATTGAAGGGTTTATGATACATACATTATTGATTTATCGGTTGTTCCAATCTTAATATCACTTAACATGTAAGTAAATTTTCTCATACGTTGCTGACATTTTTTTTTTCTTATTGTTTTTATTTCAAATACATTTTGCTAAGTGTTTTTATCGCCATACATTACCACGCACTTCAGTTAACTGAATATACTAATATCATTTACATACTTATGCTAGCGTCTAAGCCTAGACAGTGGATGGTACACAGATAAATTGGCTTAAGATTACCGATATAAAATTGTGTATGCTTGTTGGATGTGTTATTTGAATGTTTAAAATAAAGAACCATGGATGATTTAACTTTGTGTTTGTTTGCAATCTATTCGTTACGATATATTTTGAAAACTAAGTGTATGCAGAGTAAACTATTATTTATTTTTCCTTTGGAATTGCGACAATATTTTAAACGTGCAAAAGAAAAAAAAACAGCGTGAAACATGTACTTATGAAATATGAAATATTTTAATTGCTGAAAAAATCTTTAAAAACAAAGGAAATACGTAGGAAAACACTGCCAATGCATAAAAACATCGTAAATACTTCACTGCTGAAAATACTTTCGAAACATTAACAAAAACTTGTAAAATACAACAAATAATTTATAAAACACTGCAAATACAATACATCACCGCTAAATTAAGCTTTAGAAAATATTGCAAATAATTAAGAAAGCATTGCAAATACTTTAAAAAACATGGCAAAAACCTTTGAACGCACATAAAATACTTTAGAAAACACTGTCAATACTTCGATAACACTGTAGACACTTTACTGAAAGTACTTAAGAAAGCATTGCAAATAGTTTAGAAAACATTGCAAATACTTTAGAAAACAACGCAATTAATTTTTATTTATTTTTATTTTCTCTGCATATACATGTACCCTGTTAAACACTGCATATACTTAAGCATACACAACTAAATATTGCAAATGCTTAACATATCATTGCAAATACTTTAGAAAATACTGCCCATACTTTTAAAAATATTGCACAGTCTTACGAAAATACTGTGCAAAAACCACAGAAAACACTGTAAATACTTTAAAACTCTGCAAATACTTAAGAACACACTTCGCATGCTTAAACATAACATTAATCCCATTTTAGAAACGCTGCTAATACTTTAACAAAACCTTTAAAATACAAAATTATTCATCGTTAATAAAAAAAATGCAAAAAGTTAGACAACACTGCAAATACTTATGAAAACATTGCAAATACTAAAGCAAACACGGTACCATTTTTATAAAATACTGCAAATACTTCAGAAAACGCTGAAAATGGTTAAAATACTACTGTAAATATTAAAGGAAACATTGCAAATAATGTTAAAGGCAATGCAAATACTAAAAACGCTGAAATCACGTTAGAAAACACTGCATATATTTTAGACAACATTGACAACACTTTACAAAATACTGCAAATACTTTAGAAAACATTGAGAATACTTTAGCAAACACAGTTAATACTGAAGAAAAAATTTCAAATGGTTCAAATAACAATGCAATTATTTAAGATAACATTGCCAATACTTAACAAAATATTACAATTACTTTAGAAAACTCTACAAATACTTCAGAAATCATAAAAAAATACTATTTAAAACAGTGCAAATACTTAAAAAAACACTTTAGAACACAAAGCAAATACTAAGAAAATATTGCAATAATTTTACTAACAAATACTTTCAAAACATTTCAAATACATAAGAAAACACTGCAACTACTTCATAAAACACTGGGAATGCATGTATTTAAGCAAATAATGCATATACTATAGACCAAATAGGAAAAATTTTAGAAATAATTGCATATATGTAACGAATCACTGAAAATAATTATCAACACACTGTGAGTACTTTAGAAAACACTGCAAATACTTGAGAAAACGTTGTACATTTGATAGAAAACACTGAAAATACTTAAAAGCACGCTGCAAGACTTGAGAAAAACAAAACTAAACATTGAAAACACTACTGAAAACATTACAAATACGTAAGAAAATACAATACCTTTAATACAATATTGCAAATACTTTATAAACGCTACAAATTGTTAAAATAACACTGCAACTATTTTTGAAAATATTGCAAATACTTTAGAAAACATTGCAAATGGTTAAAAAAAACACTGTAAATACTTTAAAACCCCCTGACATTACTTTAGAAAACACTGCAACTACTTAGGAAAACACTGCAAATACTTTTGAAAACACTCAAAATACTTTAGCAAGCACAGTAAATACTTAAAAAAAAACCACTGCAATAACATATAAAACATTACAAAATGGGCCTTGGACTTTGAAATCTACTTTATTATAAGAACATTTTCTATAATATCCGTTTTCCGAAGGTTTTCTACGAAACGTTTTCAGATATTTAGCTCATGTTTGGAATGTGGGTCTACCGACATGACGTACAGATGAAATATGAGTTCCTTACCGGTCCACTGATTTTTCGCAAAGTAATGGGCCTTACACTTATAAATTTTCTCTATAATAACTGATTTCTGGAGGTTTTTAATTAACGCTTTCAGATATGAAGCTGATTTTTGGGATGTTAGTCTTCTTACATGACTTATACTCCGCTCTGGTGGGATAGCGCGTGTAGTAAAGCCAAGCGAGAAAAATATTCGTTGCTCAGGCGTTTTCGTTGGTTGAATGAACCGGCCGATTTTCATCTGTACACAAATGCACGTCGGTCCTTCAAAAACTAATGTCACGCAAAAAGTATATGCCAAAATAAAAAAACGTAGTTTTAATTGACTCCCGTAAATATCCGCAGTATTTTTGGTCGGTTATTAAAGGAAATAGGTTTACAGCAACAACTCATGCACCTATCAATCCCAATGAGTGGGTTAGATACTTTAAATCTTTGCTATTTAAAGAATCAGAAAACCCACTACACAATTTTGATGTACATGCAAATGCGTAGAATAACGACCAGGCCGATTATATATTAAATTCGCCAATTACAGACGACGAAATAAAGCAAGTGTCAGTAACCTGAAGCGTGGAAAATCTCAAGGTAAAGACGGGATCGGTGCGGAATTTTACATAAATACTAAGCACGTTATAACCCCTATTTTAAATGTACTTTTCAATAAGATTTTATCTTCCGGAAGCTTTCCTGATGCTTGGAGTGAAAGTATCATCATACCTTTATATAAATCGGGTTCGCGAAGTGATCCTTCAAAATACCGAGGTATATCTTTAGTTGACGTTATGTACAAGATATTTGCAGGCATCATAAATGATAGATTAACCCGGTTTGCAAATGAATTAGATTTAATTGATGAGGCGCAAGCTGGGTTTAGAGCAGGATATTCGGTTACCGATAATATGTTTATTTTAAAGAGCTTGGTGCAAAAATATATTTCTAAGCCAGTGGATAGATTCTATGTGTTATATGTGGATTTCTTTAAAGGCATTCGATTCCTTGGTGCATCATAAATTGTTCACATGCTTTGTGCGTAAAGGAATCCAGTGCAACGTACTTAATGTCTTGACCTCGATGTACTCCAAACTTAAAAGTTATGAACGCACGAGCCCCGGCGCTATTTCGAGCCCGTTTGTTTGTAGCATCGGCACTAGACAGGGGGACTTGTGCTCGTCGATTATATTCAGTTAATACATAAATGATCTGTGTTCATTTATTCGACAAAAGTGCGATGCTGGAATCTTTGTCACAAACGATATCCCCGACATATTTCGTATACTTTTTGCTGATTAAATTGCAAATTGTGCAGATACTGCTGTAAATCTACAGTTGAAGATAAATGCTATTGCAGAATTTTGTACCTTAACAAGCATGAATTTAAATCTAAAAAACCCTGAGGTATTTAGAAATGGGGGTCCATTACGTCACTATGAGATATGGTATTTCAATAATTGTCCAGTAAATACAACGTCCGTCTATAAATATATGGGCATCCTATATACCCCAAAGTAATGCTGGTCGGCTGCAAAACTAAATTAGCCGCTCAGGGACGAAAAGCATTATTTGCCATTAGAGAATACCTAATGCCGTTCGGATATTTCTGCTGTACAGAATTCTTTAAATTATTTGATGCCGTGGTTACACCCATACTCACATTCGGATCAGAAATATGGGGATTCACATATAGTGATTCAATAGAGCGTGCACAAATAGAAGCTTGCAAGTATTTTCTGGGCGTTAAAACTGCGGTCAATAACTGTGTAGCTTTAGGAGAATGTGGCCGTTTACCAATGTACGTCATTTATCACTGAAAATGTATAAAATACTGGTGTAAACTTCTCCAGATGCCTGATAGAAGATAACCAAAAAAACTTATAAAATGTTAAAGGCATTAGATGATATTGGAAGGCGAAATTGTGTACGGATGTAAAGGAGCTTCTTTTTAAATATGGGTTCGGCTTTATTTGGCTCTCACAGGATGTTGGTGATATAGATTTATTCATGCTCTTTTTTATGTCTACATGATGTATTATTGGCCGGATATCTTTGTTTACAATAAGCTTACTTACTTACTTATAGATAAAGTGGGCGTTTTTCCGATCCATTGATTTTTGGCAAAGTTATGGGCCTTGTACTTATAACTTTTCTCTCTAATAACCGTTTCCGGAGTTTTTGTATATACCGCTTTCCGATATTTAGCTGATCTTTTGTATGTGCGTCTAAGTATATTACTTACAGATGAAGTGTGGGTTTGGTTGCAGTCCATTGGTTTTATTGGCGAAGTTATGTGCATTGGACTTAGAAATGTTCTCTTTAATAACTGTTTCTGGATTTTTTTACAAAACGCTTTCAGATATTTAGCAGACTTTAATGCCCCCGGTAGGGTGGCATCTAGCAGTCTCACATTCTGTCCGTCTGTTTCTCCGTCCAGCATTCTGCTTTCCAGAGGTTTTTGACGCAACGCTTTCATATAATGAGCTGAGTTTTGGTTTGCGGGTACCTACCTACATGACCTACAGATGAAGTGTGGAATTTGTTCCATTCTGTTGTTTCTGTTATGCAGATACAGGCCTTTGACGGATCTTATTTTTTCCCAAGGGAAGAAGTAAGCTTTAAAGTGAGATAATTTATATTTTTCATTTGGCAGGTACAATGTCTATTTTCGAGAAGGACATACCATTTTTAAAGGGACCTTTTCGCGTTTTGGTAAATGGACAAAATCAAAAACATGTTTCAGATTCGCAATTTTCGTTGTTATTATGCTATTTGACAGGAAACAGTAATACTGAACGTTCACCATGCTCTAAAATATCCAATAAATGCATCTTTTGACGATTTAAAAACCTGAAAATTATAAAACGTTGCAACGCGAAACGATTTAATAATTTGGAGGATTTTTACCACACTAGTCCCGAATATCGAGCTGGGGCGAATGTCGAGCCAGCTCTGACATCAACACTCGGCACTCCCAGTGGGCACCCAAACGTTGCTGCAACGTTGTATTTAGGTTGCAGTCAAACGTTGCAGTTTGGTTGTACCAATGGTGTATATGAAAGTTTTCCCGACGTTTTTTTTTCCAAACGTCGCTGCAACGGTTGTATGTAGGTCGCATTAAAACGCAGTATTTTAAATTCTATTTAAAATAATATATAAATATAATAATATACTCTTTCGAGTATTAACGGCAGTTATGGACATTTCCGAGTCCTTTTCCTAGAAAGAAAAGGGAATCGAACCCACCAACTCCCGATCGCTAGGCGGACACCTCATCCACTACACCACGGCGACTGTTGAAAGTTTTAGACAAAAATTTTGACTATTTATTTTTGGTTGAAACTTTGAAACTAGATTCTACCATTTTAATGCATAATACAACTTAAATAATATATTTTTTTCGGCGATTTTGAGTTAATGTTCATTTAGCATCTTTAAGTTTAAGCAACTGATTTGTAAAATTTTAAAAATTGAATTTCTAAAATTTACAAGAAATCATATTTTCATTGATGCTATGCGTGAACTGTATTATTATAAAGTACGATTTCTACTCAGGGAGCGTTTCATTATCCCCTCTATAGACACCAAGTACTTGTTCTTTCTAGGAAACGGACTCGACAGTGTGCATATCTCTGCCGATAATACTCGAAAGGGCGGTTGGCAGTAAATAGTTTTTATTTTTATATTATTTAAAAAAAAGAATTAAAAAATACAACGTTTGAATGCAACCTAAATACAACGTTGCAGCAACGTTGGAAAAAACGTCGGGACAACTGTCATATACACCATTGTCCCGAATGTCGAGCTGGAATGAAAGTCGAGCCAGCTCTGACATCGACATTCGACACTTGTCCGGAATATCGTTCTTCGACGAATATCGAGCTTGCTCTGACATAGGCATTAGGAACTAGTCCCGAATATCGAGCTGGGGCGAATGTCGAGCCAGTTCTGACAGCGACATTCGGCACTAGTTCAGAATATCGAGCTGCGACGAATATAAGAATCACCTTTATAGTAAATATGACTTCAAGATCAGAGTTATATTATCAAGGATGTCAGTAACGAAGAGCACGAACAATAATATCTATCACATCTTGATGAATTCCACGATGTTCAAGCCATTTCTGTCTTTAACAATCAATCAATCTTTGTTTAAATTACATTAAGAATAATTCCACATTTTCTTGACTTATCCAAACAAAACAAAACCCATAACGGTATAAAATAGTTTTTACAGATGTCACCAAATTAGTTCTTCCTATTTTGCCATGCTGTTTTAACAAAACATAACAATTTCTAGGATATCGACTTATTTTTATGATTTTACACTTGCTATGCTGCTTTTTTAATTTATCAATAACAAATGAAGTTCATAATAGGTGTTTAAAGGGATCTTTTCACGCTTTGGTAAATTGACAAAATTTAAAAAAGTTGTTTCAGATTCGCAAATTTTCGTTTTAGTTATGATATCTGTGAGGAAACAGTAATACTGAACATTTACCATGGTCTAATATAGCCATTATATGCATCTTTTGACGATTTTAAAACCTAAAAATTATAAAGCGTTGCAACGCGAAACGATTGAATAATTTGGAGAGTTCTGTTTTTGTCGTTAAATTTTGTGAAACTACTAAGATTGCTTATATTAGGTATAAAATACGTCAAATATGTGTACTCGGCGGAATAGCTCAGTAGGCTAAAGCGTTTTTACTTCAGGACTCTGGCAGGACTCCAGGGGTCACTGGTTCGAAACCTGGTCCGGGCAATGTTCTTTTCCTTTTTTTAATTTTATTCTTGATTTTTTACTGGAGCTTTTACGCTCCAATGTTTACATTTATCGATATAAAGCATTTAATGAATAAGTTAAAAAATGCCAAAATCTGTGAAAAGGCCCCTTTAAGGTAACTGTTGAGTTTTCGATAATTCTTTAAATCAATATTAATAGCAATATTAATGTTCACACACCAAGAATTGTGACCAACTTATCGATACGTTTTTGGAGATGTTGGTATGAAAAACGAGCACTTTTATTTTTCATAATATGAAATGCCATGGTCTTAATTCATAAACTTGTGTTGTTGTTTTTTAAATAAATACTTGCGTAAATATGTTGCTTTTGTGGAAGAACTTTCTTTTAATACCAATATTTTGATGCGAAATGTCGCTGTGATGATAAGCGTGTATAAAAGACACACCGTGCTGACAGACTAGTCCGAATCCGGTTCTAGAATCTTCGAGTCACGTCAATGACATTTTAAGGCGACAGTTTTAAACTTTAAGATTGCAAAACGCATCTAAGGACGCAGGTATATATACTTGTGCGACAGATATTGACACTAAATATTTAAGAAAAGCGTTGAACATTTATTGACGAAAACTACAGGATGATTTTCCTTCTGTGTTTTTCTGTTGCATTGGTTATTCATGTTACGGGCGGTAAGTATAAAGTCATGTTGTATTTTTAACGTTTTTTTTATTCTATGGCATTGTTTGGTATATGTGAGATGTATTGCCTTTTTCGGTATATTCTATCTTTCCATGGCTTTTGTAACTTGATCTGATTTAAAGGGAATAGTGTACAGAATGTCATAATGACAATAAAACGTGCAACAGATTTAAAAAGATGAATGTACAATATTCAAACAATAAATCGTACGATTCCCTAATTTCGAGCATAACCTAATTTCGATCACTTTGTTAACATTAAGACCGCGGCTCTCGTGATTACGTCACAGGCATGCGCTCTGAGTATTTTTTTTTTACTAATATTACTTCGCTTGAAAATAATTACAGACACGACTAAAATAAGGAAAACAAAAGCTTAATTGTATTTAAAAATCTTACTTCAACTAAAATAATCCAAATGTATGCCTATTTCGTGCATGTTTTTAGTACTCTTCATTAAACTTGCACATAAATTGCAATTGTTTTGTTGACCTTCTGCATATTGCAATCGAGAACTCTCGCTTTTCGGATGTGACCTCTCGACTCAAGGTAAACAACACGCGTAGTGTGTCATTTGCGGGTGTGTATGGAACTATCGGCTTTGCGTGGTTAACCACGCTGTAAATAAACAATTTTGACATGGGCTGAACGGGAATGAAATAAATCTTAAAAGGGGCCTTTTCACAGATTTTGGCATTTTTTTAACTTATTCATTAAATTTTATTTTAAATTGTATTTTATACGATATATAAGCAGTCTTCGTAGTTATACAAAATTTAACGACAAAAACAGAACTCTCCAAATTATTCAATCGTTTCACGTTGCAACGCTTTATAATTTTTAGGTTTTATAATCGTCAAGAGATGCATATAATGGCTACATTAGAGCATGGTAAATGTTCAGTTTTACTGTTTCCTCATAAATATCATAACTAAAACGAAAATTTGCGAATCTGAAACAACTTTTTTCAATTTTGTCAATTTACCAAAGCGTGAAAAGATCTCTTTAAAGGTACATTGTTTATTGCGGCATTGTTTGAATTAATTCAGTAATTATTTTAGTTGTTTCCTTAACCGCTCGACTCAAGGTAATTGGAGGATATATCTTCTGAGTCATATACTATTATTTTTTCTTTTATGCCTAATGATAAAATATGACATTTCTGCAGTGAAAAGAACAAATTGTTATTTTCACCGGTGAAAAGAACAAATTATCGGAACTCCTTTTTCTATTGTTAGATTATCATAAATAATTTTAAATATTTTCTATGTTCACGAGCGAATTAAAATCGACATTCCACCGAATCCAACAAATTTTCTTTTTATTTTATACTTTTTCACCCTTTATTTACATTGTAAAAAAGATTAACTGAAGAATTTCGCTGGAATAATGACGTCATTTCGTCATATTAATGACGTCATTTTGTGTTTTGAAATGCCTTGAGGCACGCCACGGGAGAAACTCCGAGAAAGGGTAACTTTTCAGCGAAAGGGAAACAGCTGTTAATTATTTCCTTGAAAAAGTGGCATAAAAGAAACAGAAAATGTGTTTATGTCAGTGTAAGATCGTTTATTATTTCACTCGTGATTTGCAAAATAATATTTTCACTCGTGGCTGCGCGTCTCGTGAATTTTTTTTTATGATCACTCGTGAAACAACGAACGATCTTACACTGACATGAACAAATATCCTCTATATATCGGTGCATTTATGGATAATCATGAGTTGAAATCGGTTTGTAGTTATGTTCATGAAAAAGTTGCAAAACAAAGCGTATGGTAACTATGGCCTTTAAAATACGCCATCTAGGCAAATAGTAGGCCTACGTGTGTGTCCAGTTGTTGCGCGTGTTCTAGCGTGTGCTACTTAAGGGTATAGGTTTAAATCCAGTTCTAAGCTAATACTTTTGTTTTCTTTTTTTTTCGGATTAGCCTTTTATAATTATTTTAGACAGTTAAAAATATTTTGTAATAACTATACATCCTGAAATATTTCAAAAACGTACAAATACGTTAACAAGTCCTGTCATGGTGAAACTATCAAAGAGAGAAACCTGGGTGCAGGATCAATGGGGTTTACACACGGACTGGACAGAATGAAAACACACCATTAAGAACTTTGCAATTATCTCAAGTTATTGAAATATGTTTGCAAACATCTTTAGAGCATACAATACAGGTTTTTCTTGCAGTGTGTGTCGATATCTTAAGATTTAAGAATTCATTATTGAATACGTCTAAATCGGTGCCAAAATTTCACGTCGCGTGCAGCATAATCGTGCATATGTATGGCTGTAAACATCGCGTGCAGCATAATCGTGCATATGTATGGCTGTAAACATCGAATTTTGGCCAAACGCACAGGCTTATTTATTAAAGTAATTCTTACGTTTTTCACATTGCCATAAGCTTTTATGCACTAGTTGAAATTCTTACGAAAAATTGTTTTTAAAAGTTTTACTTTTTAACACACTAAAAACACAGGTGGTTAGCGTGTGGCTATGATATTAATTAGTGAAAACATCATTTTGAATGATAAATAATCATATTATAACGAAAAATTAACTTTTCTGAAAAAAAATATTTCACTATCAAATATATATATAACAAGGTATGCAACTCAAAATCACCCCAAAACGGGGTGCATCGCTTTGAACAGCCATATCTTCATCAATTTTGCAGCGATTTTCACGATCTCGGTCTTATTCAACGCAGAAATGAATTTCATTTCTGGAAATGTATATGTCTTGCAATATTTTTACAAATGCTGGGTCAACTTTTAAGAAATAACACGATACACAACACGCATGACCCAGTTGACAGTGATCATGCTGTCTTTAAGACTGAAATCTTCACGAAGTAAAGGGCAACTTCCCTACAAAGTTCATGTAGTTCGATACCATAATTCAATAAAACGTATGAAAAAACATTATTACCGTTCTTGTCGTTACATTCTGCATCAAGACTAACTGTCCAGCGCCGTTTGAAACCTTTGTTTACATACATTTCAACTAACTGACATTTTAAACATACGAGTGATTTCATTGGTCCAATGCGGAGGTGTGTCTTTACAACTGGAGATTTCATTCATAAAGAATACATGATCACTGTCAACTGGGTCATGCGTGTTGTGTATCGTGTTATTTCTTAAAAGTTGACCCAGCATTTGTAAAAATATTGCAAGACATATACATTTCCAGAAAGGAAATTCATTTCTGCGTTGAATAAGACCGAGATCGTGAAAATCGCTGCACAATTGATGAAGATATGGCTGTTCAAAGCGATGCACCCCGTTATGGGGTGATTTTGAGTTGCATACCTTGTTATATATATATTTGATAGTGAAATATTTTTTTTCAGAAAAGTTAATTTTTCGTTATAATATGATTATTTATCATTCAAAATGATGTTTTCACTAATTAATATCATAGCCACACGCTAACCACCTGTGACTAAAAACACACTTACCAGTGTGTTTACATCCATTAACATCCATTTTGTGAACCCAATCAAGTTACGTGATCCTTCACACTGGAAAAGTGCCCAAGACAAAGTTTAATTCTACTTTTAATGTTAAATGCACTGCCCTTGTAAGATTTAGGTAAAAGAGTGCGAACGAAAGCATTTCTAAAAATACCCATGTTTTTTATTATTTTAAAATACCTGTCAATCCGTTTACGATAGGCGTTGTTATCTACAGCCGCTTGTGAAGCTTCAAAACATTAGGGATGCGGATGGGACTATTATGAGAGTGTTTTTCCCCTCCGGACCAATTTGTGTTTTATGTCGATGTTTTTCACGACGTTCCTATGATTTTGTCTACCTATAGATGATATATTATACTTAATTGCATTATGTATTTCGTTATATCATGATCAGATAAATTCTTAAATGGAATACAGATGCAGTATTTAACAAAATGAGTCATTTAAGTGTCGTATTATAATATGAATTAGAGTCTATATGAATTATTTAGATAGTATGCAGAAGACACGAGCTTTGCAATAGTCGATAAAATGACCTGTGTATCATTACAATATCCCTACCCGGCGTTTACGATACCAAATTATCGTTGAGTAACTTTTAAGTAAGAGGTAATTACATTGAGTTTTAGTTCGGGTTATTCGCTGGTTTTCGAAAGCTTCCTGATACGTAGTGTACAGGTTTCTTGATCAGGGTTTTGCGAAATGTATATTATTCTGTAGTCGCGGCCCCAATCTTTTTAATACCATGGACCTTTTTTGCTACAATTGCGAGCCAGTGATTTTTTTAAGTTATTTAAAAACAACAACAACAACAACAACAAAATATGCTCCCAAAACATTGGAGCTGCTACTATGCGCCGGATCTATTATACATTAACATGTTTCTTTCTCGTGTTCAATATGACAACAATCACGCCGGGTATGCGAATACTTCGTTTACGGATGGCACTTCACTAACAGAGAACAACAAAAGCCACGCGCGAGAGGTGAGTTCTTCAGCTTTTTTGTATTAATGTTCTGTTTATTTGTTTTTTAGACACAGAACATTGTTTGGGTGATTAATGGTATAACACTTCGTATTGCGAAGAAAGAGATTCGCGGAAAAACGGTGAATTATTTTTAAAAAACGATAAAATTCCATCGATAATCAGCATGAATTGAATGATCAGTACATATTTTAACAAAATAAACATACTTGGAAATAAATCAAGAACGTGCTTACTATTCGAAATAAAAGATCAATATATCCAGTAATGTTACAACATGTTACATTTTAGTTTACTAATGTATTTGAGAAAATTCAAATGTTTTAAGAGTCGCATGCACATTTTTCATCTGCACTTCGTTTACCGATCATCTAAAAAACAATGGCACTTCGTTTCCCGACATCTAGATACGTTTTTCCAGATATAACACATTCGTTTTTTGTGAATCAAAAATGCAGAATTCACTGTGGAATACTTTTAAAGTAAGCAGGCAATAAATAAAAATGTATGTACTTAGTACGCAAATAAAAAACGAATTACCGAAGCATGTTCTTATCCCTTTGAAATATGATTATGCTTTGGTATAAATGTGAAAGATAAATGTTAAACAAATTGGATATGTCTAATGAGTAAAATCTATATGACCATATATTTTAAATTACGTTCTAAACAGTTGTCCAAATGAAGGTACTAAGGCTATTTACAGTGATTTAGGGTCAGGTGAATCGCACTTCGAGCAAACGTTAGCGTTGCGTAAAGGGAAGTGCTCCCTATAAGCAGGGCTCACAATTAAGGGAGTTTTACCATTCTCTTTTTAATTTTGTTGCTACGCATAAGTATCGTCTTGATGATGCGATTCAAATAAGCACAACCGACATAGGATTTTATGAAGAACAAATGTGTATTTGCCTCATAAAGACCCCTTCACTACCGTTATCTAGAGCCCTGCTATAAGTAAAATTGAACACGATTGT
Source organism: Dreissena polymorpha (assembly GCF_020536995.1). Taxonomy (NCBI): domain Eukaryota; kingdom Metazoa; phylum Mollusca; class Bivalvia; order Myida; family Dreissenidae; genus Dreissena; species Dreissena polymorpha. The sequence continues at coordinate 73,401,403 of NC_068366.1, forward strand.
GTTGATCCGCATTATCCGTTGTATTTTCATTTCTCTGAATCTCAAGTTACCAATAAAAACAAGTTCATTATGTAAACATTCATTTAATAATAAATATTATCTTATTTGAAAATTGCAATTATAATAAACATAGTATAAAATTAATAGTAGTGTGATTTTTGAAAAATATATTTTCAAAATGTTTCGTATGAATAGCCATAATATAAATAACTGCATTTAAGGTAGAAGATAAAACTCAGTTATTAGAGTGCCCGCTTTAGTGAAAGTCTCCGTAATCTGAAGTGCCCTTTATCGGTAAACAAAGTGCCTGCAACTTTATGTATGCCACCTATTACAACATGCACTATCTTTGTTTATATTTCATTGAATACTATCAAAATTTCAGTATTTGAAGCAGTGATTACTCTACATGCTGGAATAGCAAACAATTTCTTGCAATAATTCTAAGTAGTTTTATTTTGTTAAAATGTTTACTGTTCATCCAGTTTATGCTGTTTTCCGATCGAATTTTCTATTTTTTTGGCAAAACTGTACCATTCTTCCGTGAAAGTGTGTATTCCCAATACAAAAGGATACACCATTTATCAACTCGACCATGTGTCTTGTCTTAAAAACTAATCTTTAGGATATAACTTTAAATAAAACAGAGGAACTTACCTCTCGCGCGTGGCGTTTGTTGTTCTCTGTTAGTGAAGTGCCATCCGTCAACGAAGTATTCGCATACCCGGCGTGACAATTAGAACACCAAAATCAGAAATTGTTATACAATTGTATAGTTAATAAAAAGCATGAATGATTTAACAGCCGTTGAATAACGTGTTTCAACAACTATCGTTTTCAGTAAATGGTGATAATAATATTTGCTGTAGCCGGTGTATGAGACTCGCTCGTGGTTATTGAAGTCTGTTTGTTTCTCTATCTCGATCGAATGATTGGTTCCGAGAATTCTTCAAAGTCTGTTGGTAAAATGAGCTTCGTTTTAGGAAAACTGGGTTTAATGCATGTACGTAAAGTGTGATTCCAGATTACCCTGTGCAGTCCCCACATGCTCATCAAGAGCGAAACTTTCCACCTCAAACGAGATTTTCGTTTCATAAAATCGGAAATTGTCGTCCCTGATGCGGATGACACTACGCACATGCATTAAGCCCCGTTTTCCCAGAACGAGGCCCCTTTCGGATGATAATATGAGTCGCGTTCTGAGAAAACTGGGCATAATGCATGGGCGTAGAGTATCGTACCAATCCGCACAAGCTAATCAGGGACGACACTTTCCGCTTTTGTGACATTTTTCGTTTTAATGAAGTCTCTTCTTAGCAAAACTCCAATTTAGGCGGAAAGTGTCGTCCCTGATTAGCCTGTGCGGACTGCACAGGCTATTCTGCGACGACACTTTACGCACATGTATTATGCCCAGTTTTCTCAGAACACGACTCATAATAATAGATACCTCAGCATTACAACTCACTCATTGAACCAATGTCTCGATGTCCTCCAAAAGCATAATGCTCGCGCTTGTGATTGGTTTAGTTGATCACTGGCTTAGCGTCCTGTCAGTATACAAGTATTGTCTAATCGTTCATTAAAGAATATATTAAATCATATGATGCGAAACTTTGGTAGGACCTGTCAGAAAAATTGTCTAAATAGGTTGTAAACATGTAAGACATTTGGTCGATTTGTCAAAAACTAATAAATAATGATACATGTTACCTGCGAACTTTTCGCGTTCTCTGTAATATAAATTCGTCCCAATGCTTCGTACCGTAAATGTTGTATATTGTCACTTTTAAAATTATATGTTTACTGACTACTTTGTAAGTACTAAGTTTAATATAAATGCTAGAAAAATCATGCGAAGAACTATCGAGTTGTCCTTGTAACTACATCTCCGTGGCATAGTTGATATGGTGTCCGTTTAGCGAACGGGGGTCATAATTTCGATCCACACGTTAGAAGCGCTCTTTAGATCTACCCCCAAATACGCTAAGTACTGGGTTTTACTCCGGAAACGGACTCGAGAGCGTATCAATTACTTTTAAGCTTCCGATGCAATAGATCTAAAATAAATAGGTCTAAGTCCATCTAGTTGTGCGCAGATACCAGCTGCCCGGAGGTGACGATCGTCTCACGCGCAGACTGGGGAGCACGTGCGCCCAGCAGCCCCTCTCCTGCGCTCCGGGGCCAAACGAGGGTAATCTTCATCCACCACACGGAAACTTCCTCGTGCACAGACACCGCCACGTGCAGCGCCCGCGTCAGAGAGATTCAATCAGCTCAAATGGAAATCAGACGTATGTGGCTTATCGGTATTATAAACAAGGGCCGTTTGTAAAACATGCATGCCCCCCATATGGGCTGTCAGTTGTAGTGTCAGCCATTGTGTGAATACGTTTTTTGTCACTGTGACCTTGGTGGTGGGTGAGAGGGGGTAATAATGTGGGGTGTGGTAATTAATTAGATGTTTAAAAAAAAAATTTTTTTTTTTTTTTTGGGGGGGGGGGGTGGGGGGGCTGGGGGTGAGAGGGGGGTATAATGTGGGGTGTGGTAATTTGTAAGATGTTTAAAAAAAATTGGGGGGGGGGGTGGGGGGGTGGGGGTGGGTGGGGGGGGGGTAGGTGGGTGGGTGGTGAGCGGGGGGTATAATGTGTGGTGTGGTTATTTATAAGATGTTTAAAAAAATTGGGGGGGGGGGGTAGGGGTGGTGAAGGGGGGAGGTGGGGGTGGGTTGGGGGTGAGAGGGGTAATAATGTGGGGTGGGGTAATTTATTAGATGTTAAACAAAATTGGGGGGTGGGGGTAGGGGGGAGTGAGAGGGGGGTATAATGTGGGGTGGGGTAATTTATAAGATGTTTAAAAAAAAATGGGGGGGGGGGGGTAAAGGGGGTGGGGGGGGGTGAGAGGGGGTAATAATGTGGGGTGTGTTAATTTATTAGATGTTTAAAAAGAATTGGTGGGTTGGGGGAGGGGGGTAGGGGGGAGTGAGAGGGGGGTATAATGTGAGGTGTGGTAATTTATTAGATGTTTAAAAAAAATAAAAAAAAAATTTTGGGGGGGGGGGCTGGGGGTGGGGGGGGGTGGGGGGTGGGGTGAGGGGGGGGTGGGTGGTGGGGTGAATAAAAATGTGGGGTGGGGTAATTTATAAGATGTTTAAAAAAAATGGGGGGGGGGGGGTGGGTGGGGGGGGGGTAGGGGGAGTGAGAGGGGAGTATAATGTGGGGTGTGGTAATTTATTAGATGTTTAAAAAAATGGGGGGGGGGTGGGGGTAGGGGGAAGTGAGAAGGGGTAATAATGTAGGGTGGGGTTATTTATAAGATGTTAAAAAAATGGGGGGTGGGGGTAGGGGGGGTAGGGGTGGAGGAGTAGGGGGGTGGGGGTGAGAGGGGGGTATAATGTGGGGTGTGGTAATTTATAAGATGATGTTTAAAAAAAATGGGGGGGTGATAATTATCCTCTATTCATTAAACATGAAATTTTAACTTATTGCATTTGTTTCCCCTGTATAGAAGAAAGATATAATAGTGTATTACCTCCCCTGTCCTGCTTATATTTATATTAATCATCAAAATTAAACATTAACACAATATTTAATACACAAAATATACAAAAAATATCATATTCTGATAATATTTTTACTGATCCACTTTATTTTACTCAAAGGATGATGTTTCATTGGACTGATAATTATAGATAAAGGATTACAGACCAGTTGCTTCAGTTATATTGTTCAGAGTTCGCCCTGTTGGCCGCGTATGCATTCTTGAGTTATCATCCAAAAACCATTTTATTATTTAGGTCACCGTGACCTTTGACCTAGTGACCTCAAAATAAATAGGGGTCATCTGCGAGTCATGATCAATGTACCTATGAAGTTTCATGATCCTAGGCCCAAGCGTTCTTGAGTTATCATCTGACAACCACCTGGTGGACGGACCGACAGACCGACATGAGCAAAGCAATATACCCCCTCTTCTTCGAAGGGGGGCATACAAATATCTTCAAGTGTGGCATAAACACAACGCTATCAAACGTGCGCTCTTTTAGCATTTGCGATGAGTGCTTTATTTATATACCATTATAGATTATTGAGCTTAATATTACAGTATTAAGCTAAATAGTACAATGCAATATAGCAGATTGTATATTCACATGCAGATTATGCTTGGTTCAAATAAAAAACGTATTATTGGGTGCTGTGCAAAAAATAATAATACAACACCACGTGGGTAATGATTGAGGGGGGGGGGGGTATGACCTTGTTTCCAGACATTTGCCAAATAGTTTTAAGATCGAACATGCACATTGGTTTAGTGTAAGTAAACAGGTATTTCAAACCTCTTTTTCTGAACAGGTCAACATTTAACCTGCAAGTTACAAGTCGGAATTCTAAACAAACAATTATCTGATAATTTACGGACATTAATCTTTTCGGCAAAACTGTATCAGCAAAGTTAATGGTCGGACAGGGTGCGGAAACGTAACAAGTTACTTTTGTGTGCAAACTTCGTGCGTTTCTAGTCAGCATAGACAATCTTTGGACTGTTCGGTCGATGGTGTTGCATACAGATTATTCCATTGTTTTTTTTTGTTCAGACTGGAGCGACATTGGTTACAACTTCCTGTAATATCGATGGTTTTACATACATTTTCTCCTGATTTCTTTCAGACTGGAACGACATTGGTTACAACTTCCTGTAATGTCGATGGCTTTACATACATATTCTCCGATTTCTTTCAGATTGTAACGACATTGGTTACAACTTCCTGTAATGTCGATGGCTTTACAATTCTCCTGATTTATTTCAGACTGGAACGACATTGGTTACAACTTCCTATAATGTCGATGGCTTTACATACATATTCTCCTAATTTCTTTCAGATTGGAACGACATTGGTTACAACTTCCTGTAATGTCGATGGCTTTACATACATATTCTCCCGATTTATTTCAGACTGCAACGACACTGGTTACAACTTCCTGTAATGTCGATGGCTTTACATACATATTCTCCCGATTTCTTTCAGATTGGAACGACATTGGTTACAACTTCCTGTAATGCCAATGGCTTTACATACATATTCTCCTGATTTATTTCAGACTGGAAAGATATTGGTTACAACTGTCTGTAATGTCGATGGCTTTACATACATATTCTCCTGATTTATTTCAGACTGGAACGACATTGGTTACAACTTCCTGATCGGTAACGACGGGAACGCCTATGAGGGGCGGGGCTGGGGCGTCGCCGGGGACCACACTTCCGGTGGAGGCAGCCGAGAATTCGGGATAGCCATGATTGGCAATTACGAGAGCAATCTGCCGAGTGAAGCGGCGTTGAATGGTAGACCACATTAACCAATTTATGCCTAGTGGACTCTACCATCCTTCTAAAGTGGATCAATTTATTTCCAAAATTATGGATGTCTAGTATACTTCTGTCTATATTTAGAATATTTCTAACAGAAATTCCTTTATGCAAACAGCACAGACCCTGATGAGACGCCGCATCATGCGGCGTCTCATCTTGGTCTACGCTGTTTGCCAATGCTTTTTTCTAGACGCTAGGCATAAATGGGTAAAATTTAAAATTGTTTGTTAGTTGACTAAACGGGATGAGATGTACATGGGTACAAACAAATGCTAATTGTAGGCAAACAAACGCTTATGGCGACAAGCAACTAACCATTAACTTCTAATTAAACCGCGTGATAGTTAATAAGTATATACAAGGCTGTACGAAAGTCATGTGTTCGCCTCACTCTTCTGATTAGCGAATGTAGCCATGTTAATCTGTAGAAATAGTTTGTGTACTCCTTTTCGTCGGTACACTGATTCATGTTTATATCTTTATCTGTCACGTATATACACATTTGCTTTCTGGTTACAGCCTTGGACAACATCCTGAAGTGTGCCGTCAGAAAGGGGCATTTGTCGAGGAGGTACTGCCTTATGAGCCACAGGGACACGGACTCGCGCACCTGCCCTGGCACAGCCATGCACAATGAAATCATCTCATGGCCGAGGTTATTAGCATCTCAAATAATCCGAAGTATGCATTTGGGTCTTTTGCCATTTGCTGTCAGTGTAGATCCAAAATAAGTTGCGCGGTCTGGCCACAGCTACCCTGCTCCTTTATACAGGCACGCAAGGTTTTGTTGTCACATAATCGGACAGGGTAGCTCCTGACTAGACCACATGAATGCACAGGTTGGTCTGAAGCTATGCTGGCATATGGCATAAGGCCCATTTTCGCAGGAAGCAGCTCAAATTATTTCGGCTTGAGACGTTCTTTAATAGAAACTTGCTAAGACTCTGATAAAAAAAATTATTATTTAATGGCAGGACCTCAAAGGATATACTATACACTACTACTATTTTACTTTTAAACAAAAATACAACGGTCTATTTGGTTAAAAGATCTTTTATTGTTTTGGGAATACGTTGCGCCACATTAAGATTACCATAGTCAGTTAACTGGCAATGAATGTGGCGTAGTCAAGGCGATACTGGTGACACAAATTGTAGTATCAAAAGTTCAGTGTGCTGCCATTAAGAAGCTGAATGGAAAGTGAGAAATGTCTGTTATATTTTCCCATAGTTGGTTCTGTGTATATTGTTGTGCAATATGTGTATTCAGTGTTAAGGCATTTTTCTTTTGCGATAGGATGTGTGAAAAATATATATTACATTTTAAAACTTTTTGTGTTGACCTATCCAGTCGGGAAGCAGGGAGGAAGCAGGGAGGAAGGGGGTTGGGGAAGAAGGGAGCAACAAGCAGCTTTTTCCCTCTAGATATTTCCCAATTTGCAGTGATATGGCATTGTCCTATTGCTTTGGTTGTTGAGAATGCAAGTTTAGACACATATATCCTTTAGTAAATAAATTCCCAATGAAAAAAAGATCTCCATCATGTGGCGCTTAAAAATGTGACCATTATATCGTTTCAGGTACTGCTGGCGCTGGTGAAGTGGACAGGTACAAGGCATCTTTGAGTGATTTTCATATCATTCTAAAGAGAGTTCAGATTTCGAGTGACATGATTTAATAAACTGTTCTGCATCCCACGAATGCCTTTGTTGTGTCTTGGTTTCCACATTTGTTAATAACAGGGACTTTCATAGTACGTGTATAAGGAGCCGTGGTTTTGATGAGCAATGAATGCTTTTGTTGCGATTGTCCTACCATTTATATCTGCAACGTAATGCCGGTTCAACAAATAAGCAACTAGGCCGGATGGGGTCTGTTTAAACCCAAACAAGAAATATCTTTAAAAAAGATATAGGGCGTTGATTGTGGTTGGAGTTTATGAAAGGTAAAGAGTTCCATGAATGAGATCAAGGATAGCGAATGTCTTTTTCTGTGCAGTTCTTAGCTGCATCACTCGCAGTAAGCGATGTTACGCGGAGTTTTCGCGGCTTATTTTACATTATTGCATATTGCTGGGTCATAAACCTATAGATACAAAACAGAAAAGCAAAAGAAGAATGGAAGTGAAATTAAAACATACAAGTCAACCGGCCACACGCAAAGTATCCGTACATATTTTTAATATTTATACGCGCGTTCTTCGAACAAACCTGTTTTAGTGGTTTGTCGGGCATTGCTATTTGATTCGATTATTAACAGTATCGACAATCATCGCGCTCATGTTTAATACATTAGTCAATATGGTAGAATAATTCTTGTGAAATAAATAAAAAAAAAATATTTATCATGGTATTGTTGAAAACACATTAAATATCTTTTATTGACATACCATAATTATATCGCTGGATATCTTCATTTAACATCTTTCTGGTCTAAAGGAAATTCCAGTTCACCTAGTTCACGCTATAGCGTCTTTATTATATAACGATTATTTTACTGGGCGCGAACTCCGGTCAGCACATAAGGAAGTCGTGAAGACGCAGCGATGACCTGTAAATAAACTCTGGCATCGACACACACTGGCCGCGAATTGACCTGATACCTCGCGGGTTGAAATGCAATGCATTAAAGTGAGGCATCCCTTCCACTGCTCTTTATTCTTTTACATGTTTACATGTTGACAGAAATATGGAAGTTAGTACTAAATATGAGAACATAGCCTTTAAGTACAAACGTTCTTGCGCTGGCAATCCTCTGAAAATAAAAGGTGCACACACAAACTGTATTGATGTCGAGATTGAGTGTAAAACTGTTCTATCTATTAAACCTTTTCATTAGAGATGAAATTGTTTCATGCTGAACACGCAGTTAAACAGTGTTACAAAGACGCGGACATGTTTCCAATGTTCTGGTCGTATGCTCAAATCAGCCTATGGCATAAATAAAGTGTATTCGTTCTGACCTAGCCGCGGGAAATTTTATTGGACAGTTACAAAGGTCAGGTTAGGTGAAAAGCTGGCGTATACAGCTACGCCGAAAAAAGGTTAAACTCTGACAGCTTCCACCAGTAACCGGTTGCACTCAGGCAAACATTTTCTGGGACATTGAGTTTAAAAAAGCGTTGGTCAAGCATCTCTTACAGGTTATTTCCTACATGATAAAGATACATAAGGCATGCTGTATCAGTTTTTAACAGGAACAAGGGCTGTTTGTAAAACATGCATGCCCCCCATATGGGCTGTCAGTTGTAGTGGCAGCCATTGTGTGAATACGTTTTTTGGCACTGTGACCTTTGACCTAGTGACCTTAAAATCAATAGGGGTCATCTGCGAGTCATGATCAATGTACATATGAAGTTTCATGATCCTAGGCGTAAGCTTTCTTGTGTTATCATCCAGAAACCATTTTACTGTGTCAAGTCACCGTGACCTTTGACCTAGTGACCCGAAAGTCAATAGGGGTCATCTGCGAGTCATGATCAATGAACCTATGAGGTTTCATGATCCTAGGCGTAAGCGTTCTTGAGCTATCATCCGGAAACCATTTTTCTAAGTTGAGTCACCAGACCTTGACCTTTGACCTAGTGACCTGAAAATCAGTAGGGGTCATCTGCGAGTCATGATCAATGTACCTATGAAGTTCATGATCCTAGGCATAAGCGTTCTTGAGCTAACATCCGGAAACCATTTTACTATTTCGGGTCACAGTGACCTTGACCTAGTGACCTGAAAATCAATAGGGGTCATCTGCGAGTCATGATCAATGTACCTATGAAGTTTCATGATCCTAGGCATAAGCGTTCTTGAGTTATCATCCAGAAACCATTTTACTATTTCGGGTCACCGTGACCTTGACCTTTTACCTAGTGACCTGAAAATCAATAGAGGACATCTGCAAGTCATGATCAATGTATCTATGAAGTTTCATGATCCTAGGCATAAGCATTCTTGAGTTATCATCCAGAAACCATTTTACTATTTCAGGTCACTGTGACCTTGACCTATGACCTAGTGACCTGAAAATCGATAGGGATCATCTGCGAGTCATGATCAATGTACCTATGAAGTTTCATGATCCTAGGCATAAGCGTTCTTGAGTTATTAACTGGACACCATTTTACTATTTTGGGTAACCGTGACCTTTGACCTAGTGACCTCAAAATCAATAGGGGTCATCTGCGAGTCATGATCGATGTACCTATCAAGTTTCATGATCCTAGGCGTAAGCGTTCTTGAGTTATCATCCGGAAACCATCTGGTGGACGGACGGACATACGGACAGACATGAGCAAAACAATATACCCCCTCTTCTTCGAAGGGGGGCATAAATATTAGCGAAAATAACATTTCTAATGCATCGTTTAACAGAACCAAATAAAACGCTAAGATAATTAAAATATCTAACATCAGAATCAGAATTATACTTGCAACATTTAAAAGCATAAAATTATGCCTTTATTTTACATTTTACAGAAATCAACATTAAATATATCTTTCTTTGCTCATGAAGAACGTCATTACCCATGTTTTGTGGAGGTTTAAAACCTCTGCAAGACTAGCATATCGCAAACTTAATCTGAAAATGTATGATGAAACTGTATTGTGAACGGGAAAAATGGCATAAAGGACCGTTTACGGTGTGACATTGCAATTGTTATAACCACACTACACTCATATATCACAGAACAAAAGACGGATTCAAAGAATATCAACTCTATAGGTTATATTTATAACATTTTTATAGTTGAGGCACCATTCCTCCATGGGTAATTGATTGGGTAGGTTTTGGATATTTCATTTCCATTTGCTGCAACTTGTTTGGTTGCTAAGAATTTTTTATTGCTTTAACACATTTCAAACACTTTTCAAAAGTAATAATCCACATGATCCCTGGCCCAAGGTGAAGATTCAACTTCAAGGTAAAGGGTAATGGACTTTTGTTTTCACTAAAGAAACTTAAAAGGCTATGCGATAATGTAACTTTATTAACACAGGTTTTTAACATAACTACATGTACATTACTTCATACTTCCTCATAACAACACAAAGTGTTACGTTCAAGACTTAGCTGGTGAAATTTCAAGGTCATAATAGGGGGTTCTAATTCTTTTCTACCAGGCCACATACCTTTGGTGGCAAGAACACAAAACAAAACTGCTCTTGGAAGGATGTCATCACAGTTTATTAAATATGTACAACAACAAGAGATGTGTTTGTCAGAAATACAATGCCCCCTATTGCGCCGCTATGAAATAAAATTTAAATATATCATTTGGCAGGTTTAGAAATTATCACCCTTTTCAAGCTAATTACTTACCTTGGATTGTATTTTTTGACTTGTGACCTTGAAGGATTACCTTGACCTTTCACCACTAAAAATGTGCAGATACACATGCATGCCAAATATCTAGTTGCTATCTTCAATATTGCAAAAGTTATGGCCAATGTTAAAGTTTTCGGACGGACGGACAGGTCAAATGCTATATGTCACCCTACCGGGGGCATAAAAACTTCCCCTTCCCCTGGCAGCCAAGTTAGCCAAATTGTTCAAAGAAACAGGATTATTTTCTAACTCTGAATATATATAAGAACACAATTGTTCAATGTTCTAAGCAAGTTTTGTAATTGGTGGGTCAAAAATGAGACTACTACAGTTGTCTTTTTTTAAACTTTTGACATAAGAATAACTGCATTGTCTCTTAGGGGCCATGATTTTCAACAAATCAGAGCCATTTTCCATCTGCAGTTGATTTATTGTTAAAAAATTATTTGTGGCAAGTTTCATTATGAGTATGCAAAATATGTCAAATCTAGTGATCACAATGTTTCACTACAGCCATGTATTAGAGTAAAATGTTAGCCATTTCTACATACCAGAACCATTTTGGAACTTTTATGAGAAATTATGAAAAACAAATAATCAACAATTTTTAAAGCAATTAGGCTAAAAGTGTCCCTATTTGACTTTGTAGTTCTAACCTTTTTGGAACTTGGATGAGAAATTATTTCATCAAATGTGATCTGATCAAATTATGGTCAGATTGCTGATGGGACACATTACAAGCATACATGTACATACCATAAGCTAACAGAGCACTTTATTCGTGAAGGAGCTAATACAAAACATAAATTCAGACTAAAATTGAAGATTTTCTAGTTTTTAATGAACAAGAAAACAAAATACGAGACAATGAATATAATAAATGGTGAGGGGTTCCTGGTTGTATTTCGTTATGTCTTCATTGGTTCTGGAATATCAACTGCTTTCCCCTGCTTTTCTAACTCGGCTCTGAAATACACAAGGTGTGATAATGAAAAATAAAAAAGCCCTGCAGCGCTCGCCTGAGTTCAATGTACACAATTGTGCCGCATTCTGAGAAAACTGGGTCTAAGGCATGTGTAAAGTGTCGTCCCAGATTAGCCTGTGCAGTCTGCACAAGCTTATCAGGGACGACACTTTCCGCCTTAACAGGATTTTCGAGTAGAAGAGACTTCCTTTAAATGAAAAATACCATAAAAGCCGAAATTGTCGTCCCTGATTAGCCTGTGCGGACTGCGGACACAAGCATTATGCCCAGTTTTCTCAGAACGCGATCCAATTGTGTAAGACTTTGCCTGGTGACTAGTTCTTAATCCCACTTGACCCAGATTCAAACATGTCCTTGATTATGTCAATATAAACATTCTGACCAAGATAATCAAGAGTGAGTCGTTAATCTGGCTTATTGAATAGTAATATGGGTTTTCTAAGATTTGCTCAGGTTTAAGTCACACATGTACAAGATTCAAACTCAGCTTGGATATCATCAAGATACACACATTATAACAAAGGAAAAATAGTTAAATAAATAAAGATTCTGAAGCAGTAGTAAAAACGTTTTTCTAAGACTTGACATGTGACCTACTTTTTTGACAAAATAGACTTGAGACACAGTCTAGACAAGACAAATATGCTGACCATGTTCAATCAAGTAATAAATATAGCCTCTAGAGTGGTAATTAAGTTATTATATGATTTGACCTGATGATCTAGTTTTAGTGTGAATGTAATCCAGATTTGAACTCCAGCCAGATATCATGAATATAATTATCCCCACGCTTTTTGAAAAGTGTGGGGATATTGTGGTTATCTCCGCCGTCTGTCCGATTGTTTGTCTGTCTGTCCGTCCGTCCTTGCCACTATCTCCTCCTACATTATATGCACTAGAACCTTGAAACTAACACACATGGTAGCTATGAGCATATGTGCGACCCTGCACTATTTGGAATTTTGATCTGACCCCTGGGTCAAAAGTTATGGGGTTTGGGGCGGGGCCGGGTCAGAGATTTTCACTCATGTTTTTAGGTTATTTTACTATAATTTCTTCATTTCTACACCGATTGTCTTCAAATTGATACCGAACCTCTCTTATGACAAACGGTCAATCTAACCTATGCATGGCCCCATTACCAACCCTGATGCGCCCCGCCCACATAGGCCACACACACAAAAAATTGCAGTTTTACTATAATTTCTTCATTTCTACACCGATTCACTTCAAATTGATACTGAGCCTTTCTTAAGACAATACGGAAATCTCAGCTATGCATGGCACCATTACCAACCCTGGGGCACCCTGCCCACATAGGCCACGCCCACCCAAAATTGCCTTTTACTATAAATTCTTCATTTCTACACCGATTCACTTCAAATTGATACTGAACCTCTCTTATGACAATACGGTTAATCTCAACTATGCATGGCCCCATTACCAACCCTGGGGCATCCCGCCCACATAGGCCATGCCCACCCAAAATTACCTTTTACTATAATTTCTTCATCTCTAAACTGATTCACTTCAAATTGATACTGAACCTCTTTTATGACAATACAGTCAATCTCAACTATGCATGGCCCCATTACCAACCCTGAGGTGCCCCGCCAAAAATAGGCCACACACACAAAATTGCCTTTTACTATAATTTCTTCATTTCTACACAGACTTACTTCAAATTGATACTGAACCTCTCTTATGACAATACGGTCAATCTCAACTATGTATGGCCCCATTAACAACCCTGAGGCACCCCGCCCACATAGGCCACGCCCATCCAAAATTGCCTTTTACTATAATTTCTTCATTTCTACACCAATTCACTTCTAATTGATACTGAACTTCTCTTATGACAATACGGTCAATCTCAACTATGCATGGCCCCATTACCAACCCTGGGGAGCCCCTGGGTCAAACATGCGACGTGGGGATACGTGTCGGCCTCTGCCGCGCCATTTCTAGTTGTCAATATAAACATTCTGAAAAATTAAATCCATATTTAGTCATAATGTCACAGCCTGGCTCCATCTTTTTTGGAGATAAATAAATAAACTTTTTAATAATACTTCAATGGTGGCAATAAAGGACCCGAGTTTTAAAACAAAAACGATTAAGGAATCTAGAGGGTGAGTGGATTGTTTATGTTTTCCTAAACATGTTTCACCTAAGTAAAAATGGGGGTTAAGCAGCACTGTTCTGCAAAGATTAATTTACAGGTATACCTCAATGCACAGAACTATTCAATCATAAACAATTAAGAAATGTGAGAACCTTCAACAGTTTTGACATGATAGAGTCAAATTGTTGTTTTTGCATTTGTGAAGAGAACATTTTCACCAAAATTAAATCGATAATGACAACCAATTGCTTTTTAAATATACAGGCGCTGCATTTACCAAAGCCTTGGCTCCTGCTCGATCTACTAGATATTATTAAAACAAAGGTGAAATATGTTGAGAAAAAAACAAAAAAACAAATCAAGGTAATTATTCTGGCAAATTATTCTGACAGACCGACCGACATGTTCAAAACAATATACCCCCTCTTCTTTGAAGGCCCAAGGGGGGCGTAAAATTCAAATTAGGAGACCAAAATCATATAAATTATAGGTACATACTTTGTTAGATGTTTATGAAATAAAATCAGATAAAATAATAATAAGACACTTCTTTCCCAAAAAAATTAATTATTAGTATTTATTTTTTTTAATTGGGATTTTATTTTTAAAACAGGTTTGGGTCCTTTTTACAACCTTCTTAAAAACCATTAGCTGGAAATTAGTCGTATTGGCTTTTACAGCCAAATTGGCTTTTACAGCCAATAAGATCACTTTTGGTGTTTCATCTTTTTGCTTTTATGGTAGTTTTCATACAAAGGAAGTCTCTTTTTAGTGAAAATCCAGTTTAGGTGGAAAGTATCGTACATGATTAGCCAGGAATGACACTTTACACAATTGAATTACATGTGCGGTACTAGTTTTTTTAAAACATCATACCTGAGTTGGATGCTGAAGTCATCATCCACATTATCATCATCCCAATTGTCCTCCCAAACATTAACATCTTCTTTGTCCTCTTTGTCATCCTTCCATTCTGAAAGCAAAAAAGCAAAACACTGCTTAGGGGTAGAAATTGGATCACAAAACAATATGAAACAGGTTTCTGTTCAAATGAAGAATTGTTGAATGCAAAATAAGTCAGCTGACATTTTCAAATAATTAGCTTGCACAAGCAGGGTATTTTCATTCAAATTTGGGTGTGGAAGGGGGCAGATTCCAAATTGAAAAAGTATATATTATTCCCAAACAGGAACTAACAATTCCCAAATTTAGAGCAATTTTAATTTCAAAAAATAAAAAACACTTATTTCCATATTTCAGCAGCGTTTTCATTAGGAGGCGGCCGGCGGCCGATTTGACCGCCTCAAATGTTATTTGGGCCGGCTCAAATTCGGAAAAAAAATCGGCAAAGTCTCAGGGCTTCCGCTGCCGTTCGCCAGATTGGCCAATGGCGAAAATTTAGCAAATTCGGCCAATAAAATAATCGTTTGGAGAAAACGTACGGCGAACGATTTTTGTCAGGAAAAAAATTGTTCGCTGGACGTTTTTGCCAAACAATTATTTTCCTGACAAATGCCATTCCAGATAGTAAACTCTTTCAGCTTAAAACTGTGCTTCAATACATCGCCGTATTATTGACCCGCAAAATTGATTCGCAGTCTGCATTAACACCTGTCAGAAACCGGATATCGAGACAAAGGAAACTGACTGGTGTAACCGTCGATCTTATCAGCTTAAATAAACAATAACATCTGATTAAAGATTGCTGCCGATTTCAATCAATTTGAGTAAAAGCCGTTAGTGAATTATCAACTTAGTCACACAATGAACGTAAGTAAAGAAGTTAATAATTGATTTTAATTTCGAGAAGTTCGTAATGTTTGTAATGATTAAAGGCTTAATGCGTTACAATTGTGAATGACGATAGATGAAGGGGTATAAAACCCTTGACATTTACGGCGAAGGTGTCGGAAATTGTGACCTCCATAATGGCGACCATAGGCAATAAGCGTCCTTTGGACTCTGAGGAATCTAATGACCCGGTCTCAAAAAAAAACAAATCTGATAATAGATCATTTAAAGATGTTTGGCTTTAGGAATTCATGTGGTTAGATTATAATGCAAAATCAAAAACGATGTATTGCAAAATATGCATACAGTTTCAAAAGTCAAATTCATTCACTTCTGGGTGTAGTATGTTGAAAAAAGACAACATTTCAAAACACGAAAAATCTAAATGTAATAAAAAAGAATGACAATCATTAATATTAAAATGTATATACATGAATATTTTTTATATTATTAATAATATATTAAAAATAACAATAATAATTTATGTTCATAATAAAATATATATTTACACTTTTCAAAATGAGCTTTTTGTTTTGAAATTTAGCATATTTGATTTTGTTTATTTCAGATCACAAAGAGGCCTCACAAGCGTCTAGTCTGAAAACATCCATGACAAATGCGCAGGCTGCAGCAATATCCAAAAGTGAAGCGGCTGTAGTGTCGGCTATGACTTATGTGTACTTTGATGCACAACTGTGTTTCTTTTGTTATGCACACATGATGATTATAGTAATAAACATATTAAAGCTTCTTTGTTTAGTTTCTTCTTTTACACTACTGTAGCCTATACTTACAACAGGCGGTTCCGAATGCTTTGCTAATACTTTGGCTACAGTTTCTAAAATTTGGCTACAAAAAAATCCATTTGGCTAAAATGTTGGCTACAGAAATGTTTAGGCCAGGGGGAGCCCTGAATGCTCACGACGATGACAAGATATTAAGTATTCGTTTATAAATTAACTGTCTGAAATTGAAGTAAACAACCGTAACCGATATATGTTAACCGTTTTCTCATTGATCGTTTTGGTATAATTGTCCAATCGCGAAGCGGGAAACATGAGTGTACGACTTTGATTAAAGGTCACAAATTGACAACGTCAACATGTCTAAAAAAATAAAAAATAAATGACTTTCTTTTGTGTTTCGAGTAAGAACGATAGTTCGCTGTTGAAGTTATTTTGTTCCAGTTTTGTTAACGTTTATCATTTACCGGCACCTCCGGATGAATGCACTTTCCTGTTACATTTCGGTTTTATTTTCGACAAATTTCGTTGATGGTTCCGATCATGCCGATGTTTGGTTTCTCCGCAGAGTTTTTAACATCCGAACGGTAAGTGGATTTATTTATAACCTCATTTTACAGGAGAAGAGTCTTTCATTAGGATAAATGAAAATCTCGAGCCCCAAACTCTCCTGATATTGTCATGATTAAGGTTGGAGTTTGCTAATTATATTGAATTGGCACTGAAATGTTTAGCTATATCCAAATTTGTATTGTAAAATATTGACCAAAAGAAGCTTCCTCTGCGACATATTTAAATCCTACGATTGCCTAAGCTGGGGCAACCTATGCTCGTTTTTTTTTTTTGGGGGGGGGGGAATCTGCAATGCCAAATTGTCAAACCTTTCTTAAAATTGCTATGCTAGGAGAACCTTAAAATGCCCAATTTTTATGCATCTTTTCCAGAGGGCTTCTGACAAAATATTAATGTCACCCATGGTTTTGCGCATTGTCTTCTATAAGAATGGACCATTTATACTCCAGGGCTCGAAATTAACACTCGCACACTCGCAAAATGCGAGTGAAAAATACCGATTGCGAGTTAAGTTTTAAGCCACTAGAAATCTTTTGCGAGTGAAGAAAGAGTGAAAAAAAAAGGGTTATATTGCTAAATGCGCTCGACGTTGTAAACGCTAAACCCCAGGTCCATTAATAGAACGTCCGAATACCCATATGCGGAACATCGCACTTTGTATGTAGACTGGTATACTTATAGTACATATATGCGGATGGTATTGGTACAAAGAACATGAAACAGTTGATTATCCACACATGTTCACTATAAAAGACATAAAAACCTGAACAGTCATGTCGTCGAAGCGAAAAATAACTAGTTTCTTTTTGCCCACATATTGAAATAACAAAACGAAATATAAAGCAAAGTTAACCGTTGAGTTGAGAAAAAAAAACGGAAATTAAATTCTTCCACGAAAACAGTGAAAAAGTGGGAAAAAGAACTTCATATATAACACCCAAACTTGTGGTTGATGTCATATTTTATTTAGTTTTAATAGTACTAAACTTATGTACAAACTTGCTTTTATTTATGTTTCCAGCAAATTTTGCGAGAATGTTTTTGATTTTGCGAGCTGGTATTTAAGCTGCTCGCAATGTTTTGCTAGTATGGGGAAAAGTTAAATTCGAGCCCTGATACTCTTCTTTAAAAACAAATAAAGTTCAAAAGTAAAATTTAATCTGAATTGAAGTTCAAAAGTAAAATTCAATCTAAAAAAACATGCTACATTTCCATATTGATAAGTTCAGCAGTCAAGCTGTGGCATGACATAAAATAGAGGCGGAAGATTACCCCGAAGCAGCCAAGGGCCTCAGCATCAGCACCAGTTCTTACACTTGTGGATGCTGGGGTCCAAACCGATGTTACTGAGGGGAATGATAAGCTGAGCCTGATTCAGACAGCTGTTGATATAGCCATACAAAAACTTAACCTGGCATCAAAGGAATATGACCCAGAATCAGATTAGAATTACATCAAACTCTGTTTTATTTGTAAAATTAATTATTAAAAGTCGAATTGGTGTTACTTTTTTTATGTTTTTTTATACATTTATATCTGTTTTTATTAAAATCTTGATAATTGCAGAGTTGATGTTAACTGAGGACTTTATGTTTTCTTTGCCATTCACATAAATATCCTCTATTTTAAATGAGCAAAATCATGTACATTATGTGCCCAAAATCGCTCAGAGGCCATGATTTGGCACCTTTATTTAACAAAATTTTAGGGGAGCATGCCCCCGGACCCCCTAGCAACTCGCACCTTCGGTGCTTGCACAAGTTGGCCTCCTCAAATCACTCAAAAACCTGCTACAAAAAATCCTTATGAAAACGCTGTTTCAGTAAGAAAGACGTGATTTTTCCCAATCCAAAAGACCTCTGCCCCAATTCCAATATGGTGAGAAAAAACTGATGGAAAATTTCTGATTCTGACAAACACTTGTAATAAAGGTTGTTGTTGTTTATTATGGAACACATGTTTTCATTTAAAAGTAGATTTTTTAAAACAGTCAGCAGGGGAGGAGGGGGGGGGGGGACACGAAGACTTTATTGCACTAGAAACTAGACACTTGCTCTAATTTCTACACGCAGTCATTGTTTTTGCAAGTACATGTAATCTAAATCAGGGGTCTCAAAGGCCCACAAAAAGTTGTGGCCTCTTTTTTGGAACAAAAAACATTTCCATGCTGCCCTGCTGGTAAATCCAACTTATAATTAATAACAATCATTCAATCAACTGTAACCATTTAAAACATTTTTTTTATCAGGATTGTACATTTTGTGCAATATCAAAGACCAATATTAACATTTATACAAAAAATTGAAGCAGACAGATAATTTTTTTTCAAAAAAAGCAAATTGTATTAAGTGTCACCTCTTTTCAATTTGGCATAATATAGTAAATACATTAATATATGGGTTGTTTAATTTGGCTTGTGTCAGTTTTAACAGGATTTTACAGTTTAAAATCAATTTACCTTGCACGCAGTAGTAAATTACCGAAATAACTCTATGTTCTCGAACACTAACAATTTTTTTTTTTTAAGTCTGACAATTTAGATACAAAATATATTTAAAAATTACAGGAATCCGAAAATTTAGAGACAAAAGTTAAGGTGTACGAAAATTATAATTATATTGAAATAAATGCAATAAATCAAAGTACAATAATCCTCTTGTGATAAACTCTTCTTTTTCTGCTTAAAAAAATAAAAACAACTTCAGAGCTTTGCTAACTCTTGCCAGAAAGGATATAGAACACAAATTTAAAAACAGAAAACATTCTTCTTCCTTAATAGGACAACACTGTTCCAATGCTGTTGGGTAAATAGATTACTTTCTACCGCTATACATGGTTATTTACCCAAATATGCGAATGTAATGGTCCATCACCCCCAGGCACAAATCTGCAAGGTTTTATGACCTTTATCCCGTTGTAAAAAATCCATGATCGAAGTGTCACAAGATAAGCGAAAACAGGGACGAAGTCTGTAGAACGGCGCGGCAAAATATACTGTCCAAAAATTAAGAGACATTAATTATGGATGAAAACTTGAACGTCCTAAATATAGAGTCACGAAAAGTAATTATTTTCTCTAAAAAGAGAGTGTCTGAAAACTTAAAGAGGCCAAAAACTTAAAGAGTAATTACGGTAATAAAATGTTTACATGTGTATTAATAACTATATAACATATTTAGCATCATACATCATACATGTCACATTTTTTAGGTCAAAATCGGGACATTCCATAACAAATATTGGAACATTTGACCAAAAAACAGGAAACTTAAAACAATCGATCATGCTAACTTAACTGTAGTCAGTATATTACTTACAAAAACTCATAATGTCTGACCAATATTAAAGATAAATGTGTTTAAGAATTTCATAAACACAAACATTGTTCATTTTCTGAAAGTAAACATACATGGGCACTATGCGGATGACCTCATAAAGTGAAATGTGGGACATGCCTCTATTTCACATTCAAGCTGGACAGGGGCCCGAATTTTACATGTATACATCATTTAACATGATGTGCGCGCATCAATCACTGTTTTAATTCAATCAATCATCAATTAACTCTAAATTTTGATAGATGCATTATATACATTTTTTTCTGATAATCAGTGGAAAAACGAAAGTAAATTTATGTGAAACATCAATGTTTATCAGTCAGCACTCAATTTGTTTCATATACAAAATCTGTTTTAACAGCCTGGTGTTGAGCTACAGGTGCTATAACACACTCAGAGAATACAAAAGCAGTTGGCTTTTATTTCACTATTATGCATCTATTGATAGCAATGAGCGACCCTTAAGTTATCATCACAAGAGATGTGTTTTTCAGAAACACAATGCCCCTTTGCGCCGCTTTAAAGCCATATATTTGACCTTTGACCTTGAAGGATGACCTTGATCTTTCACCACTCAAAATGTGCAGCTCCATGAGATACCCATGCATGCCAAATATCAAGTTGCTATCTTGCTAAGTTATGGCCAAGGTTAAAGTTTAGTGACAGAAACACAGACAGACAGGTCAAAAACAATATACCCCCGAACTTTCAATCCGGCATAAAAATTCCATGGTGTGAATGCTGCCTGATCAATTATTTGCCAATAAAGCGCAGTTAAGGTGTCAAAAACAACACTGGTTCACTAGAGTAGTAAATGTGGTTTGTTAGTTGGGGACAATAAAGGGATAAGGCTAAGTGATGGTAAATTTAAGTCTGACAGTGCATGAACAGCCAATTGTATTGTGTTGTTGCTTTTACAAATGTCGGGCCTAATTGTCGCATATCAAGACGCTAATATTTGGCATTTTAGTATCAATATGGTTTCAACAAAGACACTATTAAAAGTTTTTATATCTTGTAAACACATTTTTTTTTACGTAGAGTCAATCATAATAATAATGAAGGCAGTATTATTATGCTGTTTTTGACACATGACCACAAATGAACATGGTATTTAAAATAATATAATTATGGGCAATTATTTAACTTTAATTGTGTGCAAACTTATTGTAAGTTAACCAGTTCAGAAAAATTACTTGTGGTGTGTAGAACTCATCAAGGTGCAGCTACATATGAAGTTTCAAACAGCTACATATGAAGTTTCAAAGTTGTAGGTGGAAGCACTTTGATTTTAGAGCCAATGATAAGGTTTTAGCACGACGCAGACAGCGAGCTGGCTATGAAAATACCTCGGATTTTCTCCTAACAGACGAGCTAAAAACATAAACAATTGAAAATAAGTGAAATTATTTTAAAATAATTGGGATTTTGAAAACTGTTTCATCCAAACTACATTATCAGCCACATGTTTAATATTTCGCTAGCTTATGGATATTAAAAAAAGCAATTTTTTTAATATTGACGAGAGGTGAATGGGGTGCTGGAGGTTTCGGTAAATGACAAGTTCAGTAAATTGATTTATATAGTAAATGCCGTGGAGGGTTCGGTAAATTGATTTATATAGAGATGGTATACCTACAACGAGGTGTTAATGACACCTATTATTGGCTTACAATAACATTAGGCGCATTTATTTGCAAATTGTGGATTAATTTTGAGTTGAGTAATTAATGCTATGCCTACGGTAAAGAATTAAGGGAAATGAATGAGCTACCTCTGAAAAACGCATTCTGTTAGGAAATTGTAGGTAAATTTACGATTTAAATAACGCAATACTGTTGTTTTTTTTATAATTGGTGCTTTTATTTAAATAACATAATAGTAATAATAAATAATGATTTATGGTGGAATCAATGTAAGATCTTCAATTAAGTTTAATGCTATTTAAAAAAGTTTCTTGTAAAATATGATTTAATAAAAATGATTTCAGTTTAAATATAAAGCGCAATAGTATTTTAGACCACCGATAAACACTCAATTTCTCAATTTATAAACATGGGGTAGTTTGCCAACATAATGAATATGAAACCAAAGCTCTTGCCACGTGGAGGCCACCTCTTGTAAGAGCCAAATGTTGAATTTTATATTACATGTTTTATTATTTCTTTCTGGTTGAGAAAAACACAAGAAGAAAAAAACAATATATAAAATCTAATACGTGTACGTAATTAATAAAAAGTAATATAATGATACGCTGCGTTAAGCGAAGAGATACACATAATTGAAAACTGATAAAAATTAAATCTAACACAACGCCAGCAGAATGAATACACTGTGTAATGGCAAGCTGCTGTGATGATCACTATCTTATCAACTTAATACACAGGCACCTGGCTACTGTACTGGAACAATGGGTTTTACGGCCAAAATAAGTGATATCATTTTTAGCCTGAACAAATCCGTTGAATAAAAAAATAACTGATTGACTTTGTAATCCGTTTTATTTACCATATATTATAAATAGGCAACAAGTAAAACATCGATACAATATATATATACATTTATGACACAGTACAATATTACAGAATTTCCGCATGCTGATTTAATTTAATTTCATTTCTGTGTCAAAGCATGTTCACGATCTAAACATACATATCTAGATTATTTTAAGAATACTACCTTATGTGCTGATCTGATTGTAGGAAAAAGAAGCGAGAAATTTATTTATATAAGAAACAAACATATTTGATCTTAGTATTTTAAACCACCGAAAATTTCTCATTATATAAACATGCAAACATCTCTAAATTGATAAAATCAACTCCGTACATTTCAACAGATAATTTAATTAGTGCCAAACAACTCAATTAATGTACACGCTTATCGACAAAAGGTGCGATAATCCCTATTTATACCAATTTACCGAAACCTCCACGGCATTTACTATATAAATCAATTTACCGAACTTGTCATTTACCGAAACCTCCATAACCCGGTGAATGTATACAATATGAAGTAAATACCAGAAATGGCACTTACTTTCCTTTATATCCGAAAATATTAGTCCGAAAATATATGAGGCAACAACTTGTATTAACTTACCGTCACGTTTCAATCCAGAACAATATACTGACGACTACGCTAAATGAATAGATCTTATACCTTCAGCTGGGAATTCTTCAAACTCGTCGTCTTCTTCTAAAAGGCCTAATTCTGCTTTCGGCTTCTGATCTTTTTGCTCACTCATGTTGCCACTATTTTTCTAATTCGTGTGATTCGCCAATGCAAGTTGCGTTCAATCGTGATACATCGGCTATCTCGGATTCCTCCGTGAAATAAATCGTCTGCTGATCCAGAGTGAAGTTGCGTTATGATGGGTATGACTAAAATACGTATATGACTCATATCCGCGGATATGAATGGAAAGTACGGATATGAACAAATAACGGCTTATTAGATGGATTTTCCAAAAAAAAAAATGGTTGAAAATCATTCTGCGACAAAAATACACGTCGCTTATGTGTTATGTTACGATCGAAATAATTTAAAAGCGTTTTTATTGGCATTTTTAATTTCATTAACTCTCAATTCATATTCGCGGATATGAACGCCAAGTCAGAGCACCGCTGTTAGGCTACACAACACCAATACCAAAATTGCACCAGTAAAGCCGGTATTTGTATGATTAATATATAAATTCTATATATTTTATGGTATTTATCTTCCGATAAGCACATACTTTATTTCGCATAATATGTCTATTGAATGTACTTTGTTTTAAATAAAGTCTTGTTAAATTGATGTATAAGCGTAAATCTATGCATATATCTTTATTGTTTATAAATTATTATTTTCCCAAAAAGAATCTTTATCTAATATATAAACTATATAAAGCTATAGATTTTTTTTTATTTTACAAATAGCCCTGAATCATATATTGACACATAAAATTATCTAAAGCGTTTGAAAAATAAGAGTTGTTTAATGAACGTAGGCCTGTGTTATATTTTGGACTATTTGCTCCAAAATGAATACATATATTAATCCTATCGCCCTGCTTCTTGTTTGGATAATGCCTCGAACAGTATTGAATGGAATTTAATGACGTTAAGATAACGATAATATAACAACCGTTATAAAAGCTCATTTGTAACAAATTAATGTTCACGTCGCATGACTATAAACGTGGATTTTTGTTATATATTAGATGGATATGTCGTATGGTGCATTTGTATATAATTATTATCGCTCATGAATTATAATCGGGTTATTGTTTTTCATTTATGTTACATCTTGATGTATACAGACATGATTTGATATGTAATAAATTATCTATGATATTTATCTACATTGTTTCATGTTAGTGCTTTTCATTATGTTTTGTCTTTGATTGTATCATGTGATTGTTCAAATCTTGTCTGATAAGTTTATTCTATAAGCTATTATTCGTTAATTATGCTTTTGTATCTATCCTGAAACATCAATGCACCTGTATTATATGTACTTGTTGACCTGTATAATGTGTAATGTATGTGTGTATATGTTTATATGTTTTAATTATTGCACTAAAACAGAATGTGAACAATATGCGCATCATCGTTATTCATCGGCAAAGCGACAGATCTCTCTTGTTCTGATCCGATTTGTAGCTATCATACAATTGAAATTATTTACTCGTGTTTAGGTTTCTACGTTTCATGACTCCAAATCAAAATTAATGCCTGATACGCACGCTTAGTAGAACAGTATTTCGTAGGTGTGAACATGTTACGTTATTAACAGTTCAAGCATTATCAATAATGATATTTTCAGAAGACGCGAATCTTCAGAAACGCGAAAAACAAGTACTACGTAAAATGGGTGTCTTCTGCGACATTGCGGAGATGTTATACTTATTAAACATTAATGTGTTAACGGAAATGGAAATTTTATATGTCTTACCTCGATACTACCATTTTTTTAAGGTAAATACGGCAGAACGTATTTCGGAAAAAAATGTGGTATTCGAAAATCACGCTTTAAAGAGGCGAATAACTCAAAAGAGTGGTGAAACGGCTCAGCTCATTATCTGAAAGTGTTGCGTCAATATCCTCCGGGAAACTGAATGCCGAACTGACGAACGGACAGCGCGACTGCTATATGCCACGCTACCGGGGGCATAAACACTAAAGTAACGATGGTTCGTAAGGTAGGAGGGTAGGTGTAAACGACAAATGGTTTTATAATTACCAAGAAGTAAAAGTCTTTACATTTTTCAACGACTTAGGGGTTGTGCTTACCAGCGGTGGATCATTCGCTCTAGCTACGAACACGTGCGAAAAAAAGGATAACGATCCTGATATGCACTATTATTTTATTAAGAATAACAAAATACAAAAAAATATAATGTTCAATCTGTTTGAATTTTATGTACTATCAGTCATAAATTACTGTTCGGAAGTTTTGGGTTATGATCAATGTGATACTATAGAAAGGGCACACTGTTTTGTAAATGGGCTTTTAATGATAAATCCTCTACAAATACGTTTGCATTGTATAGCGAATTGGAAAGATTTTTATTGTATATTGAAAGATACTTCAGAAAGATTAAAGGGGCCTTTTCACAGATTTTGGCATATTTTGAAGTTTTTCATTAAATGATTTATATTGATAAATGTAAACATTGGATCTTAAAAGCTCCAGTAAAAAATCAAGAATAACATTTAAAAAAGGAAAAAAAAGTAGCCGGTACCAGGGCTCGAACCAGTGACCGCCGGAGTCCTGGAATTAGTATGAAGTAAAAACGCACAAGCCCTCTCGGCTATTCCGCCGAATATACACAGGTAGAGTATTTTATACCTTATATAAGCAATCTTCGTAGTTTAGTAAATTTAAACGACAACAACAGAACTCTCCAAATTATTCAATCGTTTCGCGTTGCAACGCTTTATAATTTTTAGGTTTTCAAATCGTCAAAAGATACTTATAATGGCTATATTGGACTATGGTAAATGTTCAGTAATAGTGTTTCCTCACATATATCATAACTTAAACGAAAATTTGCGAATCTGAAACAACTTTTTTCAATTTTGTCAATTTACCAAACCGCGAAAAGATCCCTTTAAAGGGGACTTTTCACAGATTTTGACACGTATTAAAGTTTGTCAATAAATGCTTTATATTGATAAATTTAAACATTGGACCTAAAATCTCAAGTAAAAAATACAATTTAAAAAATGTAACCCTCAACTGGATTCGAACCACTGACCTCTGGCGTCCTGAAGTAAAAGTTCTCCGATTCGACCACACGGACATCCATGCTGATGTTATCGGGAGGTGTATTTTTACTTTATATATGCACTCCTCGTAGTTTCACAAAATATAACGAAAACAACAGAACTTTCTACATAACTTTATTTCCAGGATTTCAAATCGTCAATAGATGCATATCATGGATATTTTGGAGCATGGTAAATGTTCAGTATTACTGTGTCCTCACAAATATCATACCTGAAACAAAAATTTGCGACTCTGAAACAATAGTTTTTAAGTTGTCAATTTACCAAAACGTGAGAATGCCCCTTTAAATACTTTTTAAAGATTCACTCGGTTAAACGAGAAAATGTTTATTAAATACCATTTTAAATGAACAGTTAAGTAACATAAATGTTAACAATTCTCGTACAAACTGGGCCTCACAGGTGCGCTTTATACTTCAATCCTCTGGTTTACACAAAATATGGTAATATCCGAACGCAGTTAAAATAGAATCATTCATCCTAAAGCTAAGAACCCGCGATTTCTATATTAGTACTTAGCGGAAAAGACTAGAATATTGAATATCTATTTATGTATAAAGATTTTTTTTAAACAGCATATATAAGCAAGTTGGATAATCAGAAATGCTGAAAATATTGGCCAATTAACGTTTTCCCACGGCACATATTAAATATTGAAATTATATATATATATATATATATATATATATATATATATATATATATATATATATATATATATATATATATATATATATATATATATATATATATATATATATATATATCCATATTCGTAAAGATTATTATAACATATTTCTATACCCAATCGAGTATGTTAAAATATGTACGTTTAATGCAAAGCGAAAATAAAACAAAAAAGAATTGGCAATATTAAGCCTGCCAACACAGAGACGCGCTAATGTATTCAGTTTAAAGTTATCAATTCGGCCACTTTTATAGTACCCAAATTGTTCACATACCTAATTGTTATTTAATTTGTATAGTATACCTCACTTTAATTCGCAATGTTGATTCCCATAGGCCATCGTTACATAGAAATACTGTTAGACCCAGCGGGAAAAAAATCGGGAAAATCCCCAAGTTGACAAATTTACTTTCACCGTATCACACATGTAATATTTTTATAATGTATGTGCTTTTGGTTGTTATTGTTGTTGTTTTTTATTTTTCAAACGATGAAGGTATTGTATACTTGTAGATTAAGTAATTTTGTCGCATTTGTTGTCTTAATCGTACGATATTACTAATTTCCTACGAGTATATACATTCAGATATCAAACATATTTATATATTCAGTATATTATATAACATTTGTATGTATACAAAACATTGTGTAAACTAACACACACACAAATCAATCGTAACACTTCGTCCATCTTTGGATTCTCCGTAAAGAGTAGGCCGGTTGGGTCCAGAGTGCAAACAATTGTGGAGTAATATTGTTGGTGGTGTGTAGCCTTCGTCATGGTCTCGGATATGAATTTAGTGTTGGAAACATGATAATGACTATTACATTGCTCTATTTTGAGGCAATGTTAACAGATTTATCACAAATTGTGAATGTTTTATTCAACAGTGATTTTTTCATAAAAAAACTGCAAAAAACGCATACATATTGCCTATATTCGTTCATATCCGCACTTTTCGTTCATGTCCGCGGATATGAGTCATATACGTATTTTAGACGGACCGCGTTATGATAAATCAGCTTCTGTCACGAAGAAAAATTGTATGCACACGTTTTAAAGTAAGGACATTAGATTTTGTTTTACTTTTGTAAAAGGTAGCACATCAGGTCAGGGACCTAATGGCTAAACCTGATCAGATTGAGAAAAATATTGAAATTTTGGGGTGATGAATGTGTCCTCTACGAATCCGGGTCGTTTCGCCCTAAATCCCGTTCGCCCCTCGAGTCGTTTCGCCCCCCGAGTCGTTTCGCCCTGGGTCGTTTCGCCCTAATTCCTGGGTCGTTTCGCCCTAATTTTTATACGCATAGCGATATTAAAGGATTTATCTTAGGCGTGTCAGAAGCTGAATGGGATATTGTTTAATACAGTATTATATTATCTTAATTACTGTTTATTTTGTCTTTTGAAATAAAACAAAGTACAAAGTTATTTATATTGCATATATTTTGAAAGCTCTAATATGAATAATAAAAACACATGTATAAACAAAATATTCAATACAATGTCGAAGCACACATTTACAATAATTGGACATACATTTTATTTTATCTAACATAAAACAACTGAGAAAATCACATCGAAATACAGATTTCATTTTATATTTATGAATAAACAAAACATTCAATCCAGTGTCGAAGCACACATACACACTAATTTGACATGCATCTTATTTTACCTTACATAAAACAACTTAGCAAATCACATCAAACTTACATTGAATACAATGTGGTAGAATACACACGCAATCAGTTGATATAAACTTTGTATTTTACAACATTTTTTTTTTAGTTTTGCTTATTTTAATGTCCGTAACAGACTTCAACGTCTGTTTGATAACACTATCCACTTCACTCCCCAGACAATCCGACAACTAAGTCTTCTGTCATGTTGTCGGACGGCCTGTACAATCTGGACACGGACTTTAAGAAATGTGTTGTGGTTACTTCATTCCCCATGTATTTGTCCCACAGGGATTGTATCTTTTCCTCCAACTTGGTGTATTAGGTTGCGACATCACGATCCAGGTCGTCGGTAGCTACTGTGATAGCGACGATCTCTGCCTCAGTCATCAAGGTTGGTACAAGATCGTAGATGGAGCAGCCACCATATCTAACGGTAGTATTCAGATTGTGGTGCCAACCTGAAATAAAGAAACAAATTATAATGGATAATAATATATGATTTGATATTTTTATACATGCACATTAGCATCAATTATATTTAATTATATTCATAAGCAATATGGTGTATAAGTAAGAACATCGCATTTCCGTTTTTATGATAAGTCAATTTCACTGAGTGAGCTACACACATTTTAATACTATTATTTACCTTCGACATCATTGTTTGTCCGTACTGAACGCCTAAATATGGACCAGTGTTCAGGATTGAACAGCACGTGCTGGAACCACTGACGATCCATGTATGTCACGAGGGCATCGAGCTGCGGAGTGTTCGCGCGGTCTCTCAACGCTGCAAACACACAGCGGGAGCTGTTTCTTCATCCCATCCTTCTGGATGAAGGCGTGAATACTCATCAATTGGCCGCTTTTCTTGAACGGGTCTTTAACAACCTGAAAATCAAAAGAATATTGTTATGGCCTAACACAGACGGACACACGCTACGTAACTGAATATGTCCCCTTGAGCGAATAATACAACTTAGTATACCTATATATATATTAGAAAGTGTTTAATTTGAGAAGATAATTTTAGATGCATTATTCAGTGTACACTCGCCTTGAAGGTACCGTCCATGAACCATGAATTTTATTTTTACAATATTAGACCACTCTATTTCCCTGATAACATTGTATGCGGCAGACATTAACAGAAATATTCATTAAAATATTGAAAGAGAAAATAATGATATGTGGACAACTGTAATCCGATTAAAATCACAATCTTATGACATAATTGTAATGTCTAAATGTTCATGTTAACTTATTTAATAATGTTAGAAATGATTAATGTTATGAAAATAATATATCAAAGTAATAACAGTTTTACGAATCAATCCTAATTTACATAGTTTTACATAGTTTTAATTAATTTCAAATAACCAAATCTTAAAATAGATATTGTATAATGTTAGAAATGCTTAATGTTATTAAAATAATATATCAAAATAATAAAAGTTTTACGAATTGCGTTAAGACCCGGTTTTCCATATGCACTACGCATTTTGAAAGTCTATGTAGAGCTCTGTTTCCGCGTTCATGTTTTTTGTTTTTTAATTATTTGTATTCTAATTTCTATTTAATTGTTATAAATTTTGTATAAGCATATATTTTTTACTTTAAATGAGCTATGAAAGATATTGAAAACAGCTGTCTCCTAATCAGTAACAATACCGTATTTCTCACCACTAAAATCACAATAAACAGATAATCTGTCAGTCATTCAGAGCTGATGAGGGTACTGATTATCGAGGAGTAGATAAGGCTATTACTGATAGGGGTTGTATAGAGATAAGGCTGTAGTATGGAATACTTAAATAAATATTTTTTTAATTTGTTAATGCTTCACAATTTAATATTTAACTAATTAATGTAGAAACGTAACTCATGTACAAATTTAAAAAATGTTGGTAAATTTTATTAAAGTATTAAATAAATAAACATTTGATTTTTGTAAAAATTGTATGATTGAGAATTATTGTAAAATTAATCATTTTTTCGTACAACCAAATACATGTAGGTATAATAAACATATATGCGCGGTTAACGTTTTTTTTCCTATAATTGTGTGCGCAATAAGTTTTCCATACGTAACGGGATCTTCGTTAATTGTTTTATGACAAATTATTAACTTCTTAGTAATTAATAGTTATTAATAAATATGTGCATGCATTATTTCTTATTTTCCATTTTAAAGTCACATCATACATTTAATTCATGAAGATGTTACAATCTTTAATACATGAACTAATTATAAAGAGAAGATAGAATCAATAAACAAATAAACATAAAGATGTAAAGGAAAATTACAGTAAACAAATATCTTTCTTAAATTGGTCCCGAAATTATTTTAACTGGCAAATCAATGCATCATACCTCTGCCAAACTAATTAACCGTAATACTTTACGTTTGTAACACAATGAATCATAACGTTTCCGTTAATTAATTGCAATTAAAATCAAACGGATAATTGAGAAAACATCAAATTTGTAATAATTAAATAATCTTAATTTCCCATACCGTATTTCCTCGATTATAAGACGGATTGACTATAAGACGAGACCCCAACTTTAGGTCCAGATTGGCTGTATTTTGCGTAGACTCGCTTATAAGACGGGGCAATTTTTTGGTATCCGGAGAAGCGCCCCCCCGGAGAACTGCCCCCTTATTTTAAAGGTGGCGGAGAGGTGCCCCCCCCATCAAATCGGTAGGGGCGGAGAACTGCCCCCCTGTCAGAATTTAGTAGGCGGATATCTGCCCCCCCATCAAATCTGTAGGGGCGGAGAACTGCCCCCCCCGGTGTCATATTAGTTATTAGTTACGTAGTGAAAACAATACTTACGGGTAATTTTACGTTATCGCCGTACACATTTTATCCGGTAACAATTTAATTTCATTGCAAGTATATTACCATTTATCGAACTGAATAACACAAATTGTCTAGAGGCATATGATAATACTGTTTAATGCCCTTGGTACGCATCTGCACCACTCACTATACATGAATGCCTTGTTAAAGTCGTGTTTTAATAAGAGCGCGAAACATAGTCGAGATCCACACAGGAAACGCGTGCGTGTTAATACTGGCAATGTGTTGCAACTAAATATAGACGTGCAACTCGGTACTTATGGAGGAAAAGTTACATCGGAATTAATTCACAGTATAAAGATAGTACTGACCCATGGAAAAAAACGTAAATAGACATATAAAAAAGTAAATTAATAGGCAAGGCAAAGGCAATAATTTAGCCGACTTGAAGAAAAAAGTGAAGTTGAATTTATAAGCAATTTATTTATGTTGTTTAGTTAATTCATGTTCATGTGACATACAAAATAACATACATAAATACACACATTACATGCAGACACAGTTACAATCATACATACATACATTCAGACATACATTTAAAAAATAAATACATGCTTACATAAACGTTCAAAACATACATTCATACATACATACATAAATACACACATTACATGCATACATACATTCACAGTTACAATCATGCATACATACATAATTGATGCAATGGTTATAGTGATAATCGAAAGTCTACGTTGCATTTTATACATATTACGGCAACAGTTTGCATTTTGAGCAGATCATGTCGACATGCCAATCAAACAAAATCGGTAACAGTTGCTTTAATTAGCAGCTAATTAGGCAGACAGAGAACTTGTTACCGTTAGCGATCTTTTAATCTTTTAATTGGTAGACCGGACCGACCTTAATTGTTAAGAACTTGTTAGCTTTGAATAAAGCCGCATACGGGTTTATTATATTGAACCGTCCAAATCCGTAATTGGCGAAAACAAACAAATAAATTATTGTTTTCAGCTTGCATAAGGATGGATTAAATTGCATGCTAATTTTTTGTTTTTATTACGGGGAAAATATCAAATAATTCTGCCGCGAAAACTTTTTATTAGCAAAATGTTATTTGTTTTTCTTTGTTCACATTGACGAAAATCACGTGATTATCAAGATGGCGACGTCCAGGCCGAGGCAGGTATTTTTGCCGTTTTATAACTTTTATTACCTGTACAACTTTATATTACTTTTGAAATTTCACTCAATTTCCATACATAATAGCAAGAAAGTTACTGGCGTTATTGTCATTATAATACTCGCTTTATATATCGCTGCGAAATTTCTTTAATTAGGGGGCACTTCTCCGGGTCATCAATTCTGACAGGGGGGCAGTTCTCCGCCCCTTATTAATCAGCAGGGGGGCAGTTCTCCGCCCTATAAAAAAAAGTGAGGGGGCAGTTCTCCGCCCAGTGAAAAATCTTTGGGGGGGCAGTTCTCCGGGGGGGCACTTATCCTAGAACCCAATTTTTTAAAGACGAAAATCGGTAAAATTTCAAAAGTCAAAATTTGTTGGTCGGCCATTTTGTAAGTAAGTACAATACACCAAGTAAGCTCGTTATCGGATTCGTTCCCTGATTCACGTCATGTTGACGTTCGACTTCGCAAACTGGACAACCTTAAGCTTAAAGCTGATGTCATACGACGCTCTCTTCCTCTTCGTGGACATCTTCTTTTAACGTTATTATCAATAGAATACAATGAAATACTTGGGAAATTAATGACGATTATGATTATCGGCGCGTTATATCTCTGATTGTTTGATTGCTGTCTGTATGTTTGAAACCAATCATATTTCTCAATAATTAATGTATGCATCAGATTGGACAATCAAATACCAGGTATGTCATTTAAACTTGATTAGTGTTGGAGGTACATGTATAATGCCATCTGTGTCCATTAAACACCCAATTAACGGCTTAATAAACAAGAGTATTGTCTGACAATTAGTTGCTAGCTGTTTGTAGCACCAAGCTATCTGTAGGGGGTCTGTTAGGGGTCAATACTATCTCGAATTGTATCAATAAAACTGCCAATTAACGGCTAGATAACGGTTGCACATGTTGATAGTCAGTCGGCAATAAACAAACTGTCATCTATGACAATAGTGTTTGCACAACAATTGCAGTTTAATTGGAAACAAATAGGTGTTTTATTTAGAAAAATAAAGATACAGATAATAAAGCATGACGTACATTTACCCTGCATTCCCTGAAAATAGAACAAAATATGCAAAACATTATTTATTATAATGAAATAGATAGACGATATATTTATATAAATTTAAGAAACGTTAATTGTTTCCAACCGATTTATTCAAAATGACATAAGCGATCTAACGCTGATTCTTCACCGCCACAGTAGCAACGATCCGCAGTAAATATTTTGCTGCAAATAGAAAATAATAGAATAATAACAACAGTATTTGTACACATTTGCTTTAATAAATTTTTATGTTTAATTTTTATTCGATTTTAAACTCGCGAGTATTCCAAACAGACATATCATTTATAATATATCATAACATAAGGATGTAAGCGGCAAATCACGTATCTAAACGAAAGTAGTTTCTTTTCTTCATCAGAAATACGGTTATCACTTCACAAAAATTGGTAAAGAAACTTATTTTTTTTCGTAGACTGCGCTTATAAGACGACCCCCCCACTTTAGGCCTTAAAAAATCGGGAAAAAAACCCGTCTTATAATCGAGGAAATACGGTATATGATAAACAAGTACTAAATTAAAATTGCAATTAATAATAAAATTTGTATTAAAAATCCTAATTTTCCATATATGTTAAACAAATACTAATCGGAGCGAAAGAATCATTTACAAAAGCTTAATATTACATAATAATTAAATAAGGGCGAAACAACCCACTTGTAAGGGCGAAACGACCCTGGGCGAAACGACCCGGGGTGACAGAGGGCGAACGGGATTAAGGGCGAAACGACCCGAGACCATATTGACCGTCCTCTACCATGTCTACGGTATATCCTCTATTCCTATAACTTCGTGCAGCCCTATAACATCGTGTACTTTTTTATGACGTAAACTTCTAAGCAACATTCAAACGAACGTGCCCGAAAACTGTTCACTTTTGTAACCCGAGAATTTCCACAGCCGATAAGACAAAAATCATGAGGAAAAAACAATAAATATGATATAAATTGTCCGTTTTTCTGACCTCGTTCCAAAGAAATAGCCAAAACAATGTTTAAAATCTGCACATTTCCTTCACCAGACGGCTATGTTTGTCAATGTTTTGATCGTAAAATGTTTTAAGAGTAGTTTCCCTTGGAGGCCCGTCTCGAATTTGTATTGTGCTCTCTGTACTTTGCATTACAATACGATTTAAGTATGCTGTGTATGCGGGAAATTTTACCCCCAAATGATGACACGAGACCATACGTTAAGATCGTGTCCGGCCTATTGCGATAAAGGTTCTCACTGCGTCAATTTGGGATTTTGTCACAAAACAACTGTCATTAGAAGGGTGACAGCCTTTTATGCCCCCATTGTGAATAGAATTTTATTTAGCTATTTTCCGTTAGTAAATACACTTTATCTAGACCTCTGAATACAGTTATCACAGTTCATATTTCGTTTTTATGAAGACCAGTTTTGTTTAAACCATTATTTTCAATACAGTTTATTCACGAAATTCATCTAAAACAACACATATTTAATACAAATAAACACATATTCACAAAAACATATATCGGCTATTATAAACACATCCCAGGGCCTCGCTGTGACGTCATCAAAATCGTTGCACGATCTTATAGGGTAATTCTGTGTGACGCAGAATACCATATACATGAATGTTTAAAGGTACGTAACTCCATTATTATTATCTGTCAACCAACATATTTCACTCGTTATTTGTTAAACAAAAGTTAAATCATAAAGTATATATCAAGTTTAGTTATTGTCTAATGAATTTTCATGAAAGATATGCCATTGAAATTTAAGGTGCACGAACTTATAGGTTTAGTGGCTACCGTTAGTGCCATCGTGGTTACACATTAAAATCCAGAGGGTGACAATGCGATAATGCGATAGTGCGATGGCGACAATGCGATAGTACGATTTAACAATGCAATAGTACGAAGGCGACAATGCAACAGCGCGATAGTACAATGGCGACAATGTGACAACGCGATAGTACGATGGCGACAATGCGATAGTCATATCGTACTGTCGCCATCATATCATTGCATTGTCGCCATCATACTATCACATTGTTGCCACAGTACTATCTCGGTGTCGTCTTGGTATTATTGCACTATCTCATTGTCACCATCATACTATCGCACTGTTGCCAGCGTATTGTCGTCATCCTATTATCGCATTGTCGCCATCGTACTATCGCACTGTCGCCATCATATTGTCCCACTGTCGCCATCATACTATTACATTGTCTCCATCGTTTGATAGCGTTGTCGCATTGTCGCCATCGTACTATCCTATTGTCTCCATCGTACTATCGCGTTGTGGCTATCTTACTATCCCATTGTCGCCATCATACTATCGCATTGTCACCCTCTGGATTTTAATGCGTAACCGCGATGGCCCTAATGGTATTCCGTAGTCCTCAAACTGCAGTTTCATCTTACTTATTTTTTAAGCCCCCCGGAACGGGTATAATTATAGAAGTTGAACTGTCTGTCAGTCTGTGCGTCTGTCCAAAAACTTTTACATTGGCCATAACTTTTGCAATATTGAAGATAGCAACTTGATATTTGGTATGCATGTGTATCTCATGGAGCTGCACATTTTGAGTGGTGAAAGGTCAAGGTCATCCTTCAAGGTCAAAGGTAAAAACATTAGGGGGCATTGTGTTTCTGACAAACACATCTCTTGTTTTGTAATGAGAACCATTATATCACCCTCTCAGTCGAGTCCGAATGATGTGTAATATTGTGGTCATATGGGATCACATGTATATGGGAGCTTTCTGGGTTTAAGTGAGGTAAGCTGGAACATACTTCCAAGATCGCAACATTTTTGGGAGTTTTTCGTATATCTCAGAAACTTTATAAGATTTCAACATGAACTTTCTTGAATGTATCGATATCAAACTGAGGAAGTGCAACGCACAAGAACCATAATCCATGCAATTTCGAGTTTTTGCCCTTTGATGTTGTTGTGTGATGTTACTTTTCAGGGCTATAACATAGGTATAAATGGGATGAAGTGCCATGCTCACAAAGCATAACCCTACACTTTCTTAAATAATGAGATAGTCATTGTTATTTTTGTACTCTAAAACCTTTCAGGACTGTATCTAAAAACTGTTCAT
This sequence comes from Dreissena polymorpha, assembly GCF_020536995.1. Lineage (NCBI taxonomy): Eukaryota > Metazoa > Mollusca > Bivalvia > Myida > Dreissenidae > Dreissena > Dreissena polymorpha. Next base: position 73,438,477 of record NC_068366.1, read on the forward strand.
GATTTCATAGGTGTATAGATATCAATAAGGAGAATTAATTGCAGTACATAAAAACAATAACCATTCACTTCGTTATTTTACATTTATTTTCCTGATCAACAATGTGCAATGATCAATAAGCAAAATTTATATTTTGCAGGGGATATCAATTCAACTAATTTGCTTGTTTATTTTTAGTTCATAATCTAGTGTCATAAAGGAGCATGGTGTAGAATCATGTGTTTCAAGTTGTGATGGGCTTTGTCTTTCTATTATGCCCCCCTTCGAAGAAGAGGGGGTATATTGCTTTGCACATGTTGGTCGGTCAGTCTGTCTGTCGGTCTGTCGGTCCGTCCGCCAGGTGGTTTGAGGATGATAACTCAAGAACACTTGGGCCTAGGATCATGAAACTTCATAGGTACATTGATCATGACTCGCAGATGACCCCTATTGATTTTGAGGTCACTAGGTCAAAGGTCAAGGTCACGGTGACCCGAAATAGTAAAATGGTTTTTGGATGATAACTCAAGAACGCATACGCGGCCAACAGGGCGAACTCTGAACAATAGACCGGAAGCAACTGGTCTGTAATCCTAAATCTATAATTATCAGTCCAATGAAACATCATCATTTGAGTAAAATAAAGTGGATCAGTAAAAATATTATCAGAATATGAGATTTTTTGTATATTTTGTATATTAAATATTGTGTTAATGTTTTATTTTGTTGATTAATATAAATATAAGCAGGACAGGGGAGCTAATACACTATTATATCTTTCTTATATACAGGGGAAACAAATGCAATAAGTTTAAATTTCATGTTTAATAAATAGAGGATATTTGTTCATGTCAGTGTGAGATCATTTGTTATTTTTTATGATCACATTTTATAATTACTTTGACAAAACAACACTTACCTGAATACCACGATGGATTCCACCCAAACAATACCCCACGCCCCTACCAGAATCCCTCCCCCCCCCAACCTCGCCCCCCCAATTATTTTTTTTAAACATCATCTAATAAATTACCACACCCCACATTATACCCCCCCTCTCACCCCCCCACCCCCATACCCCCCAACCCCCCCCGCAAAAATTTATTTTTTTATTATTTAAACAACTTATAAATTACCACGCCCCACATTATACCCCCCTCTCACTCCCCCCTACCCCCCCTGCCCCTTCAATTTTTTTTTTTTTTTTTTAAACATCTTATTAATTACCACACCCCACATTATAGCCCCCTCTCAAGGTCACAGTGACAAAAAAGGTATTCACACAATGGCTGCAACTACAACTGACAGCCCATATGGGGGGCATGCATGTTTTACAAACAGCCCTTGTTTTACTATGGTTTTTGTTCAAGCTTCAGTAACATGCTTGTGTAAATACTTCTTTACCAATTTTTAGCGAGGCTGTTTTCGGAGCAAACCCCAGCTATTGTCATAGCCTGCTCGTCGTCCGCTGTCCCGACATCCGCCGTCTGACATCCGCCGTAGGCGTCGTGCTAAAACCTTAACATTGGCTCTAAAATCAAAGTTGTTCCACCTACAACTTTGAAACTACATATGTAGATGCATCTTGATGATTTCTACTCGCCACACCCATTTTTGGGTCACTAGGTCAAAGGTCAAGGTCACTGTGACCTCTAATATCAAACTTTAACATAGGCTCTAAAATCAAAGTGCTTCCACCTACAACTTTTAAACTTCATATGTAGATGCACCTTGATGAGTTCTACACGCCACACCCATTTTTGGGTCACTAGGTCAAAGGTCAAGGTCACTGTGACCTCTTATATAAAATTTAAACAAAAACCTTAACATTGCCTCTAAAATCAAAGTGCTTCCACCTACAACTTTGAAACTTCATATGTAGATACGGCTTGATGAGTTCTACATGCCACGCCCATTTTGGGTCACTAAGTCAAAGGTCAAGGTCACTGTGACCTATAAAAAAAAAAAAATTCTGACAAGCTTTGGCAGCTGAGCGTGGCACCCGTTATGCGGTGCTCTTGTTAAACTAAAGAACTCTTAAGTAATGGTACGCTTTTTGGGTAACAAATAAAAATATTTGTGAATTAGGCTGTGAAGTTTTTTTAATTTATATGAAATGAGCACTTATTTGCTTGATTTTCAGATTTGCAGATACACATGTAAATTTTTTAATCATTTAATAGCACAAAATGATATGAATGGACGTTATCAGGGATACAACACAGGAATGTATATGTATTTATCAAGACCAACAAAAACATAGTCACCAAAGTATTTATGAAGACACTGGAAAAAATAGTGGTATTTTGATATGATCTTAAATTAAATTTTTGGCAATTGTTAGTATTTCAGATTGCAACGTTACAAGACTCTATCTATTTCAGATTGCAACGTTACAAGACTCTATTTTCTATTTCCAGGATCCAGGATTATACTTTCAGTAAATCGATTGCAATGACAACAACAGACAGGCTTGTGTTCTTCATAAATGGAAAGAAGGTGAGTTTTAACATTTCAATAAACTAGAATTTGAGCACTTTAGTGGATGTAATTGTTTATTTTGTCTTATAAATGTTAGTACTGTGTTTACCTAGATATATTTCAGACCAAAACAAATTGAAAACATGTTTTTCAGATTTGTTGCACCTAAAATTTGTTAAATGAAAAAATAATTATTTTATATTGCAACTGTAAGTTTCCAATTTAGCCCAGCAACCAATATTCATTAATCAGTATTAATTCATACATTGGAAGACTATACTTTACTTTAATTTTGTAGACAGTTCTTCACATTTGTAGATGGTACTTAACCTTGGAATACAATACTTAGCTTTGGTAGATGGTAACTTTACATAGAAAGAATGTTCTATACATTGGTATACAGTACTTTTGCAACAAATATAATAATAGCTGACCATAAGTAGAATGCAGTCAATATCTGAGCAAAAATGTGCCAAAAATTTAAATATTGATTTCTCCATTAAAAAAGTAAAGTTATTTCAGTTTAAGTGTCTTTTATTTATTTATTGTAAAAAGTTTATTTTGGAGGACAAAAGCTTCATACACCAGTAGACGGTATCACAAGGCTACATTTTGCTTTTAGGTAGTGGAACTTAAACCTGATCCAGAGGCAACTTTGCTGCAGTATCTCAGAAGAAGTTGTATCCTTTATATAATGCATGGTCTTGGATTAACTTACTGCATGAAAACGTGTAAAGTATTGTCGAATTCTTGATTAGCCTGTGTGGAGCGTTATTTATAGTGACATCTGCAACTAAGAAGACGTTTCAAAGTTTCCAAAAAGTGATGTTTATATTTGCCAAAAAAATTCGGAGTTTGTAAAATTAGTATTTTTTTTACAATTTAATGCCTGCACTAGCACTTGTGTGTGAATACACATGTTTATATCTGTGATCCAGCCAGGCTTTAAGACAAAGGGCAGGAACCTATCGCCCAAGGTTCCACCCTGCCCTGGTAGACACCCGCCATGCCCTTTTATGTGGATCACATATTTATTCTCCAACTTAATTTGAAGTTTCAATAAACTAAGTAAATTTTCAAATTGAAATATTTTTATTAATTAAACAAACAATGTTTTGATTAAATAAACATGTAATATGATGTATAATATAATTATACCTAATGCTATAACACATGCTTTAATGAAAACTTGCGGAAGGGATTTTATGATGTGCATACCTAAGTGCCGGTTTGATAAAAGAACATCCTTCCCTTTTCAAATTCTAGCCTGATACATGCTTTTTAAGTACATGCCGAATACTCAATGTCATTTTATTGTTGTCTGTGGGTGTAAGGCCTTTTGACCTTGACTTTGACCTACCCAGTGTTGTTGCCGGGAACCAAGGAAGGATGTGGCCATGGTGGTTGTGGGTCGTGCACTGTGATGTTGTCACGCTTACAGCCTGGAAAGCGTATTGTGTATCCTTGTAAAGTTGATAATGACCTTAAAGCCTTTAAATCAGTCTGTAAAGTATGTGAAGATTTGAAGTGCAAATGAAAGGATCTTTCATAACAGTTTTTAACCAGGTTTTCCGAAGGAAAAAACTGGTTATTAGATTGGCGAATGCGGGCGGGCTGGCTGGCTGGCTGGCTGGCTGCAGGGCGGGCGGGCGGAACAAGCTTGTCCGGGCCATAACTATGTCATTCATTGTCAGATTTTAAAATCATTTGGCACATTTGTTCACCATCATTGGACGGTGTGTCGCGCGAAATAATTACGTCGATATCTCCAAGGTCAAGGTAACACTTTGAGTTCAAAGGTCAAAAATGGCCATAAATGAGCTTGTCCTGGCCATCACTATGTCATTCATTGTGAGATTTTAAAATCATTTGGCACATTTGTTCACCATCATGGGACGGTGTGACGCACGAAAGAATCACGTCAATATCTCCAATGTCAAGGTCGCCACGACTAAAAATAGATTTTTTTTAAAAAACAAACTTACAAAGTGGGTTAATTTTGTTCATTTCAAAAGTTCAGTTTTAGTTTTCTCCCTTTATCAGATTTTTTTTCCACAATGAAAACCTGGTTTTGTGACAATTTTGTCCCTTGTTAGTAATTAAAATACAAATTTTATGCTTTTATGTTAGTATTACAAATTTTGTCACCAATCAATTATGAAAGCTAATTATAGTGACATTACAGATGTAGGATCCATTTTTTGCAATAATTTGTTATGTATTCCTTATTTCCTGAATATATAACTCGGTCATTGTTGACATTGTTTGGAGCAGTGTTCTGGGACAACCTGGCTTAATGCACGTGTTTTCTAGATTAACCTGTGCAGTCAGGACATGCTTATTGGGTATGACACTTTCCCCCTATTTTTTTTTTTTCATTTATGGAAGTCCAGTTCCAAAAAAATCCAGCATGGGCGCAAAGTGTTGTCCCTGATTAGCCTGTGAAGACTTCACAAGCTAGTCTGGGATGACACTTAAAGCACATGCATTATATTAGCTTAGGTTGCACAGAACAAGGCTCTTTCATTGACTAACCTTGACTCCAGTTTGTAGTCATTACACAGTGAACGCCTGTCTGTTCCCGCTGTGTGCTGTACATGGCATTGCAGTGACAACAGTTGAAGGTGTGGGCAATCCTAGGACTGGACTGCATGAAATACAGGTAAGAAATACCTACATTTATTATGCCCTCCTTCTAAGAAGAGGGGGGTATATTGTTTTGCACATGTCGGTCGGTCGGTCTGTCGGTCCATCCACCAAGTGATTTCCTCAAGAACGCTTGGGCCTAGGATCATGAAACTTAATAGGAACATTGATCATGATTCCCAGATGACCCCTATTGATTTTGAGGTCACTAGGTCAAAGGTCAAGGTCACCGTGACCCGAAATAGTAAAATGGTTTCCGGATGATAACTCAAGAACGCTTATGCCTAGGATCATGAAACTTGATATGTAGATTGATCATGACTCGCAGATGACCCCTATTGATTTTCAGGTCACTAGGTCAAAGGTCAAGGTCACGTTGACCCGAAATAGTAAAATGGTTTCCGGATGATAACTCAAGAACGCTTATGCCTAGGATCATGAAACCTGATAGGTAGATTGATCATGACTTGCAGATGACCCCTATTGATTCTCAGGTCACTATATCAAAGGTCAAGGTCACGTTGACCCGAAATAGTAAAATGGTTTCCGGATGATAACTCAAGAACGCTTATGCCTAGGATCATGAAAGTTGATAGGTAGATTGATCATGACTTGCAGATGACCCCTATTGATTCTCAGGTCACTATATCAAAGGTCAAGGTCACGTTGACCCGAATTAGTAAAATGGTTTCCGGATGATAACTCAAGAACGCTTATGCCTAGGATCATGAAACTTGATAGGTAGATTGATCATGACTTGCAGATGACCCCTAGTGATTCTCAGGTCACTATATCAAAGGTCAAGGTCACGTTGACCCGAAATAGTAAAATGGTTTCCGGATGATAACTCAAGAACGCTTATGGCTAAGATCATGAAACTTCATAGGTACATTGATCATGACTCGCAGATGACCCCTTTTGATTTTGAGGTCACTAGGTCAAAGGTCAAGGTCATGGTGACCCGAAATAGTAAAATGGTTTCCGGATGATAACTCAAGAACGCTTATGCCTATGATCATGAAACTTCATATGTACATTGATCATGACTGGCAGATGACCCCTATTGATTTTCAGGTCACTAGGTCAAAGGTCAAGGTCACGGTGACCCGAAATGGTAAAATGATTTCTGGATGATAGCTGAAGAACGCTTATGCCTAGGATCATGAAACTTGATAGGTAGATTGATCATGACTCCCAGATGACTCCTATTGATTTTCAGGTCACAAGGTCAAAGGTCAAGGTCATAGTGACAAAAAACATATTCACACAATGGCTGTCACTACAACGGAGAGCCCATATGGGGGGCATGCATGTTTTACAAACAGCCCTTTTTAATTAATTATCTGCGTGCGTGAACTTTGTTAAATGTAAGTGCTTTTCTTGTGTGCGTTTTACTAAGTCTAGTTTTAAATTTAATGTAAAGCTACGGTATCTACTTGTTATCACCGACAAAATTAATTTCGGAGGGGATATAGTAATTGGTCCTGTCTGTCTGTCTGTCCGTCTGTGGGTCCATCCGAAACTTTGTCAAGAGCATTACTCCAAATCTATTCTATGGATTTACTTTAAACTTAGAATATAAACAGACGGCAACTAGGTGAATTGCATTGACCAAGAGCCATAACTCTTATCTACCTAAGTTTTTTAATTATCTCCCTTTATATAATTTCAACGTAAATTTTTGTCCAGAGCATAACTCTAAATCTACTGAAGGGATTTACTTGAAACTTGAAATATAAACAGATGGCAAGTAGGAGAAGAGCAGTGACTAAGAACCATAACTCTATCTACCTTAGTTTTTGAATTATCTCCCTTTATTTAATTTCAAAGTAAATTTTTGTCCAGAGCATAACTCTAAATCTACTGAAGGGATTTACTTGAAACTTGAAATATAAAGAGATGACAAGTAGGAGAAGTGCAGTGACTGAGAACCATAACTCTATCTACCTTAGTTATTGAATTATCTCCCTTTATTTAATTTCAAAATAAATTTTTGTCCGGAGCATAACTCTAAATCTACTGAAGGGATTAACTTGAAAACTAGAAATATAAAAAGATGGCAACTACAAGAAGTGCAGTGAACATGAACCATAACTCTTTTGGCCGTAGTTTTTTTAATTATCTCCCTTTATTTTTTATATTTTTATGCTCCCGGTAGGGTGGCATATAGCAGTTGAACTGTCCGTCCGTAGGTCTGTCCGTCTGTCCGTCAGTCCGGCCAAAAACTTTAACATTGGCCATAACTTTTGCAATATTGAAGATAGCAACTTGATATTTGGCATGCACATGTATCTCATGAAGCTGCACATTTTGAGTGGTAAAAGGTAAGGGTCATCCTTCAAGGTCAAAAGTCAAAAAATACTATCCAAGGGAAGTCATAAGCTTTAAAAGGGAGATAATTTCTAAACCTGCCAAATGATATATTGAAATTTTATTTCAAAGCAGTGCAATAGGGGGCATTGTGTTTATGACAAACACTTCTCTTGTTTTTATTTACTTTTTTTATTTATATTTTATTTATTTATTATTTTAAATTATATTTAATTTAATTTCATAGTAAATATTTTAGCTTTTCAATGTTTAATATCTTCCTTTATCTAAATTTACAATAATATTTTAATTTGAACACTGAAGTATTCACTGTAAAATGAATAGATGAGTTTAAGGAAAAATACAGTGATCAAGAACAGTAACTGTTTATAGTCTTCTTTTTTAATTACCTCCCTTCCTTTTATTTCCATATATTTTATTCTCTACAGCATAACTCCAACACTATATAACTAATTGATCCTTGAAATATATAAATAGATGACACAGATGCCATGTTTTACAAATATTCTACTCTCTGAAACAAATGTTGTCATACAAGCAAACACATTTCGGCGGGGATGTGGCACTACTGTGACAAGCTCTTGTATTTTTTATGCTACCCCAAAATTTATTTTGTGGGGAGCATATAGTCGCCGCTTCGTCTGTCCGTCCGTGTGTCCGTCCGTGTGTCTGTCTGTGCACAATTTTTGTCTGGGCTATTTCTCAGCAACTAATGACCGGAATTCAATGAAACTTTATGGGAAGCTTTACTACCAAGAGGAGATGTGCATATTATAAGCGGGTACGTTCTGGTCGGATTATTTTTCACAGAGTTATGGCCCTTTGAAATTTTCTATAAAAAATTCTTGTCCCCCCAACTACTGTGCCCTAAAGACGCTTCCTTTTATCTGAATATATAGTGAAATATATGGTTGGTTGGTTGAAAAACATGGCCCCCAGGGGGCGCCATTTTTCCTTATATGGCCATAGTAAAACCTTGTTAACACTCTAGAGGCCACATTTACTTTCCGATCTTCATGAAACTTGCTCAGAAGATTTGTCCCACTGATATCTTGGATGAGTTCAAAAATGGTAACCTTTGCTTGAAAAACATGGCTGCCAAGGGGTGGGGCATTTTTCCTTATATGGCTATCCACCGCCGCTATATATGGCTATAGTAAAATCTTGTTAACACTCTAGAGGCCACATTTATTTTCCAATCATCATGAAACTTGGTCAGAAGATTCATCCCAATGATATCATGGACGAGTTTGAAAATGATGCCGGTTGGTTGAAAAACATGGCCACCAGGGGGCGGGGCATTTTTCCTAATATGGCTCTAGTAAAACCTTGTTAACACTCTAGAGGCCACATTTATAGTCCAATCTTCATGAAACTCGGTCAGAAGATTCATCCCAATAATATCTTGAATGAGATATAAAATCATGCCGGTTGGTTGAAAAACATGGCCACTACGGGGGCAGGGCTATTTTTCTTATATGGCTATAGTAAAACCTTGTTAACACTCTAGAGATCACATTTATTTTCCGATCATCATGAAACTTGGTCAGAAGATTTGTCCCAATGATATCTTGGATGAGTTTGAAAATGCTTTTGGTTGCTTTAAAAACATGGCCACCAGGGTCGGGGCATTTTTCCTTATATTGCTATATATGGCTATAGTAAAACCTTGTTAACACTGTAGAGGCCACATTTATTGTCTAATCTTCATGAAATTTGGTCAGAAGATTGGTCTCAATGATATATTGGATGAGTTCGAAAATAATTATGTTTGCTTGAAAAAAGATGGCTCCCAAGGGGCGGGGCATTTTTCCTTATATGGCTATAGTAAAATCTTGTTAACACTCTAGAGGCCACATTTACGGTCCGATCTTCATGAAACTTGGTACATGTAAGAAGATTCATTCCGATTATATCTTGGAGGAGTTCAAAAAATGATGTTGGTTGGTTCAAAAACATGGCTGCCAGGGGGCGGGCATTTTTCCTTATATGGCTTTAGTAAGACCTTGTTAACACTCTAGAGGCCACATTTATTTTCCGATCTTTGTGAAACTTGGGTCAGAAGATTTGTCCCAATAATATATTGTTATCTCAGGTGAGCAACTTTGGGCCTTTCAGGCCTTCTTGTTTTGTTGTTTTTTTAATTGAAAGTAATGGTGCCAAAAATGTTACATTATCCACTAATACATTGCATGTTTTATGGAATAAAACTGGTATTGGGATAAAACTTGTTTTTGTCTTGAATCTAGTTCAAGCATGGCATTTGATCAGTGCTGTTTTCTTTTATTTGCTTTCTTGATTTTTGACCCAAACTACAGGGTATATTGAATGGATCTTGAAAATGTATTATGTACATTAAGTCTTTAAATAAAAAACATAAAAAGAGATAGTAAAGAGCACAGTTACGAATTCCATTGAATATTTGTTTGTCACATTGTGTTTAAATATAAGAAATCCTGGCTTGTAGGCTAATTGTTTTGCAAGATTATTAAAACACGAGAGCCTTAGCGCTTGTGATCTTATTAAAAAGAACAAAAAAATCAACTGTTGTTTAGAAACCACCAATACCAGTAAAGGTGTAATAATCAATAAAACATAACCACCAGTTTTCTGTTGGTATAGAAATGCCTGGTGGTGTCTCATGGACTCCAGTGTGGATTCTGCACCCCAGGCTTTGTCCTGTCGGCTTTTTGTCTGCTGAGGAACAACGCCCAGCCCTCCAAGGAGGATGTGGAGAGAGCCTTGGAAGGTGAGTGAGGTTAACTGACCTTAAGGTTGATTTGTAAGTTTTACTGTGAATATTTTCAATGTTTTCTGTTGCATTATTTTTAAGGTGTTAGTACACTTTGCTTTAAACTACATACAGTGATTTTTTTTGCTTTTTTTGTTACAGCCTGTGGCATTTGGATTGGGAAAATTAGCGCGATAAACCATGAAATTGGAAAAAATAGCGCGATAAACCATGAGATTGGGAAAAATTGCGCGATAAACCAAAGACCTATAGATAACACAGATTGGAAACTCTTGTCTTTGCAATAATATCTAACGGCGGACGCGGGTCACGTGACATCGATTTTGGAGATGCGGGTGTACCTGTAGATTCTTCCCTGTTCCAGCTACTGTCGGCCATTTTGTTTTAAAGCAATCAATTATGGGCAAAGTCGGTCGCCGCAAACAGACACATTGAATTTTTTTTTGTGTAAATAAAAATAAGTTTTTATTTTCTTTGTTGATAATGCTTCAGGTTTTGGTAGTTATTATTCTTATGTATTATTAATTTATCGGAATTTGAAAGAGAACAATGGATTTGTGCATTTTCGATAATTTTAAAAAAATTGAAAGGCCCAAACGATTTTTGTCAAAACCTTCATTTCTCATCACAGATTGATTAAGTAAGATGGTTATGCTAGGTGAGATGTTAATCTAGGTATGATTTATAAAAAGTAGACGAAAATAAGTCATTTTAAAGGATTTTGCCCTTGTACAATTTTAAACTGTTATTTCATTCAATCATTTTCATACCTGTCGCCAAAGTGGTTTGTTTCTTTTTTTTAAACTTTTCTATTTCTCATCCCAAATTGTTGAAGTATTATTTTTATGCTAGAAAAGATGTTAATCTAAGTATAAATTACAAAAACGTAGAAGAAAATGTTCAATTTAAAGGATTTGGCCTTATACAATGTTGGTACAATTTTAAGCTCTTTTCCTCTGTTGTACACGATTGCTGTCAAACGTGTTTTTGTTCTTTTTTATAAACGTTTTCATTATTCATCCCAAATAGATAAAGTCAGATTTTTATGCTTGGTGATATGTTTATCTAGGTTTGAATTAAACAAACTGGAGGAAAATGTTCATTGTAAAGGATTTTGGTCTTGTACAAAGTTGGTACAATTTTAGCTCTTATACCCTAATGTACACACCTGTCGTCAAACGTGCTTTGGTTCATTGTGAAAACCTTTGTCATTTTTCATACAAACATAACATCTCCTTCAGTTCGCTAATTGATCCGACAATTAACACGCGCGTGAAATGTTTGTTTTGTTTTCTTTTCGCGAAATCCTAGTCCATGACACTTAGAGCTTTTATTAAATACCAATAGAAAAAAAACTTGTTTACAAACAAAACTTAATAACCTATAACTCATGAATAAGATCTAAATAAAAAATAGAGAATTAAAAAATTGAAAAAATCCACAGAATCAATATTGAAATGAGACTAACTGAAACCGTTTTTGGATCGAACAATCATTGCATTTATTATACTGTAATGTTGTTTTTATCAGAGACCTAGATCTATATGTCCACATATATCTATCCGTTTTGAAATAATATTATTTTATAAGGTTTTAAATGTTTGAATTAAAAATGTATACAAGAAAATTTTATCAGCAAAAGCCTTTCAAATAAATTATTCAACTGCATTCTCGCCGCGATTTGGAAATTCTAATAGCGCTATTACTTCAACGATCGTGGCATTATAAATTCTTATTTTAGGTTAATAGAATCGAGATTTTGTAAAAGCATAATTACTCATGTTTCTATGAAACTTTATTTTATAAAAATTGGATCATTATTGACCAAGTTACAGCCGCCTTTCTATAGCGCCGTAACATTTTCGCATAACTTTGCTCGATAATCGTAGCCGTTGCTACTGGACACGTCGTTATCTTATCGCAATCGTGATATATCCGCTATCTTCGGACTCCTCCGATTGATTTATGGAATAAATCGTCTGCTGATCCAAAGTGGTCTTATCAGTTTCTCTACCACGTGACCCCGCCGCGAGATAGCCCGATAAGGCGCGAAGTTTCCAATCAGTGTATTCTATAGGTCTTTGGATAAACCATGAAATTGGGAAACATTATAAATATGATTAGATCCATAAGAACAGAATAAAAATTGCTAAGTTCATGTTTGACAGCATTTTTATATTATAAAGTGTTGCTTTCATGTCTTCTTACAACGTTTAGTTAACATCCTTCCACATGCATATTAAACTTGCAATAATGTATAGATTCTTCAATATCATGTACCATTATGATTTAATCATAATCTCTTTAAGAGTATGAATTTAATTCAGGATGTTTTTTTAAAGTAAAATATGATATGGTGAAAACATTAACAAATACTAACAAACACGCTTTTGTGTTCTTGCTGTGTTAATGTTGAATTAAATGGAGCTAAAATAATACATTTCATTTGTTTACCTTTTAATATCTTGCACAATTGACATCCTCAGTTCAATGCTATTTCACCAAACTATACAGCGTGACAAACATAATAAAGCAGAATATGCATATGAATCTGAATATACACAGATCCACTAACATATAAATCAAATCATGTTTGTCTCTTTCCATTTTCGAACGGTTCTCGTCTTAAATGCTTTAACTTTGTGACCTCCAATTTCCCAACACAGATTTCCGTGACGCACATTCACTGTGAACATTTCTAATAAATATTTGTTGTTGTTCATCTCAAACATAGTATTTTGCGTTAATTGACACATTATCTCCTAATAACAATGTGATATCCGCTGTTAATTTTAGTGTTATTTATCATTTTCGCTGCTTATTGCAAACTTCTCGTCTGCTTGCCGCCATCTTGGACGTGTGTAAAAACAGGCGTTAACAATCGGGATACATCGACTACTGTTGGTATCCTCAGCAATATAGAGAGAGATGTGTGGATAGCAACGTAAAATCGTATTCGGCTACATTCGCGAACATTCGTTAGTCAGTTGTCATTCGGCGAAGACTCGACAAGCTCGATCGGCACTCGTTCTACGAAATTAACGCTAAATGACATTGTAATCTTATTGGCTTAATTGGGAAAATTTGGTCATTTTTGGGGAAATTTTGGTCAGAATTTTGGGAAAAATTGTCATTTTTTGCAATTGGGAAGCGGCCGAATATCTGCGGTAATTTTGGGCAAAAAAATTCACTGACATATCAAAGCTAATTCTGTGCTTATTTACCCGGTACTATATTGAGCGTGCAATTTCAAGTGCTGTAACCACATGTATGCACACTGTCAACATTTCACAATTGTGTTGTTTTGAAGGAGTTATTATCTTTTGATGAAAATTGCATGTAAAAGCTACTGTGTGCAACTCATACAATATTGTGTGTGTAATTTTCATAAAGACTCTACAAAATAATTTTCTTCAACTGCTTCAGTGTATATAGTCAAGGTTTCAGGACATTTTTAATTCTTTTATTAGAAGTTACTGATCTTTCTTTTAAATGACATATAACAGTTTCTGTGCGCAACTAATTCAATTGCAAATTCTTTCTTTACCTATCATAACAATGCACTTGTGGACGCGGATACACTGTCTATTATGTGTTCATGTTCTGATTTGGCCAGTAGCAAGTTTTATAAAGGAGACTCCATTGCTTGTGTTACAAGCCCTCATCTCGCAGTATAGGATTTAGAATTTAAAATGGTCATAACTCAAGGTTTCTTATTTGTTAAACCAGACTGGCCCTTCATTGCATGGGTAACCAACAGAAAAAAGCACAAACGGTGGCTGTGGCGACATGGTGTCTGCCTAGTGGCAGGAAGAACATGGGTTTAATTCCCACTTGTTGGTAGTTCTTAGATCTCCCATATAGGCACCAAATACTGGTTTTGCCTAGGAAACAGACTTGAGAGTGGTCAGTGAACCTTAGGCTTTTGATGCAATCAAGCCTAAATATATAGGTTTAAACTAAACTAACCAACAGAACAAATAAAAACTTCTGTATATTGCAGGAAACCTCTGTAGATGCACCGGGTATCGGCCTATATTGGATGCTCTGGCCCCATTCACAAAGGTACAACACACAAGGTTCAACACATTCGTATATCTTTGACTAAATATTGTATATCTGCCACACTCTGGTACAGCTTTCAATACTTACAGAAGGGGGTAGTCACGTGACAAAACAATATGGAGAGGTCCATGCCAGACATTTATTTTTAGATGTTTTATACCCTTAATTTATTACTTAATTGTTAAAATGCCGCTCACTTTCAAGCCATATTGGCACAAAATTGATAAGCGTTTATATTGTATTAATATTCCCTCTATATCTCTACTTTACTTGCTGCAAAATGTCTTAGCAGTTCACACAATAACAGCTCCTGCTTAGAAATTTCGCAGTGAGTAAAGAGTGAATATTAAGGCGAAATAAACACTCATCACTTTCTTGCTAATAATTGCTGGAAATTTAGCGGCATTGAAACAATAAATACAAGTTATAAAGGGTATAAAACAGCAAGATTACCTGTTTCGGCATTGACGTTGCCATTTTGTTTGTCATATGATTACCCCTTGGACTTACTGGGTTTTATTTTTAATTCACAAGTTGTTTTTGTTTTTTTCATGCAGCATTTTATTTTCTCATCCTCAGCATTTGTTAATTCTTAATTGATATGTCTGTTCCTTTAGGAGGATTGCATCATGGGAGACAACTGTTGTAAGATAAAAAACGCAGATCAGCAAGTGAGTGGTTTAAAAAATACTCATAATGCTGTCAGACGACTTTTGGTTCTGGGTTTCAAGTGCCATTAGGTTGTTAAGATTACTAAATCATGAATTTGTCATTTGTATAAGCCCTGATCAAAAATTGTTCCTGGATATTTATAGTTAAATATTTATAGTTAGATATAGCAAATCTATTTACCAATATGAATATCAAATAAGTGTCCAATACCAGCCATAAATTGTTGTTTGATTTTTATTTTCAACATTTATGTTGTTTTTCTAACATGTCAACTAAATCAAAAATATAAATGTTGAACATTGCTATTGTTTTATTTATTGGCCTTTCACCTTTGTTACAGGCTGGACAGTTTACTCAGGGTGTTGCCTCCCCTTCTAGTCTACATGCTCAGGGTGTTGCCTCCCCTTTTAGTCTACATGAAACACAAGTCCCGATATTTCCATCAGAGCTACAGGTATCCCAGCCAACTAGTACTTGACTAAAATGCTTCTTAAATTTTCAAAACAGCTTCTTCATTGTTGTGCAAGATTCCTCTTCATCCCGTTTTGCCCATCTGCTAAGCATCTGTATCCAGGTGTTTCTAGGCCACCCTCTCTCTCATCCAGGTGTTTCTAGGCAACCCTCTCTTCTTTTTCCCTTGGTGTTCCAAGTAAGATATTGCCTTTTGGAATTACATGCGGGCTTATTAAGAGTGTGGGCTATCTACAGCCAACATCTCTGAAGGATGTCTTCTTCAACAGGCTGCTGCTTTGCTCTTCTCCATAATTTTTTGTTGGAGATCTTGTCTGGCCAGCTGCACTTGATCTTTCTGAGGCAGGGGTTGATTAAGACCTGTCTTTTCTTTATGGTGGTTACAGTGGTTCTCCAGGTCTCTGCTCCATAGAAGAGTATTGGCTTCACAATTGTATTGATGAGCATAATCTTGGTGGTGATGCAAAATGCGCTGGATCTCCAGATCTTAGCTGATGGAATGCTGCTTTTGCTTTACCAATACTGGTACTGACATCTGCATCCATTCCTCAATGGTTGTCCAGAATGCTTCCGAGTTAGGTGAAGCTGTCCACCTGCTCTGGCTTCTCAAATTGGACTATTCTGGTGTGTAGCTGGATGCTTTTGTCTTGAACACCTTACTCTTCCTTCTGTTGATGCTGAGGCCCAGTCTAGCTTGGTTGTCTGCTACCATGTTTGTCTTTTCCTGCATCTGATGTTGGGTGTGTGAGAGAAGAGCAAAAGGATCAGCAATTTTGCGATCGTCTGTTTCCCCCTTTTTAGCTCACCTGATTGCTCATGTGAGCTTTTCTGACCGGTCTTTGTCCGTCGTCCGTCCGTCTGTCCGTCTGTTAACATTTGCTCGTAAACACTCTAGAGACCACATTTCTTGTCCCATCTTCATGAAACTTGGTCAGAAGCTTTGCCCCAATAAAATTTCGGCCGAGTTCGAAACTGGCTTGTGCCGGGTCAAAAACTAGGTCACGAGGTAAAAAAAAAACTTGTAAACACTGTAGAAGTCACATTTAATGATCAATCTTCATGTTACTTTGTCAAAATGTTTGTCTCAATGATATCTTGATTGAGTTTAAAAGTGGTTTTGGTCTGTTAAAAAACATGGCCGCCAGTGGGCGGGGCAGTTTTCTTTATTTGGCTATACAGAAACCTTGTAAACACTCTAGAAGTCACAATTTTTGCCCAATCATCATGAAAGGTGGTCAAAATATTGATTTAATTGATATCTTGGACGAGTTCGAAAATGGTCCAGATCAGTGAAAAAACATGGCCGCCAGTGGGCGGGGCATTTTTCTCCATATGTATATAGTGGCAGTTTTACCTATTTGGCTATAGCAGGGTTCGCACAGGGCTTGAAAAGTGCTTGAAAACGAGTCCTAGGCTTGAAAAGCCCTTGAACAAAGGTTGGCCTTAAAAAAAGTGCTTGAAAAATGCTTATTTCATGTAAAAAAGCCTTGAAAATGTTTATTTCTGCTCAAAAGTACGTTTATCCTCGCTTTAATTATAAACTTAAAGCGTTCTTAAGGGAAATATTTCGAAAATTTATTATAGATTCCTTCGCGCAAAAAGTTGAGTACGAAATATAAGTTTCGGACACTATTGAGTACGAAATGTTATGTGTACACGTCACAGATTATGTGTGCCACGTCAGAGGTTCTCCATTGTGATCAATTTTTGCGAGTGAAAACGCAGGGATGGGGAAGTGTCGTTTCAAACCAGGGTGGTTAACTGAATATTCCTGGGTACAGAAAATAAATGACATTCGAAAAGCACATTGTCGGGTCTGTATGAAGACCATTGATGTCGGGGTTATGGGGGAAAGCGCTTTGAAAAGCCAGGAGTTAGTGGAAACCCTCAAAGAAAACATGAAATTGACTCAATAATTGAGAAGCAAACAGGGTTCCTGCCATGTGTTTTTTGTTAAACAGGAAGGTACTATTGTTAAAACTGTTAAATCTAAAACAGACTTAAACAACAACAGCCCATCTGTGTGGAACCAGGAAGGCACAGCCACAGAGAGTGTGCAGATAGAAGATTCAAATTCCAGGACCTTCGCAACTTTCAGCAGTAGTATCAAACTCGCAGACATCCATAGACAAATTCGTTTCAAAAAATGGGGTCGAACCAGGAAGGCACAGCCACAGAGAGTGTGCAGATAGAACATTCAAATTCCAGGCCCTTCGCAACTTTCAGCAGTAGTATCAAACTCGCAGACATCCATAGACAAATTCATTTCAAAAAATGATATGTTGAACGCGAAAGTATTGTTGGTATTGCATACCGTTTGCACACAACCATCCTTTAATTCCAATAAAAACATTACAAAGTTTTTTCAGGTTGTGTGGCTGTTTTGGGGCTAGCTGAACATTTCAAAACTGTACTTGATAGTTCTATAAGGGGACAGTACTCAGTGTCTCAGTACTCAGTGTCTTTTGATGAAAGTTTAAACAAGAAAGACCAATCCAAGCAAATGGAAAATGCATTTTTTTAAAGGAAACTAACATACAGTTTTCGGACTTGAAAATGAAAATTTGGCCTTGGAAAGTCCTTGAAAAGTGCTTGAATTTAGGTTTGAGATTTCTGTTTGAACCATGTATAGAGAAACCTTGTAAACACTCTAGAAGTCACAATTTTTGTCCAATCATCATGAAAGTTGGGTAAAAAACATTGGTTTTATTGATATCTCGTACGAGTTCGAAAATGGTCCAGATCGGTGAAAAAACATGGCCCCCAGTGGGCGGGGCATTTTTCTTTATATGTATATAGTGGCAGTTTTCCCTATTTGGCTTGAGAGAATCCTTGTAAACACTGTAGAAATCACAATTTTTGCCCAATCATCATGAAAATTGGTCAAAGCATTGGTTTTATTGATATCTTGGACGAGTTCGACAATTGTTCAGATCGGTGAAAAAACATGGCCGCCAGTGGGGGGGGGGGCATTTTTCTCTATATGTATATATAGTGAAAACATTTAAACACTCTAGAAGTCACATTTTTGGCCCAATTTTCATGAAATTTGGTCAGAACATTTGTTCCCTTGATACAAGAGTTGAGTTCAAAAATGGTTTTGGTCAAACCTTGTGTTCGAACACTATGGAAATCACATTTTTATGCCCCCCTTCGAAGAAGAGGGGATATATTGTTTTGCTCATGTCGGTCCCTATGTCTGTCCACTAGATGGTTTCCGAATGATAAGTCAAAAACGCTTAGGCCTAGGATCATGAAACTTCATAGGTACATTGATCATGACTTGCAGATGACCCCTATTGATTTTGAGGTCACTAGGTCAAAGGTCAAGATCACGGTGACACGAAATAGTAAAATGGTGTCCGGATGATTACTCAAGAACGCTTCAGAGAGACTCCCTGTCAACACTGTAGAACACCTTTTCATAGTCAGGGGCAAAGTCCACTTCAGGGATTACTCCAGAATGATGCAAAGGTTTGCTATCTGTTTTGTGCATGATCCTTTCTTTCGAAGCCCAGATTAACGGTCATGGAGATGTGGGTATACTGCGTCTTTTATTTGGTTTGGCAGGATGCAATTAAAAAACTTTTCTGTGATGGACAATGATGTGATTCCTTGGTGGTTGGAGCAGGAACTGAGGTTGCCTTTCTTGGGGAGCTTGATGAGGTATTCCTCTGTCCACCCTGTTGGAATTTCTTCTTGCTGAAGAGCAGATAGAGTAGCTCCACAATGGTCTCGATGTCGGCCTTAAGGGCTACTGCTGGTATGCTGTCAGGTAGTGCAGAGTTGCCGTTATTCAAACGCTTGATGGCGCTGCTGATCTCTTCCTTCATGGGAGTGCAGCACTTGATAGGCAGATCACTTGTAGCTGGCGGGTTCAGGTGTGTTCCCAGGAGCTGGCCTGTTGCGTAGCGCCTGGAAGTGCTCAATCCACATTACCTTCTGACCTTTCTAATCTGTAATTATTCCTCCTATTTTTTTCCCTTACTGGCCTCTCTTGCTTGGCAAATATTCCTGCTTATCTCTTGGTGATGGAGTACTGATCCTTAGTTCTGTTCTGATAGGCTGCCTCTTCTGCCTCTGTTGCAAACATCCCTAGGTAGTTCCACTTGTCTGCTCTAATGCCTTTTCTTTTTGTGTTTTCATTTTTGCGGCTCGTGTGTTCTTCTTTTGTTGAAACACTTGTCACTGCTACTTTCTCTTTGTGCCACTTCTGTGTCTCTTCTTCAAGCAGCTCCTCACGGACCGGAAACGTTTTAGAGAGGGAGACCTTGAACTCCTATTGTTTCCAGATGTCTTTCAGCGTAGCAGTGTTGTAACGTTGGCATTGGCTGGCCCACCTGTCCAACTTTTATTCAACTTTAGTTTCAATCTGGAGACAAGGAGAAGATGGTCTGAACCCACATCTGCTCCTCGCTTGACATTTACATCCTGAAGAGAGCAACAAAACCCTCTTTGTGATGCACAGAGGGTCTATGTTTTTCACCTTTGACAGGTCTGGTGACATCCACTTTGCCTTGTGTATCCTTCTGTAATTGAAAACACTTTGTTTGATGAACAGGTTACTGGTGGAGCACATGTGGGTGAATCTCTCCCCATTGTCGTTTATCTCGCATAATCCTTGCTTCCTCATGATCTCATCATATCCTTAGTGACTGTCACTGCCGATCTTGGCGTTGAAGTCACCCATTAGAATGATAATGTTTCTCTTTGGTCTGTCTTGTTTGATGGTCGTCAATCTATTGTAATTGTTCTCCTAGTCCTCTTAACAGCCTTTGTTGGGGCAAAGAAATGGATTATGTCCAGGTTGATCCTCTTCTTCTTTGTATCGAAACAGGCTGTCTTGATCGGTTGCCCGTGCACCTCCCATACAATGAGAGCTCTTTTTGCCAACTTGGAAAGCACCAGTGCTACAACCTTTGTGTGTGCTGCATCCTCCTGCTCATGCCCCACGAACAACTGCTATTCACCGGAAATCAGTTGCTTCCGTCCAGAGCCCGTCCATCTTTTTACTGATTTCCTAGGATAGTGATGTTGAACTTCCTGATCTCAGTGGCCACTTGTGCTGTCTTCACGGTCTCGTAAATGGTTAAGACATTCCATGTACCAATAATTGTGGTGGTCCTGGTGGAGACGATGTTCTTAGGCTTGATGGCTTCCAGTTGGCACTGGCTTTCACTGTCCGGCCTTCTACGTCCTCCAGGTCTGACTGGCTTTCACTGTCCGGCGTTCTACGTCCTCCAGGTCTGTGATGTCTGTTGTTATTCTATTTTGACAAATAGGTTACTGTCATGAATTTTGACTGTTTATGTCCATTTATATTCAGTAGCATTTCAACAATAATTAACTTAAGGCTACTGGCACAGCCTTACTAATACTATGTAATTGCATGTTTAGTTAGGAAACAATGTGTCAGTTCTGCTTGTATTAGACTTCTTCATTATCCAATTATTATGATCTGCATTTTAAGGTATCTTTTTGACTGATTTTTTGTCTGGTATAAATATGATTTCAGTTTTTTTTGTTTGAATGTCAAGGTGAAATTAGATGATAATTACAGAATACCAAAATACACTATGTTTCAAAATCAACTGATGTGTCTGCAGGTTAGCACATAAGGTAATTGTGAAGACCTGTAAATAAAGTCTAACTTACACACAAATCCTGTGGATTTATTTCAGTTGTCAGAAGAGTTCAACACAACAGTGAGTTTCCATGGCAACCAGTTCACATGGATCTCCCCAGTAACCCTGGCTGAACTGCTGACCCTCAAGGCCAAGTACCCTGCAGCCCCCATAGTCATGGGTAACACCACTGCAGGCAAGTGCTTAGAGTGACCACAGTGGTGTAGTGGAGTCTAGCCGGGCCTCGGAACTTGAACCTACCTTAGTCACTATTCTGACTCAACTTTGACTGGTTCTCAAGTTTTAAGATGAGTTTGACTATCTGGCTCATATTGGTGATCACAGAAGATTGTTTGAGTTTTGAGTCTGACTCTAACCCGAGTTTTAGGAGGAATTAGTGCATGTTTTCATAGTTGAGATTTGTGATTGTTTGTTAGCTGACAGGCTTTCTCATTGCTCAGCTGAGTGGCAACTTGAATATCATCTGAGTTAAGCTCAAATATTGAGAATGTTCATACCACTGGGCCCTGATGTTCATGTAGCAGTCCGGAGATTCTGGCTTTAATCTCCACTCTGAGATCTTTCAAAAATTCTATGCAAAGACCCCAAGCAGTAATTCGTTCTACCCAGGAAATGGACTCCTTAGCGCCCCAACGAACCCAGGTTTTTTGTGTGCTGGAATGTGTAGGTTTAAACTGACAAACAAAATTCTTTATTCATTCTCATTAAAATTACAACCAGTCTTGTATGATGACATTATTTCAAGTTAGATATGAGTTTTATTAAGTGCATGAGCTTGAAAAAAAACACCATTAATTTTCTTCTTAATTTTGTTTGTTGGCATTGGTCTGCGTTAAAAACCTATGCCTGTGTTAAAAACCTATGTCTCTAAAAGTATTTTTTAATAATCCCAGTGTCAACAGAGTCAACATTTCATAGATCAGACCAGGAAAGTGCTGTTTATTTGCCCCAATAAACCACTTTAATGTTAAAATAATTAATATACTAACCATAATTTAGAAAAAATATAGTTTTAAGTGGGAATTTGGTGCACAGGATTTGATCATCTTATTTGTATTGGGCAGTCATATCCATAGTAGAAAAGTCAGAAAGTATGAAAGTTTCACATACAAATTACATATACATGTATTTTGAATAATTTGATAAAAAAATATTTTTCTTAAATATGTTGTCTTATTTCCATAACAAGTCAGCAAGTATTACACAAGGATGCGGTACATTTTGTGTAATGTGACGAAAATACTTTTGTTGTAAATGTGTTTTCACATTTTAATAGAAAAGTCAGTATTAAAGCATTTCATATACTTTGTGAAATGTTATGAAAATACTTAAGTTGTAAATTCTTTCTTAATTTAAGCCCCATTAAGCAATTAAATTGAGCCATTTAAGGAAAACATAAATTTTTATGCCCCCGGTAGTTAGGCATATAGCAGTTGAACTGTCTGTCAGTCCGTATGTCCATCCGTCCGAAAACCTTAACATTGCCCATAACTTTTGCAATATTGAAGATAGCAACTTGATATTTGGCATGCATGTGTATCTCATAAAGCTGCACATTTTGAGTGGTGAAAGGTCAAGGTCATCCTTCAAGGTCAAAGGTCAAATATATGGCTTATAAGCGGCGCAGTAGGGGGCATTGTGTTTCTGACAAACACATCTCTTGTTTAAAATGTTATGAAAATACTTAAGTTGTAAATTTCTTTGTTTATTTAAGCCCTGTCCCTAAAGCAAGGAAGGTTCAAGGGCTGCCCAGTGCTGCTGTATGGCATGAACGTGCCAGACCTGAAGATGTTCGCCTGCACTGATTCCCAGGTCATCATGGGAGCAGCTTTGACCATTGCTGAACTTGGGGGTCATCTCAAACTGTTGATGATTACTTTGGAAGGTAAGTCTATAGGGGGTCATCTCAAACTGTTGATGATTACTTTGGGAGGTAAGTTTATAGGGGATTACTCAAACTGTTGAAGATTGCTTTCCGCATAGGCTAATCAGTGAATACTTTTTCCGCCTAAACTAGATTTTTGTTTTAAAGAGACGTCCTTTTAACGTAAGAAAAGCTTTAAAACGGAAAGTGTCTACCCTGATACAACATTCAACACAAATGTGTTAAGCCCAGTTTTCCCATAATGTGGCTTATATATATAGGAGTCGCGTTCTGAGAAAACTGGGCATAATGCATGTGCGTAAAGTGTCTAATCATCAGGGATCCAATTTAGTCGGAAAGTGTTGTCCCTGATTAGCCTGTGTAGACTGCACAGGCTAATCAGGGACGACACTTTACGCACATGCGTTATGCCAAGTTTTCACAAAACACGACTCATATATGTAAACTCTTCCATGTGGTGGTTTATTTCTACTAAGTCGTTATATTAAACTTTTTTTGTCTTTATGAATTGGTATTATCTTTGCAAAGTAGATTTGATCTTGCTAACTTAACGTCATGATGACTTTATTAACTTGTGAAAACACTTGGATTATATACATGTTGAAAATCTGAACAAATGACATGCTTTGCAAATGAGTGAAATTTATAACAGAAAAATAATCCTTATATATACTGCTCACTCTATTTCTGATCCTTGTTACTATACTAGCCGTACTACTGAAAACGTCATATTATGTTGTCATAATAGATCATAGTGTTCTGAACTGCACCACAATAAAATTGGGTCAGATTTTTTTTAAGTGAGTGACATACACTAAGTGTATGAGTGACTGTAATAAAAGGGAATATAACTTTGATTGTTTACCAAGTATGTTACAGTCTCTAGGCTGGGGCTATTTTCATCACCTAAAAGGATCCGCCTCTCTTGTGTGATGCAGCACAACGCACATCGTTCAACTTATACATACTTTTGGAACAGTTGGTTAATATATTCTGTTTTTACTTCTTCATAACCATGCTTGCATTTGTTTTAGGTTTGTTCTAATTGAAATGATTTTTTTTACAGAAACATTTAATATTTTATCAGAAACATTCATTGTTAACATTTTTATGCTCCCCCAAAATTTATTTTGGGGGGAGCATATAGTTGCCGCTTCGTCTGTCCGTCCGTGTGTCCGTCCGTCCGTGCACAATTTTTGTCCGGGCTATTTCTCAGCAACTAATTACCGGAATTCAATGAAACTTTTTGGGAAGCTTCACTACCAAAAGGAGATGTGCATATTATCAGCGGGTTCTGGTCAGATGATTTTTCACAGAGTTATTGCCCTTTGAAATTTTCCATTAACTGTACATATAGTGCAATTCTTGTCCGGGCTATTTCTCAGCAACTAATGACCGGAGTTCGATGAAACTTTATTGGAAGCTTCACTCCCAAGAGGAGATGTGCATATTATCAGCGGGTTCTGGTCGGATTATTTTTCACAGAGTTATGGCCCTTTGAAATTTTCTATAAAAAATTATTGTCCCCCCAACTACTTTGCCCTCAAGACGTTTCCTTTTATCTGAATATATAGTGCAATATTATGACAAAAAAAACTCTGGGGAGCATCACCCGTCTCGGACGGTTTCTTGTTTAGCTCCACTGGCCAAAGGCCAGCGGGGCTTATGTCATGGTCCTGTGTCCGTCGTGTGTGCAGTCATGCGTTAACTTTTCCTTTAAACATCTTCTTCTCCTAAACTACTGGTCCAATTCTGATGAAATTTCTCAGGAATGTTCCTGGGGTGAACCTCTTTCCAATTTGTTCAAATTATGCCCCTGGGTTCAAATTTGACCCTGCCCCGGGCGTCACAAAATTGAAAAATTGCTTATATAAGGCCTATTTTGTGAAAACTTTCAAAATCTTTTCTTCCATAACCATTGGGCATAGGGCTATCAAATTTGGTATGTAGAGACATCTTATTGTCCTCTACCAAATTTGTTCAAATTATGCCCCTGGGGTCAAATTTGACCCTGCCCCGGGGGTCACAAAATTTAAAAATTGCTTATATAACCTATTTTGTGAAAACTTTCAAAATCTTTTCGTCCATAACCATTGGGCATAGGGCTATCAAATTTGGTATGTAGTGGCATCTTACAGTCCTCTACCAATTTTCTTCAAATTATGCCCCTGGGATCAAGTTTGACCCTGCCCCGAGGGTCACAAAATTGAATATATGCTTATATAAGGCCTTTTTTGTGAAAGCTTTAAAAATCTTTTTGAACATAACCGTATGGCATAGGGCTACCAAATTTGGTATGTAGTGACATGTATCAGTTCTCTTCTTAGTTTGTTCAAATTATGCCCCTGGGGTCAAATTTGAAACTGCCCCGGGGGTCACAAAATTGAATATATGCTTATAAAGTGCTTATTTTGTGAAAACTTTAAAAATCTTTCTGTCCATATCCATTGGGCCTAGGGCTACCAAATTTGGTATGTAGTGACATCTTATAGTCCTCTACCAAATTTGTTCAAATTATGCCCCTTGGGTCAATTTTGACCCTGCCCCGAGGGTCACAAAATTGAACATATGCTTATATTAAGGCCTATTGTGGAAAAACTTTAAAAATCTTTTTGTCCATAACCGTATGGCATAGGGCTACCAAATTTGGTATGTAGTGACATTTAATAGTTCTCTTCTTAGTTTATTCAAATTATGCCCTTGGGGTCAAATTTGAAACTGCCCGGGGGTCACAAAATTAAATATATGCTTATTAAGGGCTTATTTTGTGAAAACTTTAAAAATCCTCTTGTCCATAACCATTGGGCCTAGGGCTACCAAATTTGGTATGTAGTGACATGTTATAGTCCTTTACCAAGTTTGTTCAAATTATGCCCCTGGGGTCAAATTTGACCCAGCCCTGAGGTTCACAAAATTGAACATACGCTTAAATAGGGTCTATTTTGTGAAAACTTGTAAAATCTTCTTGTCCATAAACATTGGGCCTAGGGCTACCGAATTTGGTATGTAGTGACATCTTATAGTTCTCTACCAAGTTTGTTCACATTATGCCCCTGGGGTCAAATAAGACCCTGCAATGGGGGGTCACACAATTGAACATATGCTTATATAAGGCCTATTTTGTGGAAAAAAAAAATCTTGTCCATAACCATCCGGCCTAGGGCTATCAAATTTTGTATGTAGTGGCATCTAATAGTCCTCTACCAAATTTGTTTAAATTTTATCCCTGGGGTCAAATTTGACCCTGCCCCGGCGGTCACAAAATTGAACATAATTATGCTTATATACACTACGTCTAGCGCGATTTATGCCATCCACATCGCATCACCTTGATTCAGCCCAGAGTGGACAATTACTATCTCACCACGATACACCGTTGAACACGGTGATTTCGCCGTGGCAAATTTCAGTGTCAGTCTCTGCGTTATCGGGAAATTTATCTCATGGTGGACCACCATGCCCTGGGGGCCGCAAAATCGATTATATGCTTATATAGTGCCTATTTTGTGAACACTTTAAAAATCCTATTGTCCTTAACCATAAGGCATAGGGCTACCAAATTTGGTATGTAGTGACATCTAATAGTTTTCTACCAAGTTTGTTCAAATTATGCCCCTTGGGTCAAATTTGATCCTGCCCGGGGGGGTCACAAAACTGAACATACGCTTATATGGAGCCTATTTTGTGAAAACTTTAAAAATCTACTTGTCCATAACCATTGGGCCTAGGGCTACCAAATTTGGTATGTAGTGACATATAATAAACCTCTACCAAATTTGTTCAAATAATGCCTCTGGGGTCAATTTTGACCCTGCCCCGGGGGATCACAAAATTGAATAAATGCTTATAAAGCGCCTATTTTGTGAAATCTTTTAAAATCTTCTTGTCGAAAACCATTCGGACTATGGCTACCAAATTTGGTATGCAGTAACATCTTATAGTCCAGTACCAAGTTTGTTCAAATTATGCCCTTTTGGTCAAATTTGACCCTGACCCGCGGGTCATAAAATTGAACATTATATACGCTTATATCTTGCTTATTTTGTGAAAACTTTAAAAATATTCTTGTCCTTAACTCAAGGACCTAGGGCTACCACATTTTGTGTGTAGTGAGATATAGTAGTCCTCTACAAAGTTTGCTCAAATTATGCCCCTGGGGTTAAATTTGACCCAGCCCAGGGCTTAAATTGGGCCTATATTTAAGTTTTTGCACATGCCGAGAATATTTCTTTCAGCCTTTTTTTCAGCAGTTGAGCGATATAGGGCCATCATGGCCCTCTTGTTTAAGCAATTTGTAATGCCTTTTGATTTGATCATTTAAATACAGTTGAACGTAAATCCTTGCTGTGTTGAAATCCATTTCGGCTGTACATATTCATGTTTCAGAGAAGCACGTAGAGTATTTAGCCTGCATACAGCACATGGTGGAGAAGTATGCCGCAGATCAGATCAGGAATGTAGCTGTAAGATTTACACTAGTCCACTTTATGGCAGGGATGTATTATACTAAGATTTACACTAGTCCACTTTATGGCAGGGATGTATTATTTGAGCAGCACTCTTGGAAAATGAGGCTAAATGCATGAGTGTACATTGTGGTCCTATCACAGATCAGCCTGTGCAGTCCGCATAATGCATGAGTGTACATTGTGGTCCTATCACAGATCAGCCTGTGCAGTCTGCATAATGCATGAGCGTACATTGTGGTCCTATCACAGATCAGCCTGTGCAGTCCGCATAATGCATGAGCATACATTGTGGTCCTATCACAGATCAGCCTGTGAAGTCCGCATAATGCATGAGCGTACATGGTGGTCCTATCACAGATCAGCCTGTGCAGTCTGCATAATGCATGAGCGTACATTGTGGTCCTATCACAGATCAGCCTGTGCAGTCCGCATAATGCATGAGCGTACATTGTGGTCCTATCACAGATCAGCCTGTGCAGTCTGCATAATGCATGAGCGTACATTGTGGTCCTATCACAGATCAGCCTGTGCAGTCTGCATAATGCATGAGCGTACATTGTGGTCCTATCACAGATCAGCCTGTGCAGTCTGCATAATGCATGAGCGTACATTGTGGTCCTATCACAGATCAGCCTGTGCAGTCCGCATAATGCATGAGCGTACATTGTGGTCCTATCAAAGATCAGCCTGTGCAGTCCGCATAATGCATGAGCGTACATTGTGTTTCTGTCACAGATCAGCCTGTGCAGTCCGCATAATGCATGAGCGTACATTGTGGTCCTATCACAGATCAGCCTGTGAAGTCCGCATAATGCATGAGCGTACATTGTGGTCCTATCACAGATCAGCCTGTGCAGTCCGCATAATGCATGAGCGTACATTGTGGTCCTATCACAGATCAGCCTGTGCAGTCCACATAATGCATGAGCGTACATTGTGGTCCTATCACAGATCAGCCTGTGCAGTCCGCATGATGCATGAGCGTACATTGTGGTCCTATCACAGATCAGCCTGTGCAGTCTGCATAATGCATGAGCGTACATTGTGGTCCTATCACAGATCAGCCTGTGCAGTCCGCATAATGCATGAGCGTACATTGTGGTCCTATCACAGATCAGCCTGTGTAGTCCGCATAATGCATGAGCGTACATTGTGGTCCTATCACAGATCAGCCTGTGCAGTCCGCATAATGCATGAGCGTACATTGTGGTCCTATCACAGATCAGCTTGTGCAGTCCGCATAATGCATGAGCGTACATTGTGGTCCTATCACAGATCAGCCTGTGCTGTCCGCATAATGCATGAGCGTACATTGTGGTCCTATCACAGATCAGCCTGTGCAGTCCGCATAATGCATGAGCGTACATTTTGGTCCTATCACAGATCAGCCTGTGCAGTCCGATAATCTAATCTGGGACAACATTTATCATTTGTGTTTAATTTTTTGTTTAATGAAAATCTCTGCTCAATGCAAATCCAGTCGAGGCAGAAAGTGGTGTCCCTGATTAGCCTGAGTGGATGGCCATAGCTTATCTGGGACAGCACTTTCCGCACACGCACAAAGCCCAAGATTTTTCACAGAGCGATGCTCATTAACAGTATGGTATTTATGTGATCAGTATTTCCAAAAAGATCTAAAGAGAAAAATAAAAATTTGATTTTTTTTTAGAAAGTTGCACTTAAAAAATAAACAGATATTTGAGATACAATTGTTTTGGGCACATCTTTAAACTGGCTTGAAATCCAAAAGTTTTGCATTGACTGTTTTAAAAAAGGTGACCCAAGCTTTATTGATGCTATAAGTTTTATGTCATATCGTTTAAATTTTCCTGTATTGTATTTGTAAATAGCAAGTAGCTTTGAAAAAAAGACTAGAGATTAATAAAAAGTTCTCTCCTGATGATGTGCATGGGATTTCATTATATCCATGTATTCAATTATATATGAAGTAAGAATGCATATTGAATGTTGCCCTATACTGAGAAATAAGGGTCTTTATTAATGATGTAAAAGTTAAGAGTTTCAGTGATTTAACTTGGAGTTTTTTCTTATATTTCGATACGAGTTTCAACCCAATCATGCTTAATTTTATGTTAATTATTTAATTGTATAAGTTTTGAGTGCGACTCAACCTTGACTTACGGAAGGAATATGTTCATGTTCGTATAGCTGAGGTTTTAGAAGTTTTTGCGCTGACTAACATTCTCAGCCAAGTGGCAAATGGAATTTCAACTTTGGAGTTCAGCTGAAAAAAGAGAGAACATTCTTTATAATTAGCCAATGGCTTCCTTTCTCAGACCCTGGGTGGCAGCATACTGTCAGGTCGTAACAACTCGGATGTGCTCACTTTGTTCATGGCATTGGAAGCAACCCTAGTTCTTGCTTCAGGTATACCATCCTTTAAATAGACTTATTTCGCTCCCAATCAATATGTTTAACTGTTTTATTTTAACAATGGAATAATGGGAAAAAAGATTTAAAGCTGAAATTCGTTCCAAATACATATTAATAAATATTAATATAGGTGAAAGTTGTATAATTAAATGGCAAAACTTATGCAGATGTAATAGATTTTATGCTACAAATATTAGCAAGCAATTTTACAATAATGAATAACTGTTGTTGTAAACCAAAATAAATAATTTCAAATATAATTTCAATCATAAATTAAATAGAGAATAATAGGTTAGTGTTGATTATACATCAGGTTTATCATGCGAGGCTTAGAAAACAAAAAGCACGAGCCTTGGAGAGTGCTTTTTCGTTTTCGTGCCGAGCATGATAAACCTGATCTATAATCAACACTAACCTATTATTCTATTTATCCCACTTTTTATTCAGTAAACTTTTTTATTTAAACAAATTAAGTGTAGCTGGATAATTTCGCGTTTTCATTAGTGTTTGTTGTACTTTGAAAAACTGTAGTGTAACCAAGGTCAGTGTATTACTCCTGGTTCCAAAAATAGCCGCTGATCAAATAATCATTTTTATTAATCAGAATATCACTCTGTGACAAAGAGTTGTGTGCTATTAATTACAATTTTATTCATATTGAATTGCAAATCTAAAAGTTTTATAACATCAATATAATATTTAGTTGTTATATTCAAGGAACTACATTTGTTTACAACGTAGCCTAACATCTCAGCACGTGCTGTTGATTATAGATGACATTGAATCAACGGGGCTTTAATCAACTGAATTCGCTGTAAAAGTGGGATAAATTTCCATCAGCTTGCAGATTTTCTTATTAAAGTTGATGTTTATTTTCAGTCAATGGTGAACGAATGGTACCTCTTGATAACTACACTTTGAATAGAGACGAAATCATTAAAACCATCCTTATTCCTTTCACTCACAAGGTTTGTTCATAAACAGTTAAGTTTAGTAAAATAATTGATAGCCATGACCGTTAAAGTTTTGTCAAATATTAAGGTATTATCATCTTTATTTATCAATGGTTTTGATATATTGCAAATACATGGTTACTGTCTTATGATAACAGATTGGTTTTGCATGAGGATGATATTGTTATATTTAGCTAGCTGAATCTTTCTTGTCTATATCCACACGTGTTCGATATCAATCCGTTATCATAAGACAGTAACCATGTATTCTATTTATCATTTAACTTTTCCTACAAAAAAATAGTTAAAAAATAAGCAAACAGTGATTTTTAGTACTACACACTATTGAAATTTGAGACAGCCCGAAGACAAGTACCTGGATCTATGTGTATTGACCATCACACATTTGAAACAGTTCCTGATAAAAGTCATAAATATTGAATGCCATTGCGTTCAGTGTATGTAATATGATTTTTTTTGTACAGACATGCTTGACCTCATTTGTCAAAGAGTCGACCCGGAGGACATTTTCGCTGGCGACTGTCAACAGTGGAATAAAACTTGTTCTTAATGACGATAAGACCATTGATAACCTCAGGTAATTCTCGATACTCATGAACTTTTATTGTTTGTTTATATGCCCCCGAAGGAGGGCATATAGTGATAGGATCTTCCGTCTGTCCTTCTGTCTGTTTTTCCGTCACACTATTCATATAGGTTTTCGCATTTAGGTTTCGAAAAAAATGCTTGTAACTTCTATTTCGCTTCATATAGCAACTTGATGTTTGGCATTCACGTGTATCTCATGGAGCTGCACATTTTGAGTGATGAAAGGTCAAGGTCATCCTTTAAGGTCAAAGGTCAAATATATGGCTTCAAAGCGGCGCAGAAGGGGGCATTGTGTTTCTGACAAACACATCTCTTGTTTTCTAATTTTCCTGTATTTATATTCTATTTTTAGCACAAGGAAATTAACTCATGGTTTAATGCTGTTTAAAATTGAGATACTGCCCTTGGTATATCCATTGTGCAGAATATATCTCCTTTTATTTGGATTCAATTTCAATTGAAACCACATGTCTTGTGTGAGTAAATTAAGAGATTGTGAGGAGAATAAGAGCACAAGTTATTATGCTCTGCATTATTCAAATATCATGAAATATTAATAAAATCTTATTAGAAATATATTAAATTTCCAATGTTTTATATGTAATTATCATTTTCCACCCTTTTTGTAGACTGCAAATTCCACCATTTTCTCCTTTTATATTTTGGTTTTTGCCTCTACAGAGACATAATCTTGTTGTTGTTGTTGTTTTTGCAAGGATCTCATATGGAGGAGTGTCTGATACCACCATGGTAGCCACTGGCGTTGGCAAATTTGCAAAAAACAGGTTTGGACAGAAAAAATGAAGAAAATTAGTCCGTAACTGTTTTTATTGTTTATCTGCTCTTTGTTGCAAGGTCTTCACAACCAATTCTATACATGTTTTGTGATGCAATTTATTGGAAAGATTAGCTTTGTTTCATATATGATGAATACAAACATCTGATTTGGCTAGACAGCCTTTATAGAGTGTTCCATGCTTTTGGTTTCTATGTCGTTTTATCATGGCAAACAAAGTTTGAGGTGGGAAATTTAGAAGTCACTTTCTGTCTTGAGGTCGATCAGCACGCATAACATGTTAACATTTTATAGAGCAAATTAATTCCACATTTATTAAACTTTAAATAATTATATCATCACTTTGAATTGCGTTTTTTTCATGACCAATTATCCACAAAATCCTATGTTATTTTTCTTATACATAGCAGTTTAAGTGTCATGGAAGGAGTCCAATTTGTTACAAGCTCTTGAAGCATAACAAAGTCAATGTGTTTTTTTTTTCAAAAGACAACTGGATTACCCCCTGTTTAAAGACGTGATTGGCTGTATAACAAGCTTGTGCAGTGAGAATGGACAGACAGACGGGTACAAACCTTCCGTGGCAGCTGCTATCTTCTTTAAATTCTACAATGCTGCACAAAGAAAACTGGTATAAAGGGATCCACTCAAGTTGAAAATAAATATTTGGATAAGTTATTACACCTGGGGGCCGTTTCATAAACAATTGCACGACAATTTAAACTTGCAAGAGAATTTTGTAATCTTAATAAAAAGACGATATAGCTCGCCATGCTCTTCAAATATATATGGCGCTTGAGATGCATATGCAATTAATAAAGTACTTAAAATTTACAATCATATTATATGGACTTAAGCAATTATGTATCTTCGAAAAATGTATTGTATCATAAATGTGAACTACGATGTTTATTGAAACGGTCCCCAGTACAAGTAAAAGAATCAAGATGTAACATCATAATCTACTATGACAAATAACAAAAATATAAGTTGTATTTACTTATGTCTTATAATAATTTAACTACAGTATTAGATCATAAGAAAGCTCCCACAGGCACAGTGGGGATCGAACCAGTGACCTCCCTATTGCTAGGCGGACATCCACTACGCCACAAATGCAGTCTATTGACATTGACCACCCATTTTAGCCTCAATTAAAGTAATTAATTCAGCAGTAATGAGGCTTATCAGTTATTACTTATGTAGCAGGTCAACTATTAAATAAATCAATGAAACTAAGTTAAATACATCATTAAGTTACACAAAATTAACCCTAAAGTGTGTGTTTGTTTATATTTGTTTATATTTCCCACAAACTGCAAATGTGAGTTGTTTCTGATTAAAGACAATGGGCATGATGAAATGAGGTGTATTATACAAGTAAAAAGTTTATCAAATTCTGAACAGAAACCACTTCTCCTTTAAGTTATTTTTTTTAAAAGGTTTGTGGTTATATGGGATTATCTTTTATATATGTATATTTCTTTTTCCTTTTAACGAAAATAACATAAAGATTCTAATTAAAATAATACTACCACATTCATACAAATAGTTATTAAAACTCCACAACAGTTATTTTGCAATGTCCACTCAGGAAGGTCAGACGTCCAGCATGCATTGTTGACTGCATGTCCATGGAGCCGTGTGTGGGCAGTCAGTACTACGACCCCTGCACAGAGCCCGGCCAGTCAGCAACCGACTCCCTAGGCAAGCCAGTACCCAACGTGTCCTCTGAGGACATTGTCAGTGGGCAGGCCGTCTACGTTGATGATATGCCCAGTCTCCCTGGTGAGTTTGTTTTACTTGCACATGTATCTTTACCTCTTCCATATTTATCTTGACTTATTCTAATTCGTCTTGACTCCCGTCATGTATATCTTGACTTTTTCCATATGGATGTTGTCCTTCCACTTTGATCTTGACTTCTTTTGTGTCTATCTTGACTCCTTCCATATTTATCTTGGCTTTTTATTTCTCTTGGCTTCTTCTTATGTTTGTATGTGACTTCTCTCATATATATCTTGACCTATACCGTGCTTCTCTTTTCTTCCTTAGTATATATCTTGACCTCATACGTGTTTCTCTTGAGTTCTTCCATATTTATATTGACTCTTTCAATATTTATCTTGACCTTTTCCATATTTATCTTGATTTGCTCCATGTTTATCTTGAGTTATATGATATTTATCTTCAATTTGTCCGTACTTATCTTGTCTCCTTCCAGGTGAGCTGTTTTTAAGCCTTGTACTCAGTCGTCGTGCACATGCAAAGATCCTTAGTGTTGACCCTAGCGCAGCTCTTCAGGTCCCAGGTGTCCATGGTTACCTTGACCACACGGACGTGCCTGGCAAAAAGGTCTTCGGAAATGCTGCTGACGAAGAGATATTTGCCTCTGAATATGTAGGTCTTTAGTGACCGTAAGAGATTTAAGAAATATTTGTCAAGGTATCTTTCTTAGATGGGCCATAATCAAGCATGTTAAATTCTGTTTTGTAGGAATTGAACTGTAATCACTTAATAGCCATGCATCATATGGAAAAAGTGTTATGTATTGACTGATTAGAAATGTAAATGTTAAAACTGTTAAAATCTGAGTTCTGATTTTTGTTTACATGCCCCCGAATGGTGGCATATAGTTTTTGAACTGTCTGTCCGTCTGTCTGTCTGTCATTCTGTCCATCCATCTGAAAACTTTACCATTGGTCATAACTTTTGCAATATTGAAGATAGCAACTTGATATTTTGCATGCATGTGTATCTCATGGAGCTGCACTTTTTGAGTGGTGAAAGGTCAAGGTCAAGGTCATCCTTCAAGGTCAACGGTTAAATATATGGCTTCAGAGCGGTGCAGAAGAGGGCATTGTGTTTCTGACAAACACATCTCTTGTTTTTAAATAAAATACATGTGGTTGTAAATAAAAGATGTTTAACTGGCTTCCTAATTCTTCATCTCTGCCCACAGGTGCTCTGTGTAGGTCAGACTGTTGGGGCAATCCTGGCTGAGACCAGGGAGATAGCAAGCAAGGCATGCTTCCTGGTCAAGATTGAATATGAAGAGCTCACCCCTATCTTTACTATAGAGGTCTGTGTTTGAATTGCATGGATCATTTGTGTCGCGTTCTGAGAAAACTGGGCATAATGCATGTGCATTAAGTGTCGTCCCAGATTAGCCTGTGAAGTACGCACAGGCTAATCAGGGACGACACGTTCCGCCTAAATTTGATTTTTGCTAAGAAACTTCATTTAAATGAAAAATGTCATAAAAGCGTAAAGTGTCGTCCCTGATTAATGTGGGACAACACTAAACACACATGCATTATGCCCAGTTTTCTCAGAACACGACTTGCATATCAGTTTGTTACTGAATTTATATTTCATATTTATTTTATATTTCATAATTTAGGCTTATAAATGTATCGAATAGTATATATAATTGGTTTCTCCATAACATACAAATTTCAAACAATTTTCACTCAATCATTCCATGCATAAAATAAAATCATTGATCAAGTAACAATTATATATTGGAGACAATGTTAAAAAAAAATACAGTACTCCAGTGAGAATCACCCCACATAAAAAAAAATCCCATTTTTCAATCAGAATTGTACAGCAATACTTATACAATAGTAAACAATAGTTTGCATGCATTTATGTACTTTATGTACATGCATTCAAAGCTTTAACTACTTTTTCTCTTTTCTCATGGATATTGTCTCTGGTACAATATTTTATATTTACAAAAATTAGTATTTTACTGATAATTTATACAAGCGAGACATTTATGTTAAGAGACTTTTTATTAAAAGATAATCTTACTTTTCCAAATATAACACCATAATATCGGTCTACTTGCCCCTTCAAAGAAGCAGACATGCCTTGTAA
Organism: Dreissena polymorpha; assembly: GCF_020536995.1. Classification (NCBI taxonomy): domain Eukaryota; kingdom Metazoa; phylum Mollusca; class Bivalvia; order Myida; family Dreissenidae; genus Dreissena; species Dreissena polymorpha. The sequence continues at coordinate 73,474,510 of NC_068366.1, forward strand.
CACTATCATGGAGATGTTTCGATTTTTAAATGGCAAAAAAGCCTAAAAACACAGGGTTGGATAGTTTTGCATGGCTGTGTTTCTACCATGCCCCTGCTTAACTCACTTACCTGTGTTATTTTAGGAAGCCATTGAAGCGCAGTCATTTTTTGGCAAGACAGGAAGGCTTCTGGATGGAGATGTTGAAACTGGCTTCAAGGAGTCGGACCATATTATAACTGGTAAGATTATGGTATCCTGAATGTTGAACATCTCAGGTAATGTGAAAACATCAACTACCAGTACATTATTGATAAAATGACCAAAGTTTATTATTCAAACTAAATAATTGATAAAATAAACATAGTATATATTTCATATTCAAACAAAGTTGTTAATAAATGACCAGAGTTTATTATTCGAGTACGAAAATATGTGACAATAGTTTAGGTTGCAGTGTTACAAATTTGTTGTCAGAATGTGACCGAGAGGTCCTGTGTTTGATCCATTGTCGTTGAGTGTAATCGGGAAATTTCCTAATACACCCAAGTATTGCACTTGTTCTCTCCAGAAGACCGACATGAGATTGTCGCTATTGGCCAATATCTTTTGATATAATTAAGTGTAAACTAATGGTCAACTATTTGAGGGAAACAGAGACCAGGATATTCTCAGTGGGTAGTTACTTTTGTAACACTTTACGATGCTGGAACTTAACTCTGGTATAAGATTCCTAAGCTGATGTATTCTTTTCACAGGGATGTAAATATGCTCTCACAATGGGGATTTGACCTGTGACCTTTGGGTCGCTAGGCTGACACAACATCTCCACCTGTGCATAGTGTTGATAGCAGGTTGTTCTGTTTGAACAGGAGACTATGAGACTAGTCTACAGGAGCACTTCTACCTGGAACCACAGGCTGCGTTGGCTGTGCCGCGCATGGAGAACAATGAGTTCGACATCTACTGCACCACACAGTACGGGGCGTTTGTGCAGGTGGAGTTTATTAAAATTAAAAAGTTATAAAAGTAAAAAATTATTTAACCCTTTACCACTCAGATTATCATTTTGATGCTTTTATAGTCCTATTTAAAGACCATTCTTACTAGATTCAAAGTTTGAAGGCTTCATTTAAAACCTTTGAATACTGATGTGCAAAAAACAGCAGTTAATCAGAACAGACTGCAAGTTACTCACAGGCTGTTCTGGTTTTATGCTGTTTGCATATAGATCTAGCCATTTTCACTTTGCCTCTGGGTGGAAAAGTGTAAATTAAACAAAAATTAACAACAAAAAAAACATTTCCATAGGATAAATTATTGTGTATAATATAGAATAGTAGGTAAGTGTTGAAAAAACATTTGTCAATTGAGCAAGTCCTGTAAAACTCTAAAATATCATTTTATGGGAAAATGGGGCTTAATGCGTGTGCTTATAGAGTTGGTCAAGATTAGCCTGTGCAGTCCACACAGGCTTATCGGGACAACACTGTCTGCTTTTATGGCATTTTTTGTTGTCCATGATTAGCCTGTGAAAACTGAACAGGTTTATCTGAGAAGACACTTTGAGCATATGCATTAAACCCCATTTTCCCAGAACATAGTTCATATAATGGCATCATGGAACTAATCGGAATGATATTTTTAGACTGTGCATGTTTGCAGGGCTCCATATGTGCAGCTCTTAACCTGCCGGCTAACAGAGTGAACGTTAGGACCCGCAGATTGGGTGCGTCTCAGAATTAATATTATTTTGAAGAATTGTGTGGCAATATTATAATTATGTATTTCGATCCATATGGATGTTTTTGCTGGCTGGTATATCAATTTTAAAAGGTCAAGAGGAAACTTGTGTGCAAACTTTTTTTTTTAATTGCCCTCTGATAGTTGTTCTGGTATTTAGTAAATAACTGCACCGAAAAATTAACATTTAAGTAAATCTATGACCAATGCTCCTGCGTCCTTTACCCCTTGTTGCCAGTTTGGTTGTAGTGAACATAGTTCTCTATTCCATTCAGTACTCTTTTTCATTCAGGCGGGGCATTTGGTGGTAAAGAGACTCGCAACAATCTGGTAGCTCTACCAGCAGCTATTGCTGCTCACAAGTTAGTATTTGTTCATCAATTGATTTTGTGATGCTGGTAAACCGGTCAAAATGCGCTTGAGTGAAGTGACAACCTGAGCAGTCGCATCAAAGGGACTTTCTTGACTGGAAATAGAAAAACAAAAAGTGGTTTACTAGCTTTTTCTTTAAAGTCTAAAATATAAGTCCTGATTTTCCCATTTTCTTCAATCTTTTGTACATAGTATGACGCTTTTGTAGCTCATCTGTGTACTATTTTATCAATTTTTTCCTGTCATGTGTCATGCATCTTCTGTCTTTAATATTTACCTTGCAAATGCTCTATATAGGCCACATGTATTGCACAATCTTCATGAAACTTGGTGAGAACATTTGCTTCAATGATATCTCGACTGAACCTGGATTTTATTCACTTGGGTCAAAAGCTAGACAATGAGGTTAAATTAAGAAAACATTTTGTGAACACTTAAGAATTGACATTTTTAACTTATTATCTTAAAACTTGCTCCGAACATTTATTCTTCTGATATCTCTGCTGAGTTTGAAAATGGCTTTGATTTTTTTTTAAACTTTACTTAAAAAATGATTGCAAACAGATATCTTTTTAAGTGTTAACCGATTTATTTAAGCTTGACTGCATTTAAAGGCTAAAGTTTATTAAACACTTGTGTCTGTTGTTTGGGTTGAACCTGTACTTGGTGTCCTTTGGGTAGATCTAAAGAACGCTCCCACAGTGGAAATCAAACCCATTACTTCCTGTTTGAACCTCATAGCCACTACACCACTGACATTTTATATTTTTAACCTCTCATAATAAAACAATGAAGTGCTTCGGCGGATTTCATTGAAACTTGGTATGAGTATATATATGGATAAGAGGATGATGCATGCCGAATAGTATTGTACACCATCTGTTAATAAAGGAGTAATGGCCCTTTGTATCTTTAAATAAATGCTTTTTTGAGTGTCAAATATAACACTTGTGTCCAGAAGCATATTGGCGGGAGATATCAATTCAACGAGTTAGCTTGTTGATATGGAATTCAACCATACCAATAAGGCCCTTTATTGTTTTTCTTACTTTACTTTTCAGGTACCGAAGGCCTGTTAGGGCTGTTTTACCAAGGGAAGTAGACATGGAAATAACAGGAAAAAGACACCCATTTCTTGCAAGATATAAGGTTTGTCCTGACGTAAGACTGATTTTGCGTTGGGAAGTAATTGAATGTGTTCTTTTGTATTAGCCTGGATGCCTTTCATGATTGCTGTGTGTATTTTAGTGAACAAATTGAAGATCATTTTTCATGTACTGGTGTAATGTAAAAGGTTGTTTATAAGACACAGATCATGTTTTGCCCCGACCCCCACCCCCAAAAAAATCCATTTTTAAAAGTTTGTGCACTTAATACAATATTTTAACACGTCATGTGCAAACTAAAGTATAAGCAAAGAAGGAAATAATTCATAGGTTATTCTGCAATGACTATGGGGTAGCTAACACATTCCATAACGTCAGTACTAAGAAACATGTCAGTACTGTTGATATCAATATTCATATCATAAGGCAACTTTCCTGCATTGCTGCTTTAGACTTTGGCTTGGAATTTTTATTAATTCACTTTTTTTTCTTTTCTTTTTAAAATCAGAAAGTCAATCATCTATGTTTGTGGGTGCAGTACTTTTAAGTTAGGTTCTAATAAAGGCTGCATTTACTAGCCATTTATCGTTTTTCCATTGAAAGAAGATTTACTTTTGATCTGTGGTTACATTTACCATTATAAGATGATAAGGTCTTAATTTTACGATTCTTACAACCATAGCATTTCAGTTTCATCATTATTTCGTTCGGCTTCAGGTCGGTGTGACCAGTTCTGGAAAGTTGAAAGCAGTAGAAATGAAGATGTACAACAATGGTGGCTTCAGTGAAGATGCGTCAGCGGCTGTAAGTCCCTTTTGTTATTTTGATTTTTTTAAATACTTGCTGAAAAGGGGTAGTACAAAGTCAACACTTTGTCAGTATGTCCAAATTTTGTTTGATGTCATTGAATTGAGTATGGTTTAAGAGAGAGGGGGGGGGGTCAAAAGTATTTGTTTGCATATTTTATCCCACATACGTATTTGTATTTCCATCATACTGTCTGCCTGGTACATTTTCCCAATTTACGTGATGCGAGATACTCTGGTATTTCAAGATGAGCAATATTTTGAATTATTTTTATGCTTATTTTGTGACAATATTTCCCATGGAAGTTTACTTGTATTTATATTTGTGTGCCCCCAAAATGGTGGCATAAAGCAGTCTCACTGTCCATCTTTGTGTCAGTCCAGCCTAATGTCTATGTATCCAGATGTCTGTCCTTAATATTGGATATTGGAAATACCTTTGCCTTACATTTATTAATTTTAAAATAAGACAAATGTTAACCTTGATAAGAGGATATGTTGCATGTATCCTGCTACTACAGATATTGAATTGAAACATTATAAGGATTATCAGGAAACATCACAGACCAACACCAAAACTTGACCTACAAGTAAGCAGAATTATGCCTTGTATTGTACTTTTTTGTACTTTGGAAAGTCAGGTAAACCTTTGAATTCAACAACTCCTATCTCTTTCTGATCTGCGATACTAGCACTTGGTTGCATTTTGGCCAGTTAGGTCAAGATCAAGATCACTGTTGTTAAACAATAGATATATAGTAACATATACTCAACAAATGCTACTGAGCTTCATCATCAAATATGTCTTTGTGGTCATTATATCAGGTGACTGATAGAAAATGTAAATTATACTATCAAATTGGAAGTATGGTCCTTAGTGCTATCTTGTTACAGCATCTTCTTATTGTTCTGTTATTTGGACACCTGGCTATTAAATATCTATTATTGTCACTCTTCCACGGGCTGCAGGTGGGTTACGCAGCATTGGATGCTTTTACGAACTGCTACAGGATTGAAAACGTAAACGTTGAGTCTTACGCGTGTCGTACAAACATTCCGTCCAACACGGCGATCAGAGGCTTTGGCCAGCCCCAGGGTATCACCATCATGGAGGACATCATTTTCAATGTGGCCTGCAACCTCAGGCTGTCCCAGGAAACGGTAGGCGTGCGATGAGGTGTCATGCATTTATGACATTTCACAATTGTGGGATGTGACATACCATTACAAGGCCAGCTTTATATGTATAGTAACTTTACTTATGAAAATTTAAATAATATTGCACTTAACAAATGAAATTAGCCCCCAGTAAATGTATTTCTATTTAAATCGTGTAAAACACATGCACAGAAAACCTTATGTTGGCATGTCTAATCTATGGTAATGTTCTTGCAAAGTTAAAATGGAGGGTGACAGATTTCATTGGACCAGAGAATTTCAAAGTCTGAGTTCCTCCTGATTTATCTTTGTCACTGTATTATAGTTAGTTTATGTTTGTCACTTTATTATAGTTTATTATAGTTATTAGTGTTTATAACACGTTGTCCGTTTCATTTGGTAATGTATGCATAACATCCAAAAATATGCAACTTGTGCCTTTTAAGGGGCCTTTTCACAGATTTTGGCATTTTTTAACTTATTCATTAAATGCTTTATATTGATAAATGTAAACATTGGATCGTAAAAGCTCCAGTAAAAAAATCAAGAATAAAATTAAAAAAAGGAAAAGAACATTGCCCGGAGCAGGTTTCGAACCAGTGACCCCTGGAGTCCTGCCAGAGTCCTGAAGTAAAACGCTTTAGCCTACTGAGCTATTCCGCCGAGTACACCTTCTTGACGTATTTTATACCTTATATAAGCAATCTTCGTAGTTTCACAAAATTTAACGACAAAAACAGAACTCTCCAAATTATTCAATCGTTTCGCGTTGCAACGCTTTATAATTTTTAGGTTTTAAAATCGTCAAAAGATGCATATAATGGCTATATTAGACCATGGTAAATGTTCAGTATTACTGTTTCCTCACAAATATCATTACTAAAACGAAAATGTGCGAATCTGAAACGACTTTTTTCAATTTTGTCAATTTACCAAAGCGTGAAAAGATCCCTTTAAGCATCGTATTGTGAAAGTAAGGGAGGTATTTTGAGGCATCTTATTTTAGAGGTGTCTTTCTCTGTAAGATGGTCATTTTTTGGCGTTTATTTTGAAGAGAATGGAGTTAATTTTGTTGACAATCTTATTTTTGAGGAAAGGAGGTTTATTTTTAGGCATCCTATTTTGAAAGTAAGGGAGGTAATTTTAGGCATCTTATTTTGTTTAGGTAAGGGAGATAATTTTGAGGCATCTTATTTGGAGGTAAGGGTGGTAATGTTAAGGCTTCTTATTTAGAAGGTAATGGGGGTCATTTTATTTTCAAGATAAGGGAGGTTAACCTGTACCGTGAAGGGGATATGACCCCATATGGCATGCTGCTAGAGAACTGCACAGTTCGGGATCTCTGGGACCAGTGTATGAAACAGAGTGGATTTGTGACCAGGCTGAAAGCTGTCGAGGAATTCAACAGGTATACATGGAAACATATTTGATCCATTCCACCACAAAATCCATATTTTTGACATCAATTATGACATTGTAAAAATACTTCTTCTACATCAATTGTCTAAAGGAGCTTGTATGTGTTGCTGTTACTAAAATAAAAAATACACAAAATAAAAGTGTATATTATTAATAATGCAATATGAATAGGGGCATACAAACATGAGTATCAATATGTTTTATGTTTGAAAGAATATTTTAATTTATTTTCATTCTTCAGATTTTGTATTTGAATGGCTAAGTCATTTATTTAGTGTATGCAGACATCAGGAATAGGGGTGTATTTATCTTGTTATGTTTTCATACTACAAGTAGCCTAAAACACATGTAAAGTGAAAGAGGAATGTTATTGCCACCTCTTTGCAACACCTGTTTCATAGTGATTTTCTTTCTTTAAGAGAATATCAATAGTTTGTATATTTTAGTAAGCAGTAATATTTAATTTATTGTATGTTAAAGACTGTTATTTAAATAATTCTTAATTTACAGTTTTAAAAAATATATAAATTTTATTCATTTTATTTCTGAAATTACATTTTTATAAAAATGGTGTGTTATGTATGCAGCAGTTTAGAACAGTTTTAATATTTTGTATCAACCTTCAACTATTTAGAAATAACCAATGGAGGAAACGGGGTATTTCAATGACAACGGAAAAGTTTGGAGTTGGCTTACCACCACTCTTCTTGAACCAGGTTTGACTTAAGCATATCTTGTTGTGTTAATGCTTCCACAGCGTAGGTGGCCCAAGCATTTGGTGTGTCCTCCAGACTCCAACAGCATGTCCATATGTCTGTACGTCCCTAAGCTTGTGTTTTCATCTACTTTTGGTACTTGGTGGAACTTAATCAAACAACCTTAATCCGTAGATGAACTTAATTTAAGGAATATTTGCTGCTGGTTTTGGCAGAATTATGGCCTTTTGACTGTTTTTTAAGCTTCCATATCTCGTGTTTAAAATGCTTTTTATGCCCCCGGATAGATTGATTGAGGGTATATTGTTTTTGTCCTGTCTGTCTGTCTGTCTGTCTGTCTGTCTGTCTGTCTGTCTGTCTGTCTGTCTGTCTGTCTGTCTGCCTGCCTGCTGCTGCCTGCCTGCCTGCCTGCCTGCCTGCCTGCCTGCCTGCCTGCCTGCCTGCCTGCCTGCCTGCCTGCCTGCCTGCCTGCCTGCCTGCCTGCCTGCCTGCCTGCCTGCCTGCCTGCCTGCCTGCCTGCCTGCCTGCCTGCCTGCCTGCCTGCCTGCCTGCCTGCCTGCCTGTCTGTCTGTCGTTGATTGTGTGTGTCCCAAAACTTTAACCTTGGTTACAGTTTTGCAATTACTTTTGCATTATTGAAGATAGCAACTTTATATTTGGCATGCATGTGTATCTCATGGAGCTGTACATTTTGAGTGGTGAAAGGTCAAGGTCATCCTTCAAGGTCAAAGGTCAAATACATTGCTTCAAAGCGGCGCAATAGGGGGCATTGTGTTCTTGGCAAACACATCTCTTGTTCACTGCTGTGTTGATCATACTCAGTCTTTCACAAGTAAGTGACTTCAATTGATAAATGATCTAAGACATGAATTGTGGTGGTTAACTAGTTTAGTCAAAACATTCTGTGTTAAATTTCTCTTTATTTACCTTGTGGATCTTGCTCCCTCTTTCACAGTTGAATGATTTTGTGATGAGGATTGTTTAGTTTGTTGGCTACCACAAGTTTTGGCAGAATTATGGCCTTTAGCCCAATTTTCAGTAGGTAAAATACAGTCACAATTTTGTGTTTTTAATTTCATGACCAGTGGTAAGAACATTTTTCTCAATGACAACATTCAATACTTGGTCACATGGCGGAAACGCAAGCTCACTGTTTAAATTTTAAAAAAGCTTGTTAACACTGAAGAAGTCACAATTTTTACCTCATGGTTATCATCAATTTGTCATAAAATTTGTCCCAGTAGTATCTTATTAAAAATTATTCCAATTCGTTTATTAAAATGGGCGCCCATGGGATGACATGTTTGACCCAATCCTCATTAAACCTTCTAAGAACATTTGTATTGATTAAATATGGCATGCATCTGAAAATGGTTTGGTGCGTTAAAAAACATGGCTGTTGTTCTTTTAATGTAATTTTCAGTAATTTGCTTTTATTTATGAAATTTTGGGAATCAAAAAGAGCTGTGTGTTAGCGTAATGGCTAAAGTTGCTTAGTATAATCCAGCAAACTCATGTTTACGTTGGTACCTTAACTGAGCGCATTGTGCTTTTGGGGAGTTGTTAGGATACCGTGATGTCTGTAGTCTTTAGTGTGTGCATGTGTAAGTACTTTCGTACGTACGTAAACTTTCTCCCAACAACTTTTCCTAAATCCTAAGACAGATTTCAACAAAAATTCATGGACATTATCCTTTGGTTAAACAAAGCTAAAAAATTTTTTTTATTGAGATTAAAAGTTCAAAAATCTTCTCTTAAACCACATGGGTCTTGGGTTGAATATTTTGTATGTAACATAATATGATATTCCTCTTCCAAGTTTGTTCAAATAATGTCACTGGCGTCTTAATTTTTCAATCCTTGTTTTTTTTTATAAAACATTAGCACTGATAGGCTTGGCGGTCTTCCATATATGGCTATAGTGCAACCTTGTTAACATTGTGAAACTTGCTCAAACGATTAATTTTGTTCTAATTATATCACAGGTGATTTAATTAATGGTAGGCAAACATCACAAAATCTGCTCAGAATAGTTCCTTTGAGTCTCAGGTGATCGACCTATAGCCTTTGGCCCTCTTGTGTGCAGGGTTCAGCTCTGGTGAGCATCTACAAAGACGGGACGGTGCTTGTGACTCACTCTGGGGTCGAGATGGGACAGGGACTCAACACCAAAATGATTCAGGTATTTGAGTTTGTTGGGTATTTTGTCAGGGGCTTTTGTTTGTGTTTTTTTTTCATGTATAGCCTGCACACATCAACTGTTATACACTCGCTACCCCTACCCGTAATATGCATTATAAACACATAAGAAAAATGATCAACTTGATTTCCTAATATTTTTTTCCCAAAATCAGAAATACACAAATTCATATGTCCAAAAAAATGTCTTTTTTTGTAAAGGCAAGAGATTTCATGCCAACCTTGATTTTGCAGATATACTATTAAGTATATCTTGGTTTGAATATGATATGATAACCAGGTGGGTCTTGTGACATTTTCAAATTATTTGTTTAATCGCAGGATTTTATTGTCCCCTACCGGTTTTACCGGAGGGGACTTATGGTTTGCGCTCTGTGTGTCTGTCTGTGAGTCTGTCTGTCTGTCACACTTTTCTGGATCCTACGATAACTTTAAAAGTTCTTAATATTTTTTTATGAAACTTGAAACATGGATAGATGGCAATATGGACATTATGCACGTCATTTCAGTTTGTTCCTATGCAAAAATTCTGGTTGCTATGGCAACAAATTGACTAGAAATACTGCTGAAAATAGTGGTTTTCTGGATCCTGCGATTACTTAAAAAGTTCTTAATATTTTTTCATGAAACTTGCAACATAGATAGATGGTAATATGGACATTATGCACGTCATTTTATTTTGTTCCTACAAAAATTGCCAATTGTGGTTGCTACGGCAACCAAAAAAATAATTCTGAAAATTGTGGAATTTCTTGCAATGGTGGAGCCCGTAGGGGACCATATTGCTTGACAATAGCCTTGTTATTGTGATATTTCAACTTAAGGTTTTTGAGTTGATTTTTGTCCTTTTCAATTAAATATTTTGCTGAATAAAAATACATTTAAAAAGATTTTCACTCTGGTCAGTTTATGTTTGACATCAATGGTTTTACAGTTTACAGTGTGCGTCGTCAGGTCTAAACTTGTTTCCACTTTAGAGGTTAGATCTAGATCTCTACTGATATGAACTTTAAACCATACTTTTGTAAAATATAAGTAACAAAGACAAGCACTATAAACACAAAGGATACAGGGTAGTCATGCTTGTCACATGATATCCGCTGTTTTTAGATTGCCTCAAGAGCTCTGAACGTTCCCATGGAGAAGATTCACATCAACGAGACGTCCACTGAGAGACTTCCCAACACTATCATGACTGGAGGCAGCACTGGCACAGATGTCTGTGGGCCCGCAGTGCTGGTACGCTGATAGGCAGGGAGACTTTGAGCACTACAACGGCATAAACCCTTAAACACTCTGATACCTATACGTGCTTGTAGTCCTCAAGATAATCAAATTAAATGAACCACCTTTCTTAATAGATTCAAGAGTACTGCAAACGCATAACCCTTTAACACTCAGATACAAATACGCGTTTGTAATCCTTACGATAATAAAATTAAATTAACGTCTGTTCTTAATGGATTCAAGTTTCAAGCCTTCATTTTCAACCCTTACATACATACTGATGAGCTACAAACAGCATAAAAACTGAACAATCTGCGAGTTACTTGCAGGCCGTTCTGGTTTTTTGCTGGTTGCATATAGCCATTTTCACTTTGCTTCTGAGTGGGAAGGGATTAAACTTGTTTATTTTAGCTCTAGAGCATTGAAAGCCTAAGGCTTATTGTAACATGCTCAACTCCATTTCATGGGTAGAACCAGTACTTGGTGTCTTTTGGGGGATCTAACAAATGCTTCCACAGTTGGGATCGAACCCTTTAGTTTTAGTAGACTTTGAGAACTGCAAAGGCATTAAGTTGTATTTGCATTAGTACAGAATGTATTGGACTAGTGCCTTTGCCTGCTTGAATTTATCTGGCATGTTGAAGAAAGGTTATGTGGACAGGCCTTAGGCTATCACATATGTATGCTGCCCATTAGTGGATAGCATATTTTAATGGTATTTAGTTGTTAAGGGGTATTAATGAATAACCCTGATAATTGTTTTTCATTTGACGTACAGTTGTGGGAACAAATGGAAAGATACGTTTCATATGTAGTTAAAACAAAAAATCATATTTTTATGCCCCCGGATCGAAAGATCGGGGGTATATTGTTTTTGGCCTGTCTGTCTGTCTGTCTGTCTGTCTATCATTGTGTCATTGTTTGTGTGTGTCACAAAACTTTAACCTTGGTTAAACTTTTATAACTTTTGCAATATTGAAGATAGCAACATCATATTTGGCATGCATGTGTATCTCATGGAGCTGCACATTTTGAGTGGTGAAAAATAAAGGTCAAGGTCATCCTTCAAGGTCAAAGGTCGAATATCATTGTTTTTTTCTTTCCTAACCTTCGTTTAAATTTGGTCATAACTTTTTTAATAATGAAGCTAGCAACTTGATATTTGGCATGCGTGTGTATCTCATGGAGCTGCATGTTTTGAGTGGTGAAATGTCAAGGTCATCCTTCCAAGTCAAAGGTCAAATTTATGGCTTCAAAGCGGCGCAATATGGGGCATTGTGTTTCTGACAAACACATTTCATGAGATTACAGGCAGTAACAATTAGCCACCTTATCAGTATCTATATGTGTGGATGTCCATCCTTTATATATATGTATTACTTTGGTTGTCTTATATATTGTTTCCACACCACATCTCAGACACTAATGGTCCCAATTTGATTAAACTTTATATGCAGGATACCGTTTCCTTTTTTGGTGAGTATATGCATATTTTTTTATGCCCATGGTAGGGTGGCATATAGCAGTTGAACTGTCAGTCTGTTTGACTGTGCTCCTGTCCGAAAACTTTAACATTAGCCTTAACTTTTGCAATATTGAAGATAGCAACTTGATATTTGGCTAGCATGTGTATCTCATGGAGCTTCACATTTTGAGTGGTGAAAGGTCAAGGTTTACCTTCAAGGTCAAATGTCAAAAATAAAATCCAAGGGATGTAACAAGCTTTAAATGGAGATAATTTCTATTTTATATCATTTGGCAGGTGCAGATAATTTTCACATGGGAAGTTTTTTTTTTTTTCAAAGCGCCACAGTACGGGGCATTGTGTTTCTGACAAACACATCTCTTGTTTCAAGGAGTAATTGCCTTTTGATATATAGTGTTTATGCCCCCGGATCGAAAGATCGGGGGTATATTGTTTTTGGCCTGTCTGTCTGTCTGTCATTGTGTCAGTCAGTCATTGTATGTGTGTGTCCCAAAACTTTAATCTTGGTTAAAGTTTGAGAACTTTTATAATATTGAAGATAGCAACTTGATATTTGGCATGCATATGTATCTCATGGAGCTGCACATTTTGAGTGGTGAAAGGTCAAGGTCATCCTTCAATGTCAAAGGTCAAATATCATTGTATTTTTCTTTCCTAAAACTTTAACCTTCTTTAAAGTTTGGTCATAACTTTTTTAATATGGAAGATAGCAACTTGATATTTGGCATGCATGTGTATCTCTCGGAGCTGCACATTTTGAGTGGTGAAAGGTCAAGGTCATCCTTCAAGGTCAGAGGTCAAATGTATGGCTTCAAAGCGGCGCAATAGGGGGCATTGTGTTTCTGACAAACACATCTCTTATTTCTTTTTGTTATGATTTTCTTCCTTCCACTCGATATCTAAGGAACACGTCATCAGTATTATATATGTACTGGTCTTATAGAATGGACATGTGCATATGTCAGGTCTTTGTGCTCCAATGATTTTTAAGGGAATTTTTGCCTTGTGGATAATAATTTGTTTCCATGTCAGTGCTTAGATCATTATAATCTGATTTGATCAAACTTAATATACATCAAACTCTAAGTGCGGACATGCACATATTTTCTGTTGTTTTGCTCCAATAATTGTGTAGGAAATTAATATTGGCCTTTGATTAATTACCTGACATGTATCATGAATTTTAAGTTTCTCTGTACATAATTATTGGAATGGGATAATAGTTAGTGGGCACAATTGTGCATATTGTGAGAATGTTCCACTTCAGTGATTTTTCTGAGAGTTATTGCCCCTTTGAATTACATCATCAAAAAATTTATTTCTGCACAAGATCTAAGGAAACAAATATTCCAATTTGATGAAACTTTCCATTTAATATTTATATATGGTATGTGTGTGTCTGTTGCAAGGAAGATCAGTTTGATTGATTTTTCAGGAACTATGTGTTTCTTCTCCAAATTTAGTAACTAAAGATCCCTTATTATTGTATAAACTCTATCTATAATGCCCTCTGGCAGGGTGCAGAAACTTGGCAAAAGGAGGGCTTGAACAGGAGAAATCATGTGTTAACAAGGCGATTCACGTGCTTTTCAAGCCGTGTTATGTGTTTTTCATATCCATAAACTGGTCCCCTCGCAATTACTGCCTTTTGTCTTCTTTGAGTTCTTCTTAGTGGATTCAATGAAGTTATTTTGAACTTTGTTAATTACTCCAGTCTTTGACGACTTTCCAAGCATAAATGGGGAACTGAATAAAAAAAGCACCAGTTTCCTCATGCATGCAGGGATAATGGCAATGAATATTTCAATCCACTTTTCAAATTATACCATCTGCACTCTCTTGACCACAACTTTATTTATTGGCAACGTCAATGAAGTTAAGGTTACTTACTCAATACTTTCAAAAGACTATGCTGCAAATGTAAGTGTTTATGTATCTTTAATGTTGTATGCATGAAATAGTTCAGTGACAATCTGTTGGCAGTATTAATTTTTAGAAAATTTAGTTGGAAAGAAATAATATAGACCCGAACGAAAGAAACATCTATGAAATCAATGACTTATTCTGACGATAAATTTATCCATCACGACCAGTAAATTTCAAAATAATACCCCATTTCTTACTTTGCGCGGCTGAATTTCAACTTTGCATTAATCCACTGTTTAAACACATTTTAAATCGAAAACTGCCTCCGGTAAAGCCTTGTCATTTCTGATGATGACCGAGTGAGGCATATGTTAAACACAACCTTGAACTGTATGACGTCATATGAAATAATCAAATTATTTTGTCGACGTGGAATGAACAAAACATATTTGTTTCAATGTTATTTTAATTTATTTTCGTATGTGTGATTTGTTTATGCATCAATAGCGAATATACACATTTTCTCGGACATGTATATCTGCCGACGCTCTCAAAATCCGTTCCTACCCTCGTGCTGCGCATTTGGGCAAGAACGGATTTTTCGAGCGCCCGCAGACGATCATGCCCTTGAAAATGTGTATTATCCCTATATTGATGAAACTGTACATAATGTCCTTTATGGATTGATTGGTGGTTCCACGCCAATAATGTTCGTAAGGGAGTTATTGACCTCATTAAAATTATAAGTTTTTCTTTGCCGTTCAAGTTCTTTGATACAATTTCCTAATTTCAATTACATGTTTAGGCAGCTTCACTTTCAAAGGGTTATGTCTACATGTATTCTGTATTGTAGGATGCATGTACTACCCTGGTTGAACGTCTGGCGCCACTAAGGAATGAGCATCCAGACTGGCCGTGGGAAAAACTGGTATGACCAACCAAAAGCATGATAATGTAGAAAGATTATTGGCGAGGAAAGGAAATAATAAAGCCAAAATCAAATGAGTAATGTAAAAAAAAGAAAATGTATTCGCAAAAAGACTTAAATAAATAATAAATGCACAGTTCATACAATTTTCTACCAGGAAAGACACATCTGTTTGAGTGAAGTATCATTTCTGCAACTCTATTTTACACTCAGTTAACTTAAATGATCTTGTTGCACCCCCTGAGCACATATTGCTCAAGGAGAGTTTAAGGATACCATGATTTCTGTCATTCCTCAGTATGTGGGTGCATGAGGTGAATGCACGCATGCTTTAATTTTTTCCCCGTAGCAACTAATACACCTAAGCCACAAGACAGATTTTGACAAAACAGCGCAAAAGCTGCTCACAACAGTTCAGTTTCTTTGGAGCTCTGTTTAAAGACTTTGGGCCTTTGGCCGCCTTGTTTATATCTTATTGGTTGGTTTGTATGCAATCTCTGTGCATGAAATATGCATACCGGCCTGATGGTCAAAAAACAACCAACAGCATATAAATCTTTGGGTGTTCAAAGATATTGGCATTATCAGTAAAAAAAGTAGAGGAAATTATTTTAATTCTTGAAATTACTTTTCTTAAGATTGTTGGCTAGAAATGACATGTTTATTTATAAAAACATATTTATTAATTAATTATATTATGCACTGTGTGTGCTTTTGATGTAAAGTGATTCTTTTCCACTTACTCTCATCTATGATAGTCCCTCTGAGAAAACAATTCAATGTCCAGCCCTCTTTAGGAAAGCTCCATATAGCTGTTAAAATGGTTAGTGTATCTGCAAAGGTAATTGTGTGAGAGCTTGTTCGAAATGTGTACTTTTTATTTCTCACGAAATGTTATCATACACATTTTTGCCATTAGTGTAAGTATGTTGTGTGTAACCCCTGTCTCTCTTCCTCAAAGGTCAAGGTATAATTTGGCAGATATAAAGGGAACTGAATTTTCGTCATTATTGATGCAATTTTAAAATAACTAATTAAGTTTGAGCATTTATACATCTTGTCCAAACTACAACGTTGTGATTCATCATGCAACTTTATAATAAATTACCATAAAGATTCAGCAAATGTGCAGATGGCATTCCCCGGTATTAACTGTCTTTGTAGCTCAAAGGTCAAGGTCACAATAACGACTCTAACGGTCTATTTGTGCATGACACAACTTGTCCACACTGCAACTTCATAATTCATCATGCAAATTGAAAAAAATACTTACAACAAATGCTCACCTTGTGAACATTTAGGGTTGCTTGTAAGATAGGGTTGCTTGTAAGAAGCGTTATCTTTCCGAGTCCCTTGTCCCTGGGGCTAATAGTCAAGGTGACACTTAGAGGTAAAAGGTCAAAGATGTGTATGTTTTGATGTGTAAAATAATTTCAACCATTTTTGATTATGGGCTTGACATGTTGTTGAGAGGCATCTTGTTGATCTAGGGTGTTATGTACAAAGCATTCTCAGTTAATTGCATCCCTAAATCTGGTAACATTATTATCCATATTAACAATCATCACTCAGATAGTCTGTTTTTTGTGATTTATCTTCCTTTTAATACATTACTTTTGCGGTAAGCATAATATTTATAAATACCAGCAAGAAAAGCAATCATAAGGACATTATTTTAACTCATGTGTGTAATTAAAGTTAAAATAATAAAGTTATGAGTTGTAATTTACTCAATTATTTTTTTTTTGCTAGTGTAAGTTTTGCTTATTCCACAGGCTTTTGAAGCTTTCATGCAGAGGGTAAAGCTTATAGCCACTGGATTCTCGAGGTGAGATAATTACCTTTTGATTTGATTTTATTGACAGATGATTTCAGGTGTTTTTTGCTCATTATTTTAAAACGTTTAAATCAGTTCGTAGGCATAACATCTCTGCAAAATTTGATAATTAGCCAGATGGCATTAAGCAATTTAGATTTAAGGCCTGCGAAATGAGAAAAAGGCAAAATAAACCTTGGGAACTCTAACTCACAATTTTAATCATGTCATTCAGACTTGGTGACAATTGTGGAGGCGTATTACCTCAACATTATTCAATATCCAGCTAGATTACCTGATGTTTTTATGAATTATTCCAACTTTGCCAAATAAATTCTGTCAGCACTCAAATAAATGGTTTCTGTTCAATAACTTTAGTTTGCACAAACCAATCTTGATAAAAAAAACTTGAAACAAGTAAGCTTGAATAGAGACTTGGGAGTGAATTCTGCAGGTGCCCGAAAGAGTGTGATTATAATCGGGAGCAAAAACAAGGCCAACCCTACGACTACTTCACATATGGAGTGGTCTGTACAGAAGTGGAGATAGATGTACTCACTGGAGAGAACCAGGTAGAGTGAAGCTCAGCCTTCATGCCATGACTGATCAGATGTACCATTATGGACAGACATCACACCAGCCCCGTGCATGAATATCTTATTAAACCATTAGAAATCAAAAGGCTGGCTCTGAGAAGACAGGATGTCATGCATGTGGGTTAAGTGTTGTCCCAGATTAGTCTGTGCAGTCCACACAGGCTTATCAGAAATGACACTTACTACCTGACCTGAATTTTTGATAAGTAGAGACTTCCTTTAAAAAAAAATAATAGAAAAGAGTTGAGCCTGGTTAGCCTGTGCAGACCACACAAGACAATTGTGTACACATATGCTTTAAGCCCCGTTTTCAAAGAGGGAGCCTCATATCTTTCAGTTTCTCATTGTTTATTACATATTGAGCCATGGTGCGAGTGTGACATCGATCCTTGATGGTATGCTTGATCAGTAATGGCCTGACAGCTTGAGCCTGAGGGACACCGCTTGTTACATGTGGGACACCGTTTGTTACATGTGGGACACATGTTACATGTGGGACACCGCTTGTTTCATGTGGGACACTTTATGTTACATGTGGGACGCCACTTGTTACATGTGGGACACTGCTTGTTACATGTGGGACACCACTTATTACATGTGAGACACTGCTTGTTACATGTGGGACACCATTTGTTACATGTGGGACACAGCTTGTTACATGTGGGATACCGCTTCTTACATGTGGGACACCGCTTGTTTCATGTGGGACACTGCTTGTTACATGTGGGACACCACTTGTTACATGTGGGACACCACTTGTTACATGTGGGACACCACTTGTTACATGTGGGACACCACTTGTTACATGTGGGACACCATTTGTTACATGTGGGACATCACTTGTTACATGTGCCATTAATAATAGATGGAATACTGGCACTACAAATTGTTTTAACTTAAAGCACATTATGAAATGATTATTATTTTATTTTTATAAGTTTGTTCATATTCCTTATATGGCTTTAGTAAAAAAAAACATTGTCCTGTCTGGTCACTAACTCTGTTGTATATTATGGAATTTTAAAATAAATGGGCACAAATAATAATTTTAATACCATGAATAATTTTAAACAACCTTGTAGGTTATTTCAAGGTCAATATCACAGCAAACACATTTTTTACTTTTTTTTTATAGATATCCTGCAAGTACACCTTCATTTCCAGCACTTATCTTTGTTGTGCATTATGGGATAATGATTTCTAAATGAATTGCCAAAAATGGCAATTGCAAAAACCCGTCATGCCAGGTGCAAATCCATTGTGCTCACATTCAAGTTCAACGTCAAAGCAGTGACTTTGGAGTTTTCATGCATCCCTTACATTTATGCTGTGAAAGTTCATGTTCTTGTTAGGACAAAAATATGCTATGCATGTAAGGTTTTAAAATAAATTGGACAAATTGTCATCATATCAAGACTCCATGTCATGTGCAAAACCATGTTGCTCCCTTAATAAAAGTCAAAGTTACCTCTGACATTTTTGTGCGAAGTCCTTTTATGGTAATAGTAGTTATAGATGTTAATGTGACTGGAAGTTTTATTTCTGAGTGAATTGTAAAAAAATTCATCATTTTAGTGGGACATTTTGTATGCACCAACTATAGTGCTGGCTTCAAGCAAAGCGGGACAATGTGTAAATTGTGAAATGCGGTTTATGTCTAGAAAAAAGTTACAAAGGACTGCACCCTAATGCTGTGTTAACATTTAACATAATGTTTTTAACACGAAACTGCATTATTTCTGTGTCCAGTAACATATAAAAGGGTCTGGTCTCGAGTTGTGCTGGCCACATATGACATAAGACACATTTTGGTATGATATGTCTAATATTTGTCTGTTATCACTTCTCAATATAATTGTGTTTTGGGGCAATAAACAATCATAATTCAAATGTTATTTGTTAACTTTCACCCCTGATAGGACTTGTTCACGTGATGGCAGCTGAATGCATTGATACATAGTTAAAATCGGTTCAGTAATTATCCATAACAAATCAGAGTCCAACTTTTCATTAGGAGCCACATGATTTAAAGGCTATCTCACTTAAAGGCCGCCAAATATGCAAATAACTTATTTAGAGAGAGCAGAATGGCAGGTGGAGGATGGTGGTCTTTTCATTTTAATGCCCCATCCTTTTAGAATATGTCACATCCTTTTTCAGTAAATGATTTGTCTTTTTATTATACATATACACTCAACTTGTTTTTATTTGCTGTTGATGATTAAAATTCCAGTCTTGATTGAAATAATAATAATCATCACTTTATTTTTTATAAGAAATATACCTTATGGAATATACACAGAATGGATGATACTAGTATCAAGTACTGGACTGAAAACAGCACTTTAATTCACTTACAATTTGTAAACTTTGCCATCCAATGACAGCTGTCATGAAATATATCACCCTGCCCCTTACCAGGACTCCCTTCCCCATTCAGCATCAAATACAAAAAAACAAATACCTATTTTCAACTGTTTTATAAACTATATATATATATAATACTAAAGATCCAAATTGGAAAAGAAATAGCCCTCAACAGCGATAAACTTCATATTTTTGAATAAAAATGGAAACACATAAACTTTCATAACCCAGTCCAGTTGTCTTCTACCCAACTCTAAGCAACTCATCTAAAGTATTGATTATTACATTTAAAAATAACAACATACACCACAGACAACCAAAGCAAAAAAAACACAGTATATACTAGCATATCATGTATAATATGTGTTTGACATTATTACTGCTGTATTATACCACTTTTTTCCTTATTTATGCACATATTTACATTGTATGTTTTATATTGAATAAAAAAAAGATTTAAAAAAAAAGGACTCCCTTCCCCATTTCATGCCCCCTGCCACTTTTTGGTATGGCTAAATGCCTAAGTTACCGTTAAAAAGCAGTCTTACTGAACCAAGCACTCAGTTACTCGTGCACACAATAGTATAGTGAGATGGTTGGATTTTTGTAGGAACAAGCAAAATATGCTTTGATTTGAATTGTTTGGCTAATCTTGTGGTCATTTTAATGTGTAGCTATTGTTTGATTCTTTGAAAACAGGTGCTACAGACGGACATTGTGTTTGACGTGGGAAAGAGTCTTAACCCGGCTATTGACATTGGACAGATTGAGGGCGGGTTTGTACAGGTATAATTTACATTGAAAATTGATACATTTTGGTGATTTGTGTTTCTACCATGCTGTGTTGCTTGCTTTTGTGCCTGCCATATATATATATATATAAATATGGATGGATGGATGGATGGATGGATGGATGGATGGATGGATGGATATATATATATATATATATATATATATATATATATATATATATATATATATATATATATATATATATATATAGATATATATATATAGATATATATATATATATATAATATATGAGATTCAAATAAAGGTTGTTTACTTGACATTCAATATTCTTCTTAATATTTCCAAAATTTGTGGAAATATTTGTTTGCATATTCTCCATCAGTTCATCCCGTGTACCTTATTAATACCTGATATTAATTAATTTATTATGCTCCCCCAAAAAAATTTGGGGGGGAGCATATAATCGCCGCTTCGTCCGTCCATCCGTCCGTGTGTCCATCCGTGCACAATTTTTGTCCGGGCTATTTCTCAGCAACTAATGACCGGAATTCAATGAAACTTTATGGGAAGCTTCACTACCAAAAGGAGATGTGCATATTATCAGCGGGTTCTGGTCGGATGATTTTTCACAGAGTTATGGCCCTTTGAAATTTTCCATTAACTGTACATATAGTGCAATTCTTGTCCAGGCTATTTCTCAGCAACTAATGACCGGAATTCAATGAACCTTTATGGAAAGCTTCACTACCAAGAGGAGATGTGCATATTATCAGCCGGTTCTCGTCGGATAATTTTTCACAGAGTTAAGGCCCTTCTAAATTTTCCATTGTGCATATAGTGCAATTCTTGTCCGAGCTATTTCTCAGCAACTTAATACGGGAATTTAATGAAACTTTATGGGAAGCTTCACTATCAAGAGGAGATGTGCATCATATCAGCCGGTTTTTGTCGGATGATTTTTCACAGAGTTATGGCCCTTTGAAATTTTCCATTGTACATATAGTGCAATTCTCGTCCGAGCTATTTCTCAGCAACTTATTACAGGAATTCAATGAAACTTTATGGGAAGCTTCACCACCAAGAGGAGATGTGCATATTATCAGTCGGTATTGGTCAGATGATTTTTCACAGAGTTATGGCCCTTTGAAATTTTCTATAAACTGTACATATAGTGCAATTCTTGTCCGGGCTATTTGTACTCAACTACTGACTGGAATACAATGAAGCTTTATGAGAAGCTTAACTACCTTGAGGAGATGTGCATGTTATTAGTGGATTCTGGTAAGATGATTTATTTAGAGTTATGGACCTTTGAAATTTTTAAGTTGCTAAACCATCCATGGTATTATTTTGTCCAAAGTTATGCCCCTCAAGACGTTTCCTTTTATCTGAATATATAGTGCAATATTGTAACCAAAAAAAAATTGGGTGAGCACCACCCGTCTCCGACGGTTTCTTTTTTATACTTAAGTGCTTATACCAGAATTAGGAGGAATGAATTAATGATGTTGACCTTATTGTGGCCAAGATTTTATGCCTAAATGAATGACCTTGACTTAGTTTGCCCAGATTAAAATACCTTAAATAGTTGGCCTGGATTTTATGTCTGAAAGAATGACCTTCTAGTTTTTCATTTCTCGGTGACCGAATGAATGATCTTGACCTAATTACCCGCATTTGATGGCTGAATGAACGACTTATTTATCAGCTTAGACAGGATGACTGAATAAATCATCTTGACCTAGTTTCCACAGATTTGATGACTGCATGAATGGCCTTTAATTAGTTGCCTAGATTGTATAACTGAATTAATGACCTCCTAGTTTGTCCAGTCTGGGTGACCGAATGAATGATTTTCACCTAATTTGCATGAATGATCTTGGCCTACTTGGCCCGAATGAATTACCCTCATTAAATTTGTCCAGACAGGCTCTCAAAATAAATGACCTTGACCTAGTTCACTGAGAAAAGATAACTGAATGAGTAACATTGACTTGGATTGTATGACTAGTTTGTCCAGTTTGGGTAACTTCATGAAAGACCTTATTTGCCCACATAAGATGACTGAATAAAGTACTCTCACATAATTGGCCCATACAGGATGACTAAATGACCTTGAACTAGTTTACACAGATTGGATTACTGCATGAATGACCCTGACCTTGCAGGGCCTGGGCATGATGACGAGTGAAGACATCTCTGTGGAGTGCTCCACGGGTCGCATGCAGCACTGCAGTCCTCTCAGTTACAAGGTGCCCAACGTACGCAGTGTGCCTCGCAGGTTCAATGTGACTCTGATGAAGAACCATGACTTCAAGACGGTCGCTTATTCGTCCAAGGTCAGTGTGGTAGATGTAGTTTTTTTGTCCCCCAACACTATAGTGGGGAACATATTGTTTTTGCACTGTCTGTTGGTTTGTTGCTTTGCTTGTTTGTGCAAACTTAACATTTGCCATAACTTTTGCAATATTGAAGATAGCAACTTCATATTTGGCATGCATGTGTATCTCATGGAGCTGCACATTTTGAGTGGTGAAATGTCAAGGTCATCCTTCAAGGTCAAAGGTCAAATATATGGGTCAAAATCGCTCATTTAATATACACTTTTGCAATATTGAAGATAGCAACTTGATATTTGGCATGCATGTGTACCACATGGAGCTGCACATTTTGAGTGGTTTAAGGTCAAGCAAGATCAAGGTCATCCTTCAAGGTCAAACGTCAAATATATGGGGACATATGGGTTTCACAAACACATCGCTTGTTTGTACATATTTTTTTAACTTATGCTTTCCTAGTAGGAGTTTTACTTAGGGGCTTCTATCCAATATAATGGATTAAGAATTCAGGAACATGATGTGTAAAGATATGCAAATATTTGCCAAACTTAACATCTGAATCAATTTAATTCTCAGCAAAATAACCATCCAATATATTTAGAATATCTTATTCTGCCATGTGAAAAGAGACTCATATATTTGCAGGGTGTAGGAGAGCCACCATTGCTTCTCTCAGTGTCCGTTCTCATGGCGATCAAGGAGGCAGTGCTTGCAGCGCGGACACAGATCGGCCTGACTGGCTACTTCCGGCTCACCTGCCCAGCAACGGTGCAGAAGATACAGGCACTGTGCAGCAACCAGTTGGGGCGACTGTTGAATTAAACGATGCTTCAGTAGCTGTAATATTAACAGATGCTTGGCAATTTTGTGTTAGTATGACTTACAGTATTATATTTGGAATAAAATCCAACACTGATATGCAAAATTGCCATTTATTTCCTGCTTTTTAATGACGAGTAAAACTGTAATAAACTTGCCTGCCATTTGCTGGATGTTTCAATGCGTTTTGAGGTGGTGAAGGATTTCATAATTGAAGCTTTTTGTGGTGGTGGAGAAATAGTGCCATTTTTATGTCTGTTCTGCTATTATTTTAAGTGTATTGCCGGTATGCTCCCATCGACTGGGAGGTCTTGACTTTGCACTTTACTGTCTGTTTGTCCTCAAGCTTTTGCTTAAAACGTTTGTTTAACTACTGGCTGGATCTGGCTAAAACAAACATAAGTGAATTTCCCTAATGTGTAGATGATCTTAAATGAAGGATTAAGGACTTTGTTGACTTTGGCAGAATTTATGATCCTGTGTCTGATTTTTAAACTTAAATAATCCCATTAAGGTTATGTTTTTAACTTCTCTTTTATTGCATGGTTGGTTTTGCTCAAACTTCCACAGTTAAATAACCTTTATTTGTACATGGTCTTAAAGAAATGTTTTTAGGCTGTGATTTTTAGCTCGGCTTTTTTTTCGAGAAACATTTTGTTAAGGTTTTGAACATTGGCTCTAAAATCAAATTGCTTCATCCTACTACTTTGAAACTTCATATGTAGATGCACCTTGATGAGTTCTACACGCCACACCCATTTTTGGGTCACTAGGTCAAAGGTCAAGGTCACTGTGACCTTTAAAAAAATATATTCTGACAAGCTTTCATTTATTCAAAACTGCACCCGTAGCCGAGCATGGCACCCGTTATGCGGTGCTCTTGTGTAAACTATTATTATGGCCCTTTGAATGATTTTCCACTATAGAATACATAGGTTTGTGTTTTTTACTCCTCATTATCTACTGGCTGTATCTGGCTGAATATCACTCAAACTTTCTCAAGTGAACGTGTTTAATGTGTAGATAATCGTAAAGGAAAAAAAATTAGGCTGCAACAAGTCTCTGTACAATTATGATTTGTCTGTTTTGTTTATATATGGCTTATATCGTAAAAAAACTTTTTAAAGGGTAGGGGTCCTCTGTTTTGTCTAGGACAAAGCTATTGTTTATTGTTGATTGGGTTGGCTGTTATTTTCGAAAATATGTTGACTGGAAGGTTATTATTATCATTTATGAATGTATGAAAGTATAATGTTGTTCTTTTTCTCAAAATTAGCATATACAGCTAAGCAATTAGATAATATTCTTGCTTTTTACACCCAGGATTACAGCTTCTTCCTGATTTTTAGCTCAACTGTTTTCGGAGAAAACCAGAGGTATTGTCATAGCCAGCTTTTCGTCGTGTCGTTCGCGTCGTGCTAAAACCTAAACATTTTGTCAAGGTTTTGAACATTGGCTTTAAAATCAAAATGCTTCAACCTACAACTTTGAAACTTGGTATGTAGCTGCACCTTGATAAGTTCTACATGACACTCCCATTTTTAGGTCAAAGGTCAAGGTCACTGTGACCTCTAAAAAAAAATAATCTGACAAGCTTTCATTTATTCACAACTGCAACGGCAGCCGAGTGTGGCGCCCATTATGCGGTGCTCTTGTTGTATTTCTAAGTATCCTCCTTTTCACTGCTTTGGATTGTGATGCTTTGAGGTTTGTCTTGAGCTACAATTGCATTTTAAGTATATTTAGGCAGAGTGTGACATTCTGGTATATGTTAACCCCCAATACTTGGATTGACTATTCCAAGATGGCGAAATTAGTTTTATGGTATTAGTAATTGTGCGTGTTTGTTTTCAAATGTGATGCCATGGAATTTTGTTTTTAGTATTTGCTTGCAGTAAATATATCAATAGCCCCTAATCAGTCGTTTCTCCAGCTTACACAGATGTTTATATTATTAAATTGTTATAATCTTGTATGAAGTTTATTTGATATATACAGTAAATTGGATAGAATTTCTTTGTTTGAATGGTGTATACAGTACTCATGTTATTTGTTATGTATAGTCACATTAAAGAACTTCCGCCCGCATTGTTTTGTTTCTATGTTATCATTTTTACTGGTATATATTTTATACAATATCATGTATACATGTATTACTATTAAACCCCTTCAAAGTTTTTAAAAATGGGTGTAACTCTGTCTAATGGTTTATCATCAGTCCTCATTAATAAGAGTTAAGTTTGTGGAAGTATCCCATTTCTAAGGTGATTATATCATCACGATGAAGTGCAAATGTGAACGATTTGTTTAGTAATCCCCAAATTTTGCAGTGTTCGCCCTTAAACATAGTTGGCAAAGTGGTGTGTGGCACTAGTCGTGTTAGTAACTAAGCTCGTATTAGTTTGTATGCAAATGTATTGAAGAAATTAACTGTAAAACAATAACTACTACTATGACTTCTACTACAACTACTACCACTTCTACTGCTGCTACTACTACTACTGCTGCTTCTGCTGCTACTACTGCTACTACTATTACTACTACTACTCCATGTACTACTACTACTACAACAACTACTACTTCTACTACTACTACTACTACTACTACTTCTACTACTGCTACTTCTACTACTACTACTACGTTTTCTACTTATTGCAACTTCTGTATATGTTGCTACAACAAATGTATATATTGCAATAACCACTGTATCTATTGCTTCTACTACTGTTTATTTGCTACTACTACAGTATCTATTGCTTCAACTACTGAATCTATTGCTATAACTACTGTATTAATTGCATCAGCCACTGTATCTATTGATACAACCTCTGTATCTATTGCTTCAATTACTGTATACTAGTATATTGCTTAAACAATTGTATATATTGCTACCACTACTGTATCTATTGCTACAATCACTGTTTATATTGCTTCAACTATTGTATATAGTTCTACAACTACTGTATCTATCGCTATAACTACAGTATCTATTGCTACAATTACTGTATTTATTGCTACAACCATGGTCTCTATTGCTACAATTACTGTATCTATTGCTACAACTACTGGATCTTTTGCTACAACAGTATCTATTTCTTCAACTACATGTACTTTATCTATTTCTACATCTACAGTCTCTATTTCTACAACTACTTTATCAATTGCTACAACTACTGCCATACTCAACTTTTTAAATTTAACATTTATTTTAACCGACGCAACAGGAAAGCAAAAAGTTTTAATGCAAGAGATGGTAATGTATTATCATAAACTATTCTTTTCAGTAGTTTTCTTGAAGATGTTTTCATTTGAAATACAAGAGGCCTGAAAGGCCAAAAGTCGCTCACCTAGATACAAATGAAGTGACCTGTTGCTATTGTTATTATGCATTACAATTTTTTTCATTGCTATATATATACCCATGAAGTTATATGTTGAAAGCTTGTAGTGTATTCAAGATATAACCTTGAAAAATCGCATTACACAAAAACATCAAAGGGAAATTTAGTTAAGTTCAGTTAAGAAAGTGTAGGGTTATGGTTCTTGTGCATGGTACTTCTTCCTATTGTTTTTTAAAGCAATATGGTCCCCTACTGGCTCCACCATTGTCAGAATTTCCACCATTTTCAGAATTTTTTTTGTTGTTGCCATAGCAACCACAATTTTTGATGTAGGAACAAAATGAAATGATTGCCATCTATCCATGTTGCAAGTTTCATGAAAAAATATGCAGAACTTTTTATGTTATCGCAGGAACCAGAAAAATGTGACGGACAGACAGACTGACTGACTGACACACAGAGCGCAAACCATAAGTCCCCTCCGGTTTCACCGGTAGGGGACAAAAAAGTGAATGGTTGTGGTTCTTAAGCATGGCACTCCTTATAAAAATCAATACACGCATGACGTTTTATGTTTAAGTCTTGCATGGCATCTGCGATATAGCTCTGAAAAGTTCAATCATACAAAAAACAAAACAAAGGGAAATTACTCTTGTTAAAGACAGTGTAGGGTTGTTGTTCTTGTGCATAGCACTGCTCCTGATTGATATCTATACACCTATGAAGTTTCATGTTGTTTCATGTTGATATCTTAGTTTCTGAGATATATCCCTAAAAAATTGTGTGACAGACATAGTGACTGACAGAGGGATGAAGCATGCAAATTCTATATCCCTCCACCCTTGGCAGGGGATAAAAAATGTGTGTGTCAATAACTGTTATATAAGTCAGAACAGTTATTGGTTTGGTTTTAAGTGCATGTAAAAGTTGAGGGTCATTTTCAATTAAATACTGTTTTAATGTCCATGCATTTATGTATTGTTTCTTAAGTGTACATATGCCGTATCTTGTTGTATAGAACCATATTTACAAGTTTTAAAGTTCGAGTTAAATGGAAATTTAAACTAAAGTTTCACATTAGGATAGTCAAAAAACAAAACAAAATACAGTGACATTTGAAATGGAGCAACAAATACGAAACTTGATTTAGTGAACATCTTTGCAATATTTACAAGATAAAGCATTAAAATGTAAGTACATTTCCATGAATTAGCCGAAGACATAAGTTTTATTGTGAATTTAAGAATTCTCCTTAACTAGAAATTTCGGAATACAAGTCATTGTGTGGGAAAAACACAAGAAACACATTCATAAAGTTAAAAATTATAATCACTTTTCATTATAACAGTTTTCATGACATACAATACACAATAAACAGATGATAATATCCCATATGATATATCGAAATATGTACATCATCATTTGACATAAATTATGTTATATATAAATACTCGTATATTATACACAAACTTGCTTGTTTGCACTATTTCTTGACTGGAGTCTGAAATTTTTATAACAATTGATGTTTTAGATGTGATTGTGCAAATTGCAAAATAGGACAGAATGTTATGATAAAACCTTCAAAGGATTAGTGTTAATTCTGAAATAACAAATGCATTAAGAAATATTGTGTTGAATCGGTTACCTAATTACCGGCAATGGTTGCACAGGTTCCTTTTCCAGAAATGCAAGATGAAGTTGCATGATAAGGAACATAACAACAGATGTTCTATTAACTAACTTTAACAATGCCATTTTTTCCCCAAGTAACGGGTGTTTCGATATGCCCTGTTGTTTGTTACACACAAGGGTCAAGCATATCTTCAAATATTAATAATTCAAAAATGAATGATGAAAACAGTACAGGCTCCTATTTGGTAACCACAATTGGACATTGACATGAAACACATGCAAGTATATTTACACTGTAACTGTCCCTTTTTGGACATTAAAAGAATTTTAATATTAAAAATGAAACTGAAGAAGCTGATTTTAAAATGTGTGTATCAGGTATCATTATGATCAGCACAATATTAAACCTTACACTCCATCACTTCATATCAACAACTTTACATATTTGGAGTATTGCACATTAATGTTGACATAGAAATGACCATCTTGCAGAAATGGCCATCTTACTTCAACAAACTTTTAAACTAAGCTATGAAAAGTTAATAAAATAATAATATATCTCTTAAATTCCGTTGTCCTTGAAAATTCTGTTTATGGTAAGAAGTTATGACTAATATTTCTCATATGACAATGACTCACTTCTGAATATATTGGTTAGTGAACCCTGTACCACTCAGATACATATTTTTATGCATTTGTAGTCCCAAAGAAAGACACATTTATTTAAAGACCTTTCTGACAAGATTCACATTTTAAAGGCTTTATTTCCAACTCTTAGATACTGATGAGCAGCAAGCAGCATAAAACCTGAACAGACAGCGAGTTACTCGCAGGCTGTTCTGGTTTTATTCTGTTTGCACATAGCCATTTATACTTTGCTTCTGAGTGGGAAAGGGTTAATTATAACAAGGCTTATAAAACAAACACAATCTATAGTTTTATGTCTTTGTTTAAATTCTGCAAGAATTTTTTTTCCTTATAAACATCCCTTTTGCAATAAAGGCACTCATTTCTTTAGTGTTACCATAGCTACAAGTGTAATTGAAACAATAAACTTATAGAAATAAATGTTACAATTTTATGTCGGTTTGTTGAACAGTAGTACACTTAAAATGTAGGTGAACGCTTGTTAATTACAACATTTATTCATAAGATTTTTGTATGGAGAATATGCATCATACCTACATATAACCATGTATGAACATGAACATGAAACGTGATGTAATGAAAAATCAATGTAATTGATTAACAAACATTTTAGTTCGGGCAACAAAATAATGGAAACTAAAAACTATAAACAGGATAAAGCCAATAAATCACAAGGAAAATAAATATTCTACTATGCACAGATCACGCCAAGAAACAAAGCTGAAATCAGCAGTTTAAACTTTGCATTTTTCCAACTTCTGTAATTCATCAATTGTAAACAGTGCTTTCATATTTTTACAATCACTACATTTGACGCTTATGTATTTGATTGCAATTATTTATGTCTTGTGAATTGTATAAAGTGTTATTTGACAGTTACATTGTAACCTGAACAAACTATTTTCAACCATTTTGTGTCAACTGCAATTGATATTTGACAAAGGTATTAACTTATAACAAGCAGAACTCGGCAAGTGAATTTCTAAGTTTGTATCATTTCAAAGTAATCTACAAGTCTCTTTGGTATGGCCATTAGGCCTTGGCTTACAACATAAATCTTTGGTAAAATACTCAACAAATCTTTGGTAAAAATACTTCAAAATGAATTAAAGAATTGATATTATGACAATTTATAACTGTTAACCCGGTTTCTACATTTCACCACATTTGTTCTTCGCAATTTAACTTAACATTTTTAAATAGGCTAATGACAAAAAATAACTGACAATAAGTATAACAAAATTAATCTTGCATATTGCAATCTTAAGAAATAAATAACAAATGTTCTGATGTTGACCTTAAGAACTGAAAATTAATAACATTAGAAATAAGGCTCAAATGTGCATAAAATAAGCGTTCAAGGTAAGTAGTCCCAACGCTAATTCAAATACTCCTGTTCAGTGCTATATACATTAACTTGATTCATACTTAAGCACTAACACCTTTGTCTCATGAAAATCCCTACCAATGGACTAGCACAATACATGTGAATGTCAACAAAAGGATTGTTTCACACAATATCTGGTGGATTGTATAACAATAATGAAATATCACCCTACTAGTGTACACTAGCAGACCTACAGCTAGATAGAGAGCAAGCTAGCTCTAATATTATGCTTTCTCAAACATTGCATGTCTCATCTTCATTTTCCATGCAGAGTGACTGTACCGAGTGTATTAAGTCATTGTATGACAATGTCAAGCGAACACATATATAGAACATTGACAAAACATGTTTAGATGCTATGGTCACGAATCAATCTCATTTTGTAACACAAATCTGTTTAGTAGTGTCCCTGCATATGTTTATTGCCACCTCTTGCACACACTAAAGATCAATAGACATTATGGAAGTCTTATATAAGAGATTTCCTGCAGTTTTCTCACTTCTGTTGTAAATATTCCTTTCCTCTTTTTTGCAAATTTGCAAAAGATTTCAATGCATCACTCTCTATCACAGAGACCAACAACAAGGCATATAAAGTACCTTCAAACATTGCTACCGTATGTATCCGATGCCAAGTATACAGATGATCACATATTATGCCCGATTGCTGAAGTCTGTCCCGCAACCAAAATTGGTTCCAAATGTGAGACACTTTCAACACACATATTAAGTTTACAGAGACAGCAAGACTTGCAACTAGCTGGCACATTATGTTGTCCTTTTAAGCCCTGTCAGTCCATCAACTGGATTGTCACGGAAACTGAGGGGTCTACCCTGATACTAGCACAATGTCCCCTTCAGTGTCACTTCAAACCACCTGCAACCAATTAGGAAATATATGACTACATACACATTTGTTATTTAACTTAATTAGAATTTTCAACAAATAAGGAAATATTTGATGACATGCAAATTTGTATTTTAATTAATTTTAATTTACAACATTCTCTTAACCTTAATTTTAATTTACAACATTCTCTTTGTGCATTATCGGTTTTTATTTTCTAAAGGAAAATGAGAAGGCTTCAAACAAAAGATATACCTACCAGTAAATGATGTCCAATTTATTTACACAAATCAAACAAAAATTAAACTATTATAATTTTTTATGAACTTTACAAATTATACAGTCTTGTTATTTTTTATAATACTATTCTATATTATTTGAGTCACAATCATCATAGATAATTGATCATATGGCTTTAAAAATTAAAATTGAGGCTTAATCTTAATAAATCCTCAAAAGGAATAAATTGACATCGTCACTTTACAATTGCCTGAACTGCCCAGCTAACTACATGCAATGTCCACTCACATCTTCTCTCAGAGGGAGGGAACTCATGATCTGGAAGCTAGAGTACCCTCCCCTCTCACTAGACGGAGAGTAAGGTCCCCTGTCACTAGATGGAGAGTAATGTCCCCTGCTGTCCTGATACCGGGCTAATGCCTCATATGGGGACATTCTAGTAAGGGAGGAAAATCTAGCAGGCGCAAGCTGTGCAGCGGAGGGTTGGGTGTAGGCGGGGAGGAAGTTTGCCGTGTACACCGTGTCATAATCATACACTACAAGGTGCAAAACCATGGTTTGTGATAAAAGCGATGATTTGTTATGTGAAATTATCGTTGTATGAATTATGCAAAATGTCAAGTCTTTTGTCCAGATCCTTATGTATCTAGCAGTTATTGCTTTTGCTTTATTATGATGTTGGTTGTTCAATGATTTTGAACTGCAAATTGATTATGTACAATATAGTTGTCAAAAATATTTTCTTTAAATTTGATGGGAAACGGTACAACCTGGACAAAAGACCATTATACTCAATCCTTGGCATTAAAAATACATGTACACCACAAAGCAAAATATAGGGCAGCATTAGTAATGAAAAGTAAGCTTTAAGTGATAAATGTAACTTGCATCTTAAAGAAGACTAATAGTAATAAGCTACCCTTCCCATTATATACTGGATCTAAATATGAAATAGCATAATGTGTGATGTAACATAAGGCTTCTGTAGACATAAACATACATTAATGCACAAAATAAATTTGCACTAAAAAAAAATCAGCTTAAACGAACAACCCACTGCATAGAAAACTTTATAGCAGGCATACAAGACATTGAAGCATTTCCCAAAGTCCAAGTGAAGCATAGGTAAAGAGAAAGCAGCACGCAAGCGATAAAGTGAATTATGGGTAGCAAAAAGTCAACATACCAATGGAGGTGTTTGATAGTTTGCCAGTCTTTTCTTGAATATCATTCTGCTGAGGACTGCCTCGAGACTTTCCTGTTAATACATAAATACATAAGGGTTAAACAAGTCATGGTTTGGCTTAAAATCTGTGTTTGTTCTTGTTTGTTTAGTTGCATTGTTTTTTGCGCTCTGCTAATTAAGCTAGGCTTCATATGAAAATTGTACTCATTCTAATACATTTGTATGTGAATGCCTAAAATGATTTATACCCCAAATTAACATAAAGATGGTAAGCAGATCGCTTGGTCTGTTATTTTCCGAACCACATTTAAGACCGCAGCTCACCTTGTTCAAGGAGTTGCTGCTTGCGCCCGGACTTTGGGTATGGCTTCCTCACCATGTCAATGGAGCCGTAGTTGCTGTCCGTAGAGTAGCCAGGGCTGATTGGCCGCACTGGTCGTCGATGGCGACGCTCTTTCTCTGAAAAATAATACAAGCAACTTAATAATTAAGAATTCAATTAAGCAACACTTTGGGGAAAAGGGTCTAAATATATACGTGTAAAGTATTGTCCCAGATTAGCCTGTGCAGTCTGCACAGGCTGATCAGAGACGGAATTTTACACCTGAACTGGATTTGTGCTAAGAAGAGTTTTTCTTGTAATAAAAAGTTCCATAAAAGTGGAAAAAGTCGTCGCTGATTGATCCTTGCGGACTTCACAGGCTAATCTTTGAGGACACTTTAAGCACATGCATCAAGCCATGTTTTCCCAGGCCAGAGGCTAAATTGTTTTTTTAAGCATTCATTTGAAAAGTATCTGTTTTCTCTTTTAATTATACACTGTTACCTTAAAATTTATAATGTTATAAACACAGTTGAAATTTAAGTTGATAGGAGGAGTTGCTCAAATAAAGTTGAAAATTTATAATTCATTTAATAGCCTTATGTTAAAGACCTATCAAATGAACATCATAATAAAAGCAAGTCTGTTAAGAACATGTCTTTCTAGTTTTGCCAAAATATAGATGATAAAACACAGCAAAATAGCAACGAACCCCTATACATTTTATATGTATCAATATACTTAACTAATTGAAAAAAGAAAGAATATTCAACAGCAACTCTGGATGCGTCAAAATATTAGATGTAAGGAGGCTTAGGAGAAGTTGATGTTGTGTCCTCCGAGTGACCAGGAGGTCACATGAGAAGTGGATGTTGTGTCGTCCGAGTGACCAGGAGGATGTTGTGTCCTCCGAGTGACCAGGAGGACACATGTTCAATCCCCACTGTAGAGCAGTCTTGAGATTTACCTCAAAGATACCAAGAACTGGTGCTACCAAGGGACATGAGAGCTTTTAAAATAAGCCTTAGACTTTCAATGCAATCAAGCTTAATTAAAAAAGTTTAAAGTAACCTACTGGATTTCTGATCTGGATCGCTGACAGTAGTGCCCACCACTGTGAGCCCTGACAGCTCTGCGGCCCTGGCGACGGCGCTTGCAAAGTCTTCCTCGGTGAGGAAGGTGCTGTCCCCTGAGCCCGAACCCCCTGTGCTGGAGTTCACACTGCTACAGTCTGTGTTCTGGTCTGTATCCACTGTGAAACCTGGGGAGTAATATTGGAACATTTGACCTTTTTGTGTTCAGAAGCAAATTGAAAATGGCTCATTGCAACCAACATATAAACCTGTGAGTAACTGGCAGCTCATTCTGGTTACATGCTGTTTGCTGCTCATCAGTATCTCACGGATGCAAATGAAGCCTTAAAAGCTAGAATCTAATGAGAAAGGTCTTAAATTTAATGTATCTTCTAAAGAACTACAAACCCGTCAAATCTGAGTGGTAATGGGTTACAAACTGAGGCCACGTACTGGTGTTTTGGTCATGTGACTGCTCCATATCAGACTCTGTGGCATAGTCTGCCTCCTCTGAGTTTGGCGAATCACAGACACGTTGTGGGTAGGCTGCATGGCTGCTGGAGCACATCAGTCCCCTGTGATACCAAGCATCATGGGATACACGTTGCCATAGTAACAAGAATCCTGGGATATCAGTTGTCATAGATACAGGGGTGGTAGTGACTTTGCAAGTTACCTTATTTAACCCACATTTTGTTATATATTTGTGAATACCTCTAAATATTCTTGAATAAATTAGAAGTTATTGTGTCCTAGTTACAGGGATGGTGGGGAATACATTTCAATTTGCATAAATAAATTTGCGGTATTGAAAAATAAAAAACACAGTCACAAGTCAAACTTGAAAAATAATATAATCAGACATAGTGTAATCGATTTGCAAAAAACTATTTGACATATCTGTACACAAAAGTATTTTAAGCGTTGAATATTCAGCATGTTACTTTTTAATTAGAAAATTTTAAAGGATCATAAAGTAGAAAACTACCATGGTGTAATTCCATAATCCTCACCTCTTGTCAAATCCACCGTGCCCAGTTCCTTCCTCCTCCAAGGCCCATACTGGACACCTGCTCACAAAACGGCGGTGCAGGGTCTGGGCCCCACTTTTCCCGTGGGAAATAACGGGGGTCCTTCTCCTCTTTGGACGTGATGCGGTACGACTGCAGACACGGCATCAAGCCCTGCACCTCATTGTCACTGTGGGAGCTATGTGAAGCTCGATTCACATTGCTCACATTGTTTGTGAAATTGTTTTTATTGTCCCCTGCTTGATGTGGGGTAGCACAGTTTTGCGGTGGGAAGCCCCTCACATGAGGCTGTGAGTACTGGTAATGAACACTACCACAAGGTGTAACTCGCGGTGAAGAGCAACTATGTACACTAACGTTTCCATTATTTGGTATATTTCTAGCGTTTGCTTGTTGCTGTTGCATTAACTGAGTCCGGGGAGAATTGGTTCTCCGAGAACCAATGTACGGCTCCTGACAGTAAGTCATAGGATCGTAATACTTTTCAGAGTGGCATCTGGGGCATTCCGTGTCCGAATACAGGGGCATGTTCCATCCGGAGACAGGGGTCTGCGTATGAGGGTTGGGACAAGAACAGGCAGATAGTTGCGAAAACGAAACAGGGGACATTGGACTTCTGGACCTGGACGTGCTACGGGGTTCCCCCCTGATCTCGTGGTAGAGGGGATCTCCGCACTCACTGGGAGGGGGGTGCTCGGGGGGAGGAGGGAGCATGTCCGACCAGTTCAGGGCCACTTGCTGGTGTTGCATCTGGGAGACATTGTCGCGCTTGCCACTAGGCTTCCTCTTTTGCTTGATGAGCATGTTGTTTTCGTCTAGAAAGCGACCAAAAAAAACGCTACATCAAAAATGCAAACTCAATTACTTTAGATAAAGCAAGTTGTAGGAGGCTACAAACAAAACAATCATGCTTTCTCAATTATTATAGAACCATGATTACTATTTAATGTAATTCAGCTTTGGATGGCTTTAATTTCTTAAAATGTAAGCAAATATATTGATACTTTCAATAGAAAACACCATGTAGATCACATTTCAGCCAATATAATCCTTTTTCTAATTCAGTGATCATTTGTTTTTAAGGCTTTGCTTTAAACGAGAATTTAAACATTTTATTACAATAAGTACATTTTCAGGTCTCTCACAGGGCTTTTTGCCCTGTGCTTGTGAAAAGGCCTTGTGAAAAAAAAATGAAATGTGTGAAAACCTAAGTCGCTAACTTTTTAAAAATGTTTAAAAACTAGATGCTAATTTTTCAAAATTATGAAAAAAAGAGTTGCAAACTTTCACAATTTCAAAAAATTAAGTTGTGTACTTCTCCAATTGTGAAAAACGACCATTCTCTAAGAAAGACAAGGGCGGTGACTCACCGGCCGTGGAGTGACTTCCACTATCGCTGGTGGGGCTCATGTGGTCGCTATGGTTATGGTCAGTGGTGGAGTGACCGCTGTGGTCATGGTCTGAGGCTTGCAGGCCCTTGTGGCAGCTGTCCCCTGACCCATCGCTGTGCTGTATGTAGCCCTGGTTGATCGGACGGAACATGTGGTCCTGCCTTTGTTGCTGTTGCTATGGGAACAAGAAGAAAAATATGACAACAAAATGATAGGGGCCAACTTTGTAAAGATTATGTATGCACAAACGGGTGCAGAAAAAGAAATGCATAATTATTTTGAAAAAGCACTCAAAATTGATTGCTGCAATGCTGTTTTTCATTTACCCATATATGCCATGTCATACAAAAATGGGTCTTATGTTATGCCATATACAGCCAGCATAGCACCAGACCAGCCTACCCTTTCACACAATTGCGCAAGCTGGTCTGGAGATATGCTGGCAGAATATGGCCAATGGTTGCTCAAAGCAGCTAATATAATATCTTACCCGCTGCTTCATAAGATGCTGCTGCTGAATCAAGGCTGTGGTTGCATACGGAGCCACCGTGTCCATCGGATAGAACGACTTCTCATTAAAACT
Source organism: Dreissena polymorpha (assembly GCF_020536995.1). Classification (NCBI taxonomy): domain Eukaryota; kingdom Metazoa; phylum Mollusca; class Bivalvia; order Myida; family Dreissenidae; genus Dreissena; species Dreissena polymorpha. Next base: position 73,511,886 of record NC_068366.1, read on the forward strand.
GCCGCCCCCACTGCCCGCCATCTTGTACCCAACGACGTCTTCCTTGAGTTCTGGCTCCTTCTTTGTCTGCCCAGGCAACAAGACCCGCAACTCTGGCGGCAGAACCAACTCTGAAGAGCAAAACAATTATGTCCCTTTGTAATGCATAAAAGTGAGATTGTATTCTTGTTTCAATAAAATTGTGTATTTTTTAGATCATAAAGGTAGTACCAACTCTGAAGACAGAATAGTTATGACAACTTGTAATACGTACAAAAGAGATTGGGGGGGGGGGTTACAAACTCTGAAGTGAAGTGAAAAGTCTGCATTCTTGTTTCAACTAAACATATTTTTTAAATCATGACTGTATCAGATCTACATGACCAAAGAAAAACATACATAATACAAGTCATAAACATACATAATACAAGTCATAAACATACATAATACAAGTCATAAACATACATAATACAAGTCATAAACAATCACTTTTTCAGCATGAAACATCTCAATTACAGATAATTATGTTGGCAAAATGTTCATGTGATTTAACTTGTTACAAAAAAGACAGAATTAAAAAAAGACACTTATACAGTAACAGTGGAAGATTACAAGATGTACCATTGGTTCTATTGCCTTCCTTGAAGCCATACTGAGGTGGATAGAAGTTCTTGTTGCATTCATCCCCCTTGAACTGGGACACTGGGAAAAATAAAATAAAAAATATTATTATAAATTATAATATTTGTTGTTTGGGGTAAGTATTATCAGTATAAATTGTTTTAATATCATTTGCTTGTGTGTTTAAAAAAAAAGCATCACGGATCAAACATCCATTCAGACCACACATTTTATAAAGACATAATGCATACATAAATTACCACTGTGGTTATTGGCTGCTGTCTTAATAACAATAAAATGATGCGGATAGAAATGAAGATAAAGCACTCATAGATCGTCAACAAATTGGCAAAAACTTTAACCTTTTACCACTTAGAAACGTATTTTTACGCATTTGTAGTCCCTTAGAAAGTTAAATTTAATTAAAGACCTTCATTTGTAGTCCCTTAGAAAGTTAAATTTAATCAAAGACCTTTCTTAGTACAGTAAAACTGCGATAACTCGAGGTAGCACGGGACTGACCTCGAGGCTCGAGTAATCGCAGGTTACGAGTAATCCATGGTATTATTTGTTTTCACTGTTTCGGTTGGTGATGCTTAACTTCTGACAGCAAACACTTCAATTACATGTAAGACGGTGCTTGGAAACGAAAAGGCTTTGTAAAAATCGCTTTAGGTTACATTATTATAAACTAAACAATAAGAATGATCCTTCATTCATTTAATATAATCAACATACACACATAAAACATATATAATCAAAAATATTAGTTAGACTATTTTCTTTCTGTGTTGCCATGATGCAGCGCAAATGACAAGAATGAATTCAGTTAAGAGATTCCGATGTATTATCTGCTACGCTGTCTTTTATACCATACATTTTATCGTAATTATTGATTGCTGGTAATAATTTAATTATTATTAAAACTGTGTTGCTTTTATTTGAATCTCAAAGGATGACAATTTGCAGTGTTTCTCAAACTGCGACTAACTTCACACCTAATCAAGCGTGTTGTGTCTGCGCTTGATTGCGCTGTTTGCGCTCAAAGATTTTTAGCAGCGACTAGATGAGAAAGTGTCTTCGAATAATTGCCAGTTAATTAGGTGTGAAATGCCTTTCAGGGACCAGCACACATCCTCGAGTTATCGAAAATCGCATATTTGAGTTATTGCAAGTATTTTTATATAGAAATTAAAGGAAAATGTTAGGGACTTCCTTTAATGCTCGAGTAATCGCCAGTTTTTGAGAAATCGCCAGCTCGAGTTATTGCAATTCTACTGTAGATTCAAGTTTTTAAGGCTTCATTTCAAACCCTAAGATACTGATGAGCAGCAAAAAGCATAAAACCTTAACAGACTGTGAGTTACTCGCAGGCTGTTCTGGTTTTATGCTGTTTGCACATAGCCATTTTCACTTTGCTTCTGAGTGGGAAAGGATTAAACAATGTTATTGCAAAACTGTTAAATGTATGTAGATGTCATAAATCTGTGTTTGTTTCTTTGAATGAATTGCCATAAAGAACAGTATATCAGTCATATCTCTCTTATCAGTTGACCTACACAGACATTGCCGGGGTCAGTTGACCTACACAGACATTGCCGGGGTCAGTTGACCTACACAGACATTTCCGGGGTAAATTGGCCTTCCAGCATTACATGGGCATACAAAGGAAGGTAGGGAGCAAATGGCCAGTTCAATTGTAATTGTGGTTGTTTCACATATGACTGAGCATGCCTCTTTCTCACATGCAAAGTACAGTTACATTAATTTTTATCATTATATTACAACAGTTTTTTTCATTATTTGTTAAGGACCTATAAAGGCACTTTCCCAATCTAGGAAAAAGGTACACAATTCCTAATATCCCTCTGAAAAATTCCCAAAAAAGAAGAAAAGTTGCATAAATTTTGCTCCAAAAGCGCATTTTCTGTAAGTGAAAGAATAAAATTAGCACTGAAACTGAACATTTATCAAAAAGGCATGTACAAGAATATTTAGATTGATATTTGTAATTAAGTACCATGCAAAACAAGTACCGAAAATTCCTGTAATCAAGAATCTGAAGATTTAAGGAAGCTTATTTTTCCAAGCTCTTTTTTCCCCCCACTAATTTTAAAAATTGGCGCAGTACAAGCATGTTTACCAAATGAGTCGTGTTCTGAGAAAACTGGGCATAATGCATGTGGGTAAAATGTCATCCCAGATTAGCCTGTGCAGTAGGCACAGGCTAATCAGTGATGACACTTTCCGTTTTTATGGTATTTTTAGTTTCAAGGAACACCCTCCTTACCAAAAATCAAGTTTAGGTGGAAAGTGTCATCCCTGATTAGCCGGCTAATCTGGGACGACACTTTACGCACATGCATTAAGCCAAGTTTTCTCTGAACGCGACTTAATTAGGCAAAACCATTTCTGTGTTAGCACCTACCTCCTGGGTAGTACTTCTGGTCCTTCATCTTCTTGCGCTGTCTCTTGCGGCGGCACAGCCATACGGAGAACGCGCACAGCAGGACCCACAGCATTACCCCACCCACCCCAATGAGCAGGCCAACAAACCAGGTCTTCTTGAATAGGTCGCCGTCTGTCGACTCTGTAATAAATTGATTCTTAACTTTGTTGAAACAGAAGGGGCTTTGTCTTATATCAAATATTCCCGAAAAAATTCATATATTAAAAAAATGCATAAAAATTTCGTTTTTGTTATTTTAATACATGTGTTTTGATTATTGCTTTATTGTTTTTTTACAATTTGCTGTATATGCTTACAACTGTTCTGTTCTATTATGTAATTGGATATGTAAGAATTCAGGAAAAAGTCAACATTCTGTAAGGTTCAAGTTAACCTTGACAGGGAAATTGCAAAAGTTAGTTTTCTCCGTAGATAAATGATAAGAGTGTGAATATGCTGAAATCTGAATTTCACAAGTAATGAACTCATTGATTAAACAATTAGCTTTTGTAGTAAATAAACTTTCAAAACACTAAAATCATTATTATACTTAATTTATTTTAATGTAAACAAGAGCTGTCAGAGGACAGCGCGCTCGACTATTCGAGTGCTTGACAGTATAACGTAAGCCATCATGGGGAAATTGTTCATATTCAATAATTTATTAGACGATCTTTCAAAAATAATAAAAGGAAAAAAAATAAAAAAAATGGGGGGTGGGGGGGTGGGGGGGGGGGGGGGGGGTAGGGGGGGTGAGAGGGGGGTATAATGTGGGGTGGTGTAATTTATTAGATTATGTTTTAAGAAAAAAAAAATTGGGGGGTGAGGTTGGGGGGGATTGTTTGGGTGGAATCCAATGTGGTATTCAGGTAAGTGTTGTTTTGTCAAAGTAATAATAAAATGTGATCATAAATAAAGAAGTTATGGCTATTTAACCAAAATGTTCAATTATCTAAGTGTAAAAGGGGCCATGCTTATGTCAAAATGCTTGATACAGTGGTCTGCTCTTGTATATAGGTTGGGGTCATGTTGGTAAACAAGTATGCAACATATAAAAGCAATATGTCAAAGGATATAGGGAATATTTGGGGTAGTACGCAAACTTTAACATAGATTTATCAATAATATGCATATTCTAAGTATAAAAGGGGCAATAATTATGACAAAATGCTTGATAGAGTTGTCTGCTCTTGTTTATAGATTGGGGTGATGTTGGAAAACAAGTATGCAAAATATAAAAGCAATATGTCAAGGGACAATGAAAATAAATGGGGTAGTACGAAAACTTTAACATTTGCTGCATATTCTAAGTGAAAAAGGGGCCATAATTATGACAAAATGCTTGATAGAGTTGTCTGCTCTTGTTTATAGGTTAGGGTCATGTTTGTAAACAAGTATGCAAAATATGAAAGCAATATGTCAAGGGACAAAGAAAATATTTGGGGTAGTACGAAAACTTTAACATTTGCACGCAGACACAGACGCCGGGATGAGTAGGAAAGCTCTACTATATATATTTCATATATAATAGTCGAGCTAAAAATGCTCCATCAAATAAAACATCAAGATAGAGGTTGCAATGGCCTATTGGGTATGGTGTCCCCCTTGCCACCGGGAGGTCATGAGTTCAATGCCCATGTGGAACCATTAATTAGTTCTCCCTATGAGACAAACATTACAGATTCTACCCAGAAAACAGACTCAATGAGTCGCGTTTTGAGAAAACTGGGCATAATGCATGTGCGTAAAGTGTCATCCCAGATTAGCCTGTGCAATCAGCACAGGCTAATCAGGGACGACACTTTCCGCTTTTATGAAATTTTTTGTTTAAATGAAGTTTCTTCTTAGCAAAAATCCAATTTAGGCAGGAAAGTGTCGGACTGCACAGGCTAATCTGGGACGACACCTTATGCACATGCATTATGCCCAGTTTTCTCAGAATGCCTCCCATAGTTTTTCAATAAGCCTTAAGCTTGTAATGCAATCGAGCTAAAATAAATAGGTTAAAACAAATCATGTTTAAGTAGACATTCATCAAGGTTTGTACCTTCTTGCGCCACGGGTTTCAGTGTGGAGGCAGCACGATACTCGTCTACAGGGAATACTTGTTGCCCATCTGAAAATATTAGAATTGTTAGCTATTTTAGATTAAGTTTGAACACGTTGAGTCGGTAAATGGGGCTTAATGCATGCGCATAAAGTGTCATCCCAGATAAGCCTGTGCAGTCAACACAGACTAAGCAGGGATGACACTTATGTTCTTGACTGGATTTTTGTTTAGAATACACTTTCTTTAAACAAAACAATGCAATAAAAGCCAAAAGTGTCGTTCCCAATAAGCCTGTGAGGACTGCACAGGCTAATCTGGGATGACACAATGCACATGCATTAAGTCCTTTTTTCCCAGAGCGTAGAGAATTTATACTGGACTGTAAAAAGTTAAAGGCCTACTAACATTTTTTTTCTGTATAGAATTATTCTTCCAACACTCTCTAAGAAGGAATTTAATTCAAGATTGGCCCATTGCAAAGGCCCATATTATATCCTATTACAGCAGAATAGTAATAGATGAATAGTAAAAACTATCGCAGAACTTAGATGAATTTAATATTTAATGATAATGGTAGTTAATTCAAATACGGTCTGTTTGCACAATTAAGTTAAATATGGTACTCAACACTGGTCTCAATTTTTTAAATAGACATAGATAACTTTTCCTCATTGTACCAGATTAATGGTCTGTCTCAAATACACAGTGGTTTTGGATCTGTTTATTTGCTGCAGTCTATAAAAGACCCCAAAGCAGGATTAATCATACATTACAAGATATTATCATTACCCCGGTATGCCCAGAAACAAAACACAATGTTTTAACTCAATCTATCATCTTGACATAACCGCCTAGAAAAACCCATTTGCTTTTCATTAAAATTGACAAATACAGGTTTGTTATAATATCACGGTCGTATTCTGGGTATATTTTTATTTCAGCATTTTTTCCCTTAGGACTTAATAGCTATTGAGACCTATCACAAATTGATGTTTACAAAAACACTTTACAGACCATAAAGAATGTCACCAGTTGCGATAGAGATCTGTTTATGGGATAAAAGTTATTTGTTCCGTGATGGAACAATGTGTTCACCGCATTTGATTGATTGATTCTGTACAAGCAATTGTGACAAATATGATTTAATACAATTATGTAACTGAATAGGGCTTTTTATATGAAATGCCCTGCTATTCATTAATACGAGAAGTGATCAAATTAACATGTTCCAGACAAAGCAAAGAATTTCTACTGAATTTATTACAAAAGTTTGTGCATCAGTTCATTTAATGGCTTCACCACATTTAAATTGCATTAAACATGAAATGGACAAAATGAAATATTAACTTCAGTACAGATTTTTAATTACAATTCAAAACAAGAAGGTGACGTGCATTTAAAATGAATCAATTTAAATAATGTTCATAGTCTACATGCAAGCCTTATCCTAGTTAACACTGAAAAAAACACACATTCAAACTAGTAGCTTGCATAATAAAATCTTTCGTTTTTCTTTCACGCTCAAAGCCCTACTTAGGAGCCATAAGAACACAGAGGGTTGGTTTCTTCAAATAATCTTACAAGTGTGTAGCTTGATTTATTGAATCCATAGAATTTCCACAATACCTCAGAGCATTGCCCAAAGAAAGTTTTGTGGAAAATCAATGTCATTTTATCATGCCATTGCAGGCTCAGCATTATTTTCAAATTGAGACAATTGGGATCATCTTTGTACATTTCTCGTTAACAGCTAGGCCTTCTCGGAATTCAATTCGAAATTCGCTGATTGAAAGAGATGAATTTCTAGGCTAATAATGGAGTTTAAATCCATTTTGGATCTTATTTTAATCACCAAAAAGCTCCTTTTACAAAACCTGTATGAAATGCGGAGGAGTGCGAACTTTGCACAAATATAGTGTCTTCACATCCCACAAAATGCTTTGTGCAAAATGGTTTTTACTAATATAGTGTTAAGCGTAAACTATTGTTTTTTTAAAACTACCGGTAGTTTACATTAAAATAAACAAGAGGCCCATGAGGGCCTGAATTGCTCTACTGCTATAAACACTGTGCAAGTTTGGAAAGAATTCGATGGAAACTGTGTACTTAATTGCGCAAACAAGAGGAATTTTCTCAAATTCAAGGGGAGATTATTGTGTACTTATTTCTCCGATACTGCTCATATTCAATAGGGTTCAAGTCCTCATTGATATAAAGATACTGTGCAAATTTAGAAATAATTGGATGAAAACTGTGGAATTAATTGCGTAAACAAGCGGGATTTCAAAATTTTCTCATATTCAAGGGGAAGTCATTCTGGATTTATTGCTTCGATATTGCTCTTTTTACAAAAGGGTTTGAGTCCTCATTGATACAAAGACACTGCAAGTTTGCCAAGAATTGGATGATTTTTTTTTCTCAAATTCAAGGGGAGATAATTCTGGACTTATAACTTCGATATTGCTCATTTTCAATAGGGTTTGACTCATCATTCAGATAAAGACACTGTGCAAGTTGGGAAATAATTGAATGAAAACTGTGGACTTTATTGCATAAACAAGCCTTATTTCACAATTTTCTCAAATTCAAGGGGAGATAATTCTGGACATTTTACTCTGATGTAACCCATTTTCAACAGGGTTCGAGTCCTCATTAATATAAAGACACTGAACAAGTTTGAAAAGAATCAGCTGAAAACTGTGGACTTTATCGCGTAAACAAGAAAAAGTCTAACGCATGCACACACGGACGACGGAAACCACGCCATTACATCAGGTCATCAGGCCTTCGGCCAGTAGAGCTAACAACAGATCAGACAGTCCATTCATTTAGAAGTGAGATATTGTTAATGCACGTGACAAAATTTGTCATCAGTGACTTGCAACTGTTAAATAAAAAATTATCAAGATATTACTGTCTCATTAAACAATGCAGAAAACTGCATTAAACAAAAAGAACAATTAAACAACTTTTTTTTCAATTCTAGTGAAAAAATTCTCATTGCATAATTCATTGATTAACTACTGGTATGCAAAACAGTTGAAAGAACTGCCAAGCAAAACCAGCCGTATCATAGTATTAATAATTACAATAACCATTAGTTAAATGGAAAACATGAGCATGCTGTTGTTAAATCAACTTAGATCTGTGAATTTGCATACAGATCACTTCTGATCAGCTATCAATGAGACAAATTTGAACAGCATCCCACGAAGATTTCAGATTGCTGCTGCAATCAGCAACATCCCACAATACTTTGTATGCTGAATGCGTTTTTTATAATCTGAAAATGATAATTTTACCGCAAATGTCAATGGTATTTTCAGGATGGATGATTTACTTTTTTACTTTGATTGAAGCAAGCATAGTAATTCAAGCACGACAATAATTCCAATTTTCTAAGACAATTACATCAGAACCATCTCGGAAATTTGATTAAAGCCCCTGTTCTGATGTGTTTATGTCATAATTTCCACAAAGCATGAAATTATTGAAGAATTATTCAATAGATCAGGAGACAGAATATTAATATTTCAAAAATATCGAGAACAACTTTTGTTTGCAAGTTTTATCTGAATATGACAAGAGATGTGTAATTATGATATGAATTAATTTGCACAACTCTCCAGTAATTATAACTCGGCAATGAAATATGGATTATGCGCAACATTATGGTCACATATTGCAAGAAATGGAACATGAAAATGTAATTGTGATTTCATTATTAGAGATACTAATTGACGTGGAATAATAACTTTTCTCAATAAAAAATACAATGTAATAAAGTGCAGCAGTATTTGGGTCAACAGCCTAATAAAACAAATTTTCCTCTGAAACATAACCACAAATAACAATTTCTACATTATTTATGGTAGGAAAATAACGCTGAAGAACTGGTTTTATACATATGCCTTTTAATTTCACATATTTCTGCAATTTTGTTTCCCTGTGAATTCATAACTAGCATGAATAAATGTGTCATAGCCAAATGTTAATGTGCAATACTATTGCCAAAAAGCCTAAACATTAATCATTTGCAAAGGGACTAGATTTGGGCATTATTTGCTTATTGGAAATAATAAAAAAGTTGTCCATTTTTCATTTTAAGTATAATTTTTGTGTCTAGACACTTTAAAAAGACTTTGTGAATTCATAAACAGTTTATTTAGAGAGCAAAATTTGAAAATTGGTAATTAAAAATTTAAAGCTTTCTACAGTTACATGAACATTTTATGGCATCCATCCATAACAAGAGGATAATATGGCCATAAGAGCTCACCCAACGGTAACTGGAGAGTTGTAACACTTTTGTTACAGGTTTCAAGCAAATTTTATGTACATTTTATATTGTATACCAATGTATCCAGATTATTAACTTCAAATGCCAAATACAGAAGTCTGTCTGTATTTGACAGACAGAAATGACTAATCCACAAACATTGCAAGTAAGGCTTTGGCATACATGCCAGATGTCCTGATCTTGGCGGGACAGTCCTGCTTTTGGGATTTTTGTCCTGGCGTCCTGATAGAAGACGATTTGTCCAGAAATTTAAACAAAAATATGTTGCTATTTAAACTATGTCTAGCTAAAACTTGCCATCGCTGGACCTGAACAATTCTGGTATATATGGCTTGTTATATACTCACCAAACACAAATTGCTGGCTCCAACTGCCAATGCCAACGATTGTCTCTGCGGCCACTTTCACAAAGTAGTCCTTATCTGGGTGGAGGTTGTCAATGATGGCGTTGTTTGTTCGTCCACTCGTCGCTGTGGAGCGGTTATCTGTATGGTCGGTGCTGACACAGGACACCTAGAAGATATGAAAATGTAGCATGGCTTATCCACTGCTGCACAATCATTCCATTTTTGTTAACCCATTTATGCCTAGTGGACTCTCCCATCCTTCAAAAGTGGATCAATTTATTTATTTCTATATTTAGAATATTTTTTACAGAATTTTCTTTAAGCAAACAGCTTAGACCTAGATGAGACGCTGCATCATGCGGCGTCTCATCTGGGTCTACGCTGTTTGCCAAGGCCTTTTTTCTAGACGCTAGGCATAAATGGGTTAATCAAGAATACACCAGAGGAAATAGGGTTAAAAGAAAAATATACAGATAACAAATATTACTACAGTCAAATTTAAATTTATAGCAATTGGATTGCAATGACTGATAAGACAAAAAATAATTTAAATACAAATACAATCATGCTTGTATATAAGCCGGGCTCTAGGTTAAAAGGGCTTAATGCATGTGCCTAAAATGTCATTGCATATTAGCCTGTTCTGTCTGCAAAGGCTAATCAGGGACAACACTTTCCACTTTCACTGTATTTTTTTGTTTAGTTAAAGTTTTTTCTAAGTGAAAATCAAATCTAAGCATGAAGTGTCTTCCCTGACAAGTCTGTGAGAACTGCACAGGCTAATCTAGATCAACACTTGAGGCACATGTGTAAAGCCCCATTTTCCCAAAGCACAGCTCCAATGTTAAATTATTTACAAATTACCTACCTTGTATGCAATAATTGAGTTGTCCCCCCTGCGTGATGATGGTGGCGACCATACAACAGAGATGCTTTTATCTCCAAGTTTACGGATAGCGACATTTTCTGGTGCTCCAGATTGATCTAAAATACAGCCAAGAAAATAGCTCACTTCTATTGCAAGGATGTGTAGCTTTAACCCATTTATGCCTAGCATCTAGAAAAAAGGCCTTGGCAAACAGCGTAGACCCAGATGAGACACCGCATGATGCGGCGTCTCATCAGGGTCTGAGCTGTTTGCTTAAAGGGATTAATGTAAGAAATATTGTAAATATAGAAATAAATATACAAGACATCTCTAACTTTGGAAATAAATTGATCCAATTTAGAAGGAAGGAAGAGTCCACTAGGCATAAATGGGTTAAACTGGAGTTAATATATCAGTATATACCACAAATAGTGTGAAAATAAAAGCAATCTTCCTATGAACGAAAATTATAACATTATGACATTGCCAAAAAACCACAAAAAATTAATGTTATACTTAACCTTGGTTCAGAATGGAACAATCATTAAGGTCAAGTCACGGCCCAATGACTATAAACATGATCAACTTCAAACATTTTCTCAACTTAATATATTAACCAGTACCAGTGAGAATTTGTAAGCCTCAATATGATTGAAAATAAAGTTGCTCATCTACCCTTCATGTTGACGACATACTTGAAGTATCAATCAAATTGCTTTAGAAATGTTGGGCCCCACAGACATAAAAAATGTATATGTACTGACTGACAAACTGAACAAAAATCAACTTCCCTGACTCCAAAAAACACGCTAAAAAAAACAAACAAGTTATGTATAAGCTATGTCCTTACAAGTCTGCTCTGTCTGCACTTTCACCGGGCTGCTATACCAGGACACGATGGTGCCGGAGTATGCCCGCACCCGCAACTCGTACCAGCTGTACGGAAGCAGCCCTGTGACGAGGTACCGAGTCACGATGGGGGGGACCCGGATCATCTGGGGGTCACCATACTCCAACCGCCGAATGTCCAGGATGTGCTTGTACTCTATCTGGTAGCCGTCGATGATGTCCTCGCCTTGCTTGATCTACAAACAGAGTCAAATACAGGTGAATATGTCCAGGGCCTGGTTGCTCAAAACTTTAATGGCCATTGCAGTTAAAGCAGCTGTCAATTTTTGGATCCAGTTATAAATGTGACTAAATTGTTAACCCTTAAAAACATGTGTTAATTGTATTCAATACATGTGTTAATTTTATCCTATTTGTTTGCTCGAATGATTTGCATATGTTTGATAATAAAATTGCCTTTAAAATTAATTTTATTAGAGTCTGAAGTTAACAGACTTATCTTAACTGGCCTTTAAAAATAGCAGACAGCGCAGGCAAATCAGGGACGACTCTTTACGCAAATGCATTAAACCCCCTTTTCCCACAGCAAGGCCCAATATAATCAGCTACATACCCTCCAAATGAGACTGATGACAGAGGAGTTGATGGACTGGGTGTTCACCAGCTCCACAATGTTGCTGTTGAGGACAGACTTGATCTCCTCATCTGTCAGGTCACCAGTCCGCTCTAGAGCGTGACCTTGAAGCACATATTTAATCCTGTCCCATTCAATTTCAAAGTGAAAATGGTTATATGCAACCAACATAAAACCAGAACAGCCTGTGAGTAACTCACAGGTTGTTCAGGTTTTATGCTGTTTGCTGCTCATCAGGTAATCTCCTTTAAAACTTTAATCTTTAAAGAAAGGGTTTTACTTTCATTTGAGTTTCTAAGGGACTACAAACATGTCAAAATGTGTATCTTAAATGGTAATGGCTAACAAACCATTCTGCTCCAAAGCATGACTTTGAAAGAAAACAGATTTATACAAATAACATCAGTCTACTCCAAAACATGTCCTTGAAAAAGAACAATTCCCGCCGTGTAAAAAAAAAAGCTCCAAAGCATGACCTTGAAACAAAAACATTCATACTTAATTCCCTTTTTCAAAGACCACATCCTTACCAAGTGTCCTGATTGGATCAGAAGGTTGGCTGGGAAACCCAACACCCTCAGAGTTGACGGCTCGAACCAGGAATGTGTAGGAGGAATTGGGTCGCAGCTGGTGTATGGTGAAACTGTCCGTGACAACATCCCGACTGGCAGTCACCCAACTCTGGTTGAAAAGTGTTTGTGATTTATTGTCAGTAGATTTAATACCAACAGTCCAGATAGTGTGTACAAGTCTGCATCATGCACAACTTAATGAAAGATTTAAAGAGAAAATATTACATTGGATGTAAAGTTATGCACAAATATTAGATACAAGTACGATCCTGAGCAAGTGTGAATGAACATTCATCAATTAAAGAATGAAATGAGTTGCTTACAAAAACCTGTGTACAAAATACAAGCCCTTATGCATGACAGCTGCAGAACATAGATAAAATAATAAAACATATGATATGTGTACACTAACCTCAGTTGTGTCAAAACCGTAATATTCCACATAGAACTTTTGTACAGGTCGTGGCTGGGACTTTGTCCCTGGGGTCCACGACAGATGAGCCGTGGTGTCTGTGACATCACTGACCACGGGCTTGGATGGGGCGTCAGGGAGAAATGAGACAGACGATGTTCGCACCGGGAAATTAGGTGTTGTTTCAGCTATCAAAAAGAAGTTAACTTTATTTATTATAGAATCGCACAAAAAATTCATTTGACTCATAAAAATGTTAACTTTAGTATTTAAAACAACGTTTATTAAACATGAAAATTATCAAACACATTAGGTCAAACATTTATAAACATTCAGTATCATTATTCAGAAAAGGCAGTTATTAGGTACTTTTATGCATCCAGCATATAACTAGCAGAGCCTGCAAGTTTCAGGCAGTCTGTTCCTTTTTTTTGCAGTTTGCTGTTCATCAGAATCTTAGGATTGGAAATGAAGCTTTTAAAACTTGATTCTAGTAAGAAATGTCTTTGTCTTTAATTTAATTTGATTTTTTAATGGACTGTGAAAGTGTCAAAGTGCGTACCTGAGTGGTATAAGGTTAAAACAACAGCAAAGCCACCCCACCCCCTATAACTACAATGTCAAGGGAACTCACTTGTGACCAAGAGGAATGCCTCCCAAGTTGTCTCCCCTGTCTCACTGACTGCCTTGCAAGTGTACTTGGCTGAGTCCTGCACACGCAGATCTACAAGGGACACTAGAAGATTGTATCAACATCTTCTAAACTTATGACATAAACTTTGAATAGTATGCAGTGATTCATTTTGAAATCTACATCAGTGAGTCCCTGGGACTCACATATTTTGAAACAATTGGTCCAAACTGAAAACAATGGGTCCCAGATTGTGTCTTTGTCTTTGATACGCCTTAGCCAGCCCCTTTTATGCAATTTTACAATTAAAAAAAGAAATAGGTTTATAGCAAGTAAAATCTTTATTTGTTTTACTTTTAATAACAAACAGTGAAACATATAACGTCTTAAACAAAGAATTTTTAACATCTTTAACAATTTGGACTGACTAGAGTTTTAATAAATTGGATAACTAGTGTTTATAATTTTTTGGTCAAAATAAGCTCTTTCAAACAGTTTGACAAAAGACAATTTCTGCTTTGGTCAAAAGATTTACACCTTCAATACAGATTTAGTGTAACAACACTCATACTGTATTTAAGATGTATAGCCTTCTCGCCTTGTTTTTTCTCCAAACAGGGAGAGCTTTTTCCATAAATTCATTCCAGGCCTAAATTTCACAACTTCACTCTTATAAGTTTGTCTTGTTTCCCTACAGTTAACCTGTTCCTGAATTTGGTCAAGACCTTATTCTGTACAGAAAAAACCCTCTCACATCCTGCATTATGAACAGGAGATGTCTGTGTTGTTATATGTACTTACATTCTACGTCACATAGGATGGAATACTGTACCATCTGTATCACTATTATGTACCGTAAAAGATGCCATTTATTTCAGAACTTGCAAATTTTTAATTGTCACTTTAGAATAAACAACAATGATCAATTAATCCAGAAAAGTATAGTAACATCGCTTCACTATTTAACTGTCTGCGCTCACAACAGACGAACGCAAAATGTGATTTCCGCCGTTTATTCTTCACATTAAACCACATGGTTTACATTGAGGCTGCATTATCGATAAATACCTACACAGCGAGTTTAAATTGTTGAGGATCAATTTTGAAAACCTTTTCGGGTGGCATTTTCATTGTTTACCATCCGGGACAGCCAATTTAACGTCCAACGAACTTTTAATAAAACGCCATAACTGATTGGATAATTGATATATTTCAATCAATCAAAATATGCGTATTACATTCCAAATGTAGAAATGTTACTTCCTTTCTACTTTTCAAAACGGTGTTTACATGTGTTTCGCTTATCTCCACGAATCGAACTCTGTATCATGTACAACTTTGACGATGTTGAAAATCGGAGTTTTCAAACAATGTGTCCCGAGTATGCACGTGCCTGATAATGATGCGTCCCCAGAAAAAAACGTGCGCCTGGCAAGCAGGACGCACAGCAAAATCAGGTTTTATAGCCAAGTTATTTATTAATACATTACACAATTTTGTATAAGAATGGCACAGAAAGAAGGTTTTATAGCTAAGTTAATTTTAAACTTAATACATAACATTGCATACGAATAGCACAGAAAGAAGGTTTATAGCCAAGTTAATTTCAAATTCAAAACATAATATTGCATATGTATTGAATAGAAAGTATAATTTTTTGTTGGCAATATTGAATTTGATAATCAATTATGTAAAACATTAATATAAGGTTTATGTTGATGTAAATTAAAAAACAATATTAATGTAGATTGGAATTTATTGATGTAATACACTATCAATTATAATAATTTTTGTATAAATTAAAGACAAAAGAAATTGGAAATACCATGTTAACAATCTTGTACAACTTAAAATTTAAATATTAAAATATTAAATTTAATTTCAAGTCAACTTTCACAACAACAATACCTGAAATCCGCAAGGAGCCGCTGGCTACAATGGTGATTCTTGAGTCAGCCATCAGCAGAGGCCGGTTGTCGCGATACCATCTTATGACAGGTTCCGGTTTCCCGTCAGAGGTGCAGCGCATCAGCGCCACAGAACCGGCTCCAAGTGTCTGGTTATCAGGGCCCAGCTTGATTATGGGTGGAGGTCGCAGGTCCTTTGCTAGAACATTGAAGGAACTGGGCGCTGAAAAGAGTCGCGTCAAAACATGGCAGGGTTAGTACACTTGGGGTTAATACACGCAGCAAGGCAAACGGTCATTGTTGCAAATGATTATTTAAAGGGAAGACGATCAGTGTTGTAAATGATAAAGTAATTATAATGATTAAGTATAAGAAATAAGTGAAAGCTTTGGGGAATGGATTGAAATGGAAATGGAAAAAAATAAAAAGGGATGAAAACAGAATTGTGCAAATTCTACACGGAATGTCTTATCAGTAAAAAAAAGAAAGCATGCATATAAATATTTAGTCTTGGTAAGTGAATTATTGTAACCTTTCATACAAAAGCTGGCAAAAATGTTTTGCAAGACAACTAAAAACTTTTTTTTAATCTTCCAAGAAAACAACAAAATTAGTTTTCATAAAGTATGGCATAATGCATTCCCAAAAGTAATTATTATTTTTGTTCTGCACATTCAAGATCTGATCGCAATGAATACTTAAATTATTTTCTCATAAATGCTGGAATTCGAAAGGTCACATGCAGTGACTGATAATTTTTTGTAAAATATAGTTAAATTGCTTTATTGTTCCACAGGAAAAAAGCAACATTACTTGAATCCCAGAAGACATCTGTAGCACGCAAAGTGTTGCCACTGTGAGATTTTGTTTTCATGAAAACTTGCATAATGGGATAAACTTTGGGGAGCCTTATTTCAGATGTTATTCTTGAAATAACCATTAATATCGAAGAAGTTTAACCAAGACTTTGAAACTTTGTTATGTCACTACCGTATTTTACCATGCATAGCGCGCAGTTTTTTACCTTCAAATTTCAAAATAAAAATTCAGTGCGCGTAATACATTGACACAACACTTTCCTGGTTGCTAAATTGCGAAAAATCCATTTCATAATCGTAAATCTTCACAATTGCCGCGTTTTTTTTTACTATTGCAGAAAAACTACACCCTACACTGTTATAGACTGAAGGGGCCGTTGTCGAAACAACAAATAGCGGGAAGGGTAGGCATGAACGGCAAAAATTAAAAATTAAAAGATGAAAAAATTGTCTTTGTTGGTGTTTTCACACTTCTTCATTGATCGCATTTTTAGGGGCTGTTTCGACATAAAATGAATGCAGATAAAGGTAGGTGTGAAGGAGTTGTGTTTCGCAGGATAAGGTAGGTGTGAACGGGGTCTTTGCACTTCGTAATTGACATTTTTCATCTAGCAATGTACGAACTAACTTGTTGAGTAATTTGAGATGCTAATTGGCATTTGAGACCTTAATTGACACTTGAGAACGTGAAAATATGCATTGGCACCGCATTGTGTATAAATATTGAGCGTTCAACAGTGCAGTTTCAAACGTTCAATTGCTATTGCTTATACGACATCACAGAAAGAATATTTGAAATTGTCAGCCCCAACTTTATCTTGAAATTGTCAGCCCCGCTATATCTTGAAATTGTCAATCAAGATATATACAAGATACATCTTGTAAATTGCCACTGAACATTCTTGTTCAAAATGGGTCGTATACGTCAATCGTACACAGTAAGAGAGAAACTTGATGTCATCAAGTACGCCGAAGCTCACGGCAATCGGGCAGCTGGCCGTGAGTTTAATGTCGGCGAGTCCTCTGTGCGGGAATGGCGTAGGGACAAGGCCAGCCTGATGAAACTGCCGCGAACGAATCTGGCGCAGCGGGGGTCCGCTGCACACTACCCGGAAATCGAGAAGCAGCTGCTCTCCTGGGTAGAAAAGCGACGCGACAGGGGCATAGCCGTATCAACTGTGGAGCTTCGAATGGAGGGTCGACGACTGGCCGGTCTCCTTGAAGCCAAAGATTTCAAAGGGTCAGCTCGTTGGGCTTATGCTTTCCTAAAGAGACATAACCTGTCCATTCGAAGACGGACCCACATTGCTCAGAAGCTGCCAAGCGACTACGAAGAAAAGTTGCTTGAATTCCAGAGATTCGTCATCAAACAAAGAGTCAAATATGAGTTTGATCTCTCGCAGATTGGAAACGCCGATCAGACGCCTCTGACATTTGACATGCCAGCCAACACCACCATTGCGACGAAAGGTGGCAAAACCGTATCTATAAACACAACGGGGAACGAAAAGAACAGGTTCACCGTCATGCTGGCATGTACAGCAGATAGTGGAAAGCTCCCCCCGTTTGTTGTTTTTAAGAGAAAAACACGGCCAAAGGGCGTCAAGTTTCCGGCCGGGATAGTAGTCAGAACGCAGGCAAAGGGATGGATGGATGACCACCTGGTCAATGATTGGGTTAAGACTGTCTGGGGTAGACGACCAGGTGGTTTTTCGAAACGCAGCCTTCTTGTCCTCGATGCCTTCCGGTGCCATCGCTCCCCGGCTTTGCTGCGCCTCCTTAAAGAGGAATACATGACCACCCTGACGATCATCCCTGGTGGCTTGACCAGCGTCCTGCAGCCTCTTGATGTGTCGATTAACAAACCGATGAAGGTCTTGCTGCAGAGACGCTGGAACCAGTGGTACAGCGAGGGTGACCACTCCTTCACTGCTACGGGGCGCATGAGGAAACCAGAATTAGAGGACATATGCCAGTGGATCGTTGATGCTTGGCACGAACTTGACCCCAACATCGTTGTCAAGGCATTTAAGAAATGCTGCATCTCAAACAATCTCGACGGGACCGAGGACGACGCTATCTGGGAAGACCTAGCAAAGAAGACTTCAGACACCCCTGCGGAAGAGGACGAGGACACCACAGAAGACTATTACGAGGAAACGCCAACCGGGATGACCGACGATGACATGAGGAAGTTTTTCGACAGCGACAATGACACCGATGATGAAGATTTCGAAGGATTTGACGCATCAGACATCGACGGACGACCACTATAGACAACGCCTAGCCCATCACGATGACAACGGCCCTTTTTAGGGCCACCATATTCTCGAGAGAATAATCTTTAAAATTGTCGAAAATATAGTGCTATGCAACCCATGCTCCAGAACGTTTAAACGCTCCCTTCTTTAAAACACAAAATTAAGCGCCCGAAAAACTCCGATTAAATGACTGCACAATATAAAAATGGCGGCCATTTTCGGCCCGATTTTCAGGCTTTTTGGTCTTGAATTCTTTTTTTTTCCCCATTTTGGCTTTAAAAAATCGCATGCGCGTTATACATGGTAGCGCGCTATACGTGGTAAAATACGGTATGTGTATTATTGTTTTTTTAATTTAAAGCAAATGCAGTTCAAGTTGAGGACAGAGGAAATATGCAAGTAAATGTATTTGACCAAATTTGTTACAATTTGTGTCATTAACAAACAAAATGCATCAAAATTACAAAATGTATCATACATGGCAACGTTTTAGAGATTAAAAGAAATTTATTCTTTTTTTCTAGCAGCCATCAAGTTAAAATACAATGGCAAATAACATTTTGCCACCTACTTGATGCTTATGAGGAGTGCCTAATGCCATTATGTTCCAAACAAACAATAAAATGCTGCTCTTTTTTAATCCCTGAAGTTACTTTCAGTCCATTAAACTTGCAAACAAAAAGAAATTAAATTTCTGGAAAACACTTTCCATGCTAATTATTTTCAAGCAACTGTGAAATAAACAATACCAGCCCTTGGTTGATACTCAAAATTCTCTGTGGATGAGTGAAATGAGTGAAAGCTTGGCAGAGCAATACATTTCATTATCTTTCCTGACTATTTTTTTTTTGTGGGTAAATAGACGAGATTTTGAATATTCAATGTTGCATGAATTTTCACAGTTTTGTCTGTTAATATCCACATGTGTTTTTGTCATTAGTAGGTATTATAGTAAATACTTACATCAATTTTAAGCGAAAGTTAATAACAAACGGCAGAGCATCTTGCTCGTGATCATTAAATCTTATTTAGCTGGCGCGTGTACTAAATTCTTGGAAATTGATACTTATAATACTTTTCAAGATGTTCGGCACTTAAAAATGCATTGCTTGGCAATAAATTAGTCAAGAATTCTCAACTTTTATTGCCAGATAATGGAAAGCAATCCTTTAAGAATACATAACGAGACATTTATACTTGAAATGAACTTCTCTAAGCTGCTCTGGAAATACCAAAGCTTAAAAAGGTGTTGCAAGAACTGCATTGCTCACAATTTGTTGTCAATTATAAATCCATTATTTTTGGTGATACAAACAATAACAACAAAGATGAATACATAAAACTTTAATTAAATTTTAAAAGCCTGATAAGTGAAGTAAAAATTTGAAGAAGGCATTAACTGTAAAAAAGAGAGTTGAAACTGTTGTTGTGGTTGTTGTTTTTTGAGTCAGACAAAACTAATTTAATTCTTACTTATAGCAATCCTCTTTAAACAATTGTATCAATATCTTTCTTTATCACAAATAAAGTATTTTGTTTTGTAAACTAAAATTTAAAGCCAATTGTGTTTTGAACTATAAGACAAAAGGACAAAAAAAAAGAATATTAGTCTACGCCTATCTTTTCTTGTAACACACCCCACACTATTACTCAAAGAACACCTCATCATAGAATCAAATTAACCTACTAAACAAATACAATTTCAATGGAGCTTTCAACAAGCCATTCACATCTGTTCATAAAAATCTTTTATCTTTTTTTTAAAAGAAATTAATCATGTCATTTCGGTTCTGGGCTCGTGGCATTGCTGTTCTGCACAGATGAATTTGAATAGCCTAAACTCATGTGTTATTAACATTAGCTTAATATGATCAATTAACAGTCATAAATATCCAATGCATGCAAAACTCCAAGCAGATTCCTTGCTTCATTTGCTTTCAATTGGGTCCTAAGCAACATCATTAAATATTCAGATGCTTCAACTTCCATCCATTCCTCAACACTTCCCTTTGATATCTCTCTTTTTTTAATACTTTTAAGATTCAAAATAATATGTTCAAACATTAAAACTACATAAACTGTAAAAATGAGAAAATGAAATTAAGTCCAACAAAAAGCAGTAGTTTATAACAGTTGACCCTCTCCCTCTGATAAGCATTGCAGCCGTGCTCTTGTTTCTCAAGCATAAACATACAAACTCATGCAATGAAAAAACTTTTTTTATAAATATGCACATACAATAGATAATTGAATCAATGACGACAGTAAATCAACTCAGTGTCCCACCATAAATGCCACAACTTAAATGCAATGCTTTTTTCCATTGAAATTCTGTGTTATAAATGGCAAATATATGTAAAATATTGATATGTTTTAAGATTTTGTGAGCAGATATACAGCTTCAATGATTTATGAAAAGTAACATGGTTAAATACTTGAACGTTAATATAAAATTGGAAAAACACACACAGAAAATGGAAATAAATTGCTTTGGTTATGAATATTTTAGACACTTTTATATTCTTATATTATTTACATGAAATACAAGTAGATAATGTTTTGGAGTGTTTTAAAATTTTGAGTTGACAATTTAAGCATGGATATATGGTGTAATTCAAAGCCGAATGCTATAAATGACATTTTGTAGAAAATATACATTCAACAGACCTGTATTGTGTAACAAATCAATTTACAAAAACCCATTTTATAACCATGGCATTAGATTGCATGCATATTTAAATGTCAGAGAAATTTGGTCATTAACCAATTTTTTACACCTTATGGAATATATGAGGATGGAATATTTCTTAAAAGTAATCGATCTGAACAATCCCACATTCTGCAATGTCGATTTGTGCATAAACATTTTGAATTTGAGCTAAAACCTCCAACAAAGTCAAACAATTTTTGGCCAATAATAGAACATAACACATCAACCAACATGTGTTTTGTTCTAAAAAATGAGAAACCACAAAAACCCATACTTGTAACACTATCGGACACAAAAACATCCTAGCTAATTGAGGAGAGGCATGTTTATTCCCTCCTGCCTCATCCATTTTATTTCAACAATCATCAAATAGCCAATGTTCCTGCCTTGTGTTCCAAAAGCACAGAAGCCGAAATGAATAACTAGATCTTGTAGATCTAAGGGACCAGTCTTTATCATTGTCTTTGAAGCAAATGAAATCAATGATTTTGCAATTTCCACCAATTATCTGGCAATATGTCTACCATCATAAATACGTTATGAATATATGAATATATATCTATTGGATTCTGAACAAGAAAACCTAATTTTGTTGTGGCCAAATGTACTGACTTTCTATGAAAAGTCTGCAAGCGGTTTTGTAGAATATTGATCAGACAATGATTATCAAGAGAAAATATGAATATCTATTGTGTTATATGGGAGTAACTGACACATGTCTATCATCTTGTTCATAACACAAGTTTAACCTGATCAGATCAATTCTTAAAGATTACATATAAACTTGTCAACACAAGTTTGTTTGAATTTTTAACTATATTTTGAGGAAAAAAGTGCTGTAAGGCTTATGATACAGACATCATGTTTGTAATATGCTTTTAAACAGGCAAGCATAATTTATGAGCATCACTCAGGGAAAGCTGGGCTTAGTGCATGAGTAAAATGTATCATCCCGGACGAAACTTTGGGAAAGCTGGGCTTAGTGCATGAGTAAAATGTATCATCCCGGACGAAACTTTGGGAAAACTGGGCTTAGTGCATGAGTAAAATGTATCATCCCAGACAAAACTTTGGGAAAGCTGGGCTTAGTGCATGAGTAAAATGTATCATCCCAGACGAAACTTTGGGAAAGCTGGGCTCAGTGCATGAGTAAAATGTATCATCCCAGACGAAACTTTGGGAAAACTGGGCTCAGTGCATGAGTAAAATGTATCATCCCAGACGAAACTTTGGGAAAACTGGGCTCAGTGCATGAGCAAAATGTATCATCCCAGACGAAACTGTGCAGTCTCCTCAGGCTAATTTCGGAAGACACTTTCCGCTTTTATTGAGATTTCTGTAAAGGAAGTCTCATATAAAGAAAATCCAATCAAGGCAGAAAGTGTTACCCGCAGACTGCACAGGCTTATCTGGACCAGTACTGTATGCACATGTATTAAGCTTGGTTTTCCATTAGAGACTGTCTCCTATACAAAGCTTTCGATCTTTTTTATTTCCTTACAATTTTACAAACCGAAAGGCGAATCAAATTTGTATTGAATTCAGACTCAAGTGAATTATACCTTTACATAAAGCAACCCTCAATAGCATGACACCTAATGCATGTTTTATTACACAATTTCCATGAACAATATGGTAGTTTTCAATGTCAATAAATGTGTTCTTTCAATGGTTGATTATTATGCATTATGAGAAGTGACATGAACTCATGGAAGATTTTTCATACCACCGGTTTGTAATATAAAATCCATTAACAACTGTTTACATACTGGCAAGACCTGACATTTGCAAATGTTGCATTTGTCTGATTTTATAAGCATTGCATAAAATTTAGCTTGTGTTAAAATAATAGGGAAATGCTTGTTATTACAAACGAATAACTGAGCCAAACATTCCAGTGTATGATTTATATTTAAAGAATTACTAGCAATAATATTTGTTGAAGTTTTTGTGTGAGTTTATAATATGTGTGATTTATATGTGTGCATTTCTTGCGAAGCTATACTGTCATGTTTGCACAAGGGATTGCTTTGAAGTACCTGACAAAAAATGGCTTTCTTACAAAATAAAAGTTATAGTAGCATAGTTTTTACAGGCAGTGTTGCCTTAGATACAAACTTTAAAGCAGACATTTAAAATATACACCTTAAACTTCATTACAAGATGTATTTATGAAAACCTTTTAAACTTCACATTTTACATATTAATTATTATGCAAGGTAAACAGTATTGTGATAAAGTACAATATGTGATCCAATGTTTCGTTTGAGCTTTAAGTCTTTACCTTTGAAATATGGTTAACACTGTCACAGTGTTCAACTAACGACACTACCACGGGATCCGTAGTTCAAGATTTGTTCACATGGAATACACTTTGCCTTACCAGGACAGTAGATCTTCGGTGGCCATTTAGAAAGAAGTACTTGTTTTTTATTTATATCCACTGTAACTGTTTCTAACCAGTCCCATTTCAATTAGTTTTTCACTTATGTGTGAATCTCCACGATTTTGTGAGATTTGTTAAAATGGAACCATAAAGACCTAAAAATGGCTTATATTGTTCATGGGTGTTCATTATTAAGTTTTGAGTACATCATTTTATTGCTTATTATCCTAGAAATCAAGCAACTAACTCAGTTAAAAACCCATTTTACACTCATTGCAACCATCATATCTTATCTAGAGGTGCAAATAATGATCTATTATGTGTCATAATTGCATTAGCCAATATGCGAAAATTGCAGTTGAACAATAACAGACAGACAAAAGCTCTTGTGAGCCTTGCAGAAACGTCAACCTAACTGCTTAATAACCACGCTTTTGGCACATTGCGTTCTTCAAAACAACGTTTTCATGATTTACTTCTATCACTATGGTTCTTCCATGCAATTTGGTTTACATGTGCAGGCATACCATTGAAGGGCTCATGCACAACTCACCGTTCAACTGTGGGAACATTTTGTGTTAACTATTTACACTGTATTTGATGTGTAGACTAGCACATTTAGGTGTGTGTTTTTAATAATATTAATTACTGTGCTTGTATCATGTGGAAGGGCACAGAATTCCTAGACATCAACATATTGGAAAAATAATATAATCAAAGAGAATTTAAAATGATCAAAAGAGAGGTACAAGATTAAGGCTGAAATAGCTTTTCAAACATTTTGGAAAATGAAACAAACTAATAAAACCTTACAACTATAAAATAAGTTTATATTAAAACTCACTGATAACTCTGACACTCGCAGACGCAGTTACAGATCCTTTCTTGTTTAGGGCTTCACACGTGTACACGCCAGAGTCAGAATCGTTGACGGTAAATATTCTCAATGTCCCGTCCTCTGCCACCATGTGGTTACCAGAGCCCATGCGGGAAAACATCAAGTTCTAAAACCCAGCACAAATTTACAAGGTTTTAATATCTAGCGAGTAGTTAATAGCTTTTTGTAGAGTATTTTATTCAAATAAAAATAAATCAGATAAAACTAACAGCAAACATTACAAAAGAATAATAACTTCTTTATTGTGATACATTTAACCACAAAACTTAATAAGTGTGTTTTAATTGACTTTTGCATTTTCCTGAAGTAAGTTAATTAACAGTTATATCCAGTCAAAAATGTATCTATAGAACTGGCTGATTTTAAAAATTAACAAAATATTTTGTTTTATTTTTTTAACGTCATCCAATCGCATAGGACAATAGTTTTAATATGTGAACAGAATGCTTATCATGAAACATGTTTAATACCCTTCACATCTGGCTGTCAATGAAATGATTGGCATCCATACAAAAAAGTAACAAGAAACTACAAATAACTACATTCCCATATCTTGAAATAGAATAAGTTGAATGTTAACGAGCCAAATATTTGGAGAACTTCCGGGGATAAACCATAACATTTCAACTGCCAGATCGGACTTTGAACCAGAAAACATATCAAACAAACCACAAATGTTTATGACTATGGAGTGAATACAATGAAAATAAGGTTATTGTGTAAATCATTTCTGGAGAATTGTTGTTTTGAATAATCCTCTTGTGCTTGACTTTTCAAATAGGCATGCAGTAAAATATGTTGTAATCAGATTATTGTGTTAGCAAATACCGGGTATTCTAGAAACGGGCGCATCTTCATACCATTTTAATATCTAAAAACAGTGGCACAAAAATAGTTTGAAATTTGTGTATTTAAAATATTTTTTAATTGAGATTGACCTTTTCAGACAGATAAGTTGAAAACCATGTTTCAACCCCAACATTTCAGAACTAATCCTAGGCTTGTGGCCACTGGTTTACTTAAAACAAACAAGTTCCCCATTTTCGTCAAAACAACGCAATATTTTCCCAACCAAAGGATACCGCATTCCCAAAAAGGTGAAATAAAACACTGTCTTGATAATTTAAGACAAAGTAGTGGCAGAAACCATGTTTAAACTCTTCACATATAAGTGCTAGTCCAAGGCTAAGGCCATTGGGTTACTTCAACATAACTGCTTAATAACCAAGATTTATTGCACAGAAAGACCCCTTGACCCCTGACCTTTCCGTCCTTGCTCCAGAAGATGGTGGGTGACGGGTTTCCAGTCGTGTAGCACTGCAGGGAGACATTGCGGCCCCTCGCGACTACCTGGTCCTGCGGTTTCATCAGGAACCGCGGCGACGCTGTAGATGAAACAAGCAAATTAGTTAAAAACAAAATGTAGGGTTATGGTTTTTGTGCTATCCACATACTAAGTTTTAGAACTTTTAACATTTTTGTCTGACAAAAAAAACTTGAAATAACTCTCATATTCCCCTTATGGATACATTCAGCAATCAAAATAATTATTCAATACATTTGAATTACAATCTGGTTTACGCATTTACCTTTTGTCATGATTATTCTTTTTTATATTTTATATTAAGAAAAAATAATTCAACCACTTTTGCACATGAGAAGAAGTGTGTCAACATACAAAAGACAAAAAGTCGTGCGCTGGCTTTTGTGGACCCTGCTGCGTTCTCTGCTGAACAGACGTACACTCCCTCATCCTCGGGTTCCACCTGCTCAATACGTAATGTGTGGTCTGCAAGTATGCGTGCCCTGAAATACAAGCACAACTTATATTTTAACATGTGGTCTGCAAGTTTACCGGCCGTGAAATGTAATGTGCGGCCCTGAAATGTAATGTGCGGTGTTCAAGGATATCTAGAGTAGAATTTATGTTCCCAGTCTTACCCCCAATCATATCTTAGCTCCGCCACTTAAAAGCTTAATTGGATTAACTTTTTAGTTGCTATGCAAAACCAAACACTGTCATAATTAGTTCTACAAACGATCTTCAATCATCTTAAAAAACTATAAATCTATATTCTGCAGCTATACATAAATTGAATTTACTTCACATAAATGTTTTCAGGTAGATGCATGTAAAGTGGTACATATTTTAAAATGTTCAACATATCCTCAATGTTTTTCCCAATGTAACAAGGGACCTGATGTAACAAATCCTGTTACAACAATCAGCAAAATCAGATTGGAAAAAGCAGGTCCCAATCAAAGGCATTCCTCAACATGCACTCCAGCCTTGAGACACTATGTTAGTAGCTCAATGGTGATCACTGACCTGATAGTCTTGTTCAATTAGCTGTGGTGATAGTTACAATACAGGTATCATGTATTTTAATGATGCTGGCAGAATCAGAATAACACGGAAAAGTGTAAACCAAGTGGTTAGTAATCTAAACAGATCAGCTTATGATCCAGAATGCACATGAAGAACCTGTATATGGATTAGGAAGCAATATTTAATAATAACGGCGCTTATGTTTTTCCTGATTTTCTGATGTGTGTTCTTGTTTCTCATGTGTATATGAAGAAACCATGATACAAATAATGACAAGTTTACAAAAGATATTATTTAAGACTTATTCTTACAAATAATTTTATATATTAAAACATTGTTTGCTTACAGTACATTAATAATTTTATTTCTGTATAAATTATTAGTATGTGAATTTTAATTAAGATTTCATCAGGTTATTCACCTTATACTGGTATGCAATCCACAAAAGGGCCTTAATACAAAGCTGCACTGTTTATTTTCATTTCAACTGAAACAAAAGCTTCCTTCACTCAAGGACACTGAATATAATCCTCATTTACAAGATATGGCTACAATGCTGTTACGAAACCATCTCATGATGGAAGGGAAATGTCAACTTCACTTCAGGCTACACTTTTTTAGAAATCATGAACAACTATGCAAACTGGAGACAATTGTCTGAAAGTTTATTTCTACAGAAAGAAGTCTTATTTCCTGTTTGGAAATTATGCATAACAATTAGAAAAAATATATAACAGCTTAAACAGCCAGATGAATATCTTTTTCCGAGATGTCTCTCTGGAAACCCACTAGATTATTTCAAAGAAATGAATGCCAGCAGAGATTTATTTTGACAATTGTTACAAACAGACAAGATGTCAAGATTTTCTTTTGATTCTGGAATTACAGAAACTATAGATAAGAATCACAAAAGTGTTCCTTCTCGTTTTTTGGGCTAAGATTAGCACGTTGCAATGATGATGGATAAAACATTTGTTTCGTGAACGTCCTCTCATCAACCACCTCTATACAAACAACTCTTCTTGTAGGTTGTGTATAGGCGCATGCTTTTGCGATGCCTTTGCACCAAGAAATACAAAAGAAATGTTTTCTTTCCATTAATATATCAATCATTATGCAATTATGCCCCCACATAGAGAACTGATAAGAGCAGACGGATTGACACAGATAATGCAGCTATGATCTTCAATGGAAACATTGTAGATGATTTTGATAAGCGGAATGGCAACCAAATAAATAAATAGGGCTTGAACACAGTATTACCCAGCAATCTCACTGTTATAGAATGATCTTATGAAAATATCACATATTTCTTTACATCTTATCTTAAAATCAAAACAGCTTTCCTCACAATGGTGAGAAAAAATGAACCCCCTAATTACTGGGTGATGAAAATCCAAGACACCTGGCATGGTTCTATCAAACTTACATTCATATTATCCTTATAACTTATGCCACTCAATGCTCCTAGACATGAAAGTTATAATAGAAACTTTGAACAATAAGAGCTGTGTATGTGAAACAAAATGCCCCCAACTGCGAAATCATATATTTGACCTTTCACCTTGAAGGATGGCCTTGACCTTGACCTTTCAACACTCAAAATATGCAGCTCCATGAGACACACATGCATGCCAAATATCAAGTTGCTCTCTTCAATATTGCAAAAGTTATGACCAAGGTAAAAGTTTTGGGACAGACACACACATTATGACAGACAGACAGGCCAAAAACAATATACCCCCAATCATTCGATCCGGGGGTCATAAAAACATTTTTAAAACAACTCAATACATTTTCAAAATGTAGCAACAAACAAAGAATAAGTCACAAAACAATGACTCATAAAAAATAATCACAGGACTGGTATTACAAAAGCAAGACCCCAGTCACAAAACAAGGACTTCTATATTTAACATTAAACCTAAAAATCAAAAAAATTATATTTCAGAAGTTCATCAATTTCTACATCTGCCTAGTAAAAAGATTATGCATGCAAATCAACAAATTGTTCTGTCTTATAAAGGCACATGAAAATCAGCATACGCAATCCCTGCGATTATACAGCTCAAGAGAACGAGAAAACCAAAATTGTCATATTATGAATTTTACCAAAAAGAATTGTCAGAGAACTCAGTTCCAAGACAAACAATCATGGAAAACATCCTTCGAACAAAAACCATGGATTAGTGGTTCATTCTAGGCCATGCACCCCAATTATTTTTAATAATGTAAATATTTCTTAGATACACTACGGCATAATGATATAATATGGTAATTTTTTAATACCATTGTCAAATAGATGTGCATCTAATGCATGATACAAGCATTAGGCCATACAAATTCGAGTCTCTCTCTGTTTAGTGTGCTCTTGCGGGTAAGTGTTCGTGTGCATCACACAATTTTTTTTCTTAATTGATGTAATACTCTTGCATCTTACAAGGATAGTTAAGTAGTTATTCACTGTTTTCATATTAAATGTAGCCGGTTGTATAATTTGTATGAAAATGAAGTTTATGATACTGCTGTATTGCAAAAATCTTTATAAATCTTACACACTAGATTTTGTATTTTGTCTTTAAACGTAATATTTTGCACTGCTATTTAAACTTAAGTGTCATAATATGTATCAAATCATTTCAGACCTCAAATAAAATAGTCTGTGATAGTACTATGGTCTGCAAACACCCATACTAATGATGATAGTTGAAGTTTGGCATTGGATATTGCTTATGTTTTCTTGTTACAACAACAAGAGTGATACCAGTCATACTAGTTAAAATATTATTTATTTAAGTGAATTATTATAGCATGGTAATACAAAAATATTGACAATTTTAGTGTTACACACCATATTATGGACATGTATAATTGTAAAAGGAAAATATTTTTTAATTGACTAGTTGTTTGTTGTTTTTTCTACCAGGTTGGAAGTTTGAAAAATTCAAGTGGATGATTTACATCAAAATTATCAAATTTGTACAGTCTCATCCATAAAATGTGCTTGTGTTCTTTATGTTTTTGACTTATTGGGTAATTCATTCCTTACCTTCCAAAACTGATGGTGCCATCCTGTTTGCTCCACTGAACTTTGATTGGTGGATCTCCACTAACATTGCAGTAAAACTCTGCAACATTACCCTCTTCAACGGTGACATCTTTAGGCAGCTTTTGGAACTCTGGGATATCTACATTAAAGAACAGTTTTATGAAAAATATTGTTTGAGTAAATCATTTATAACAGCATTTAACAGTTTAGCATATTTAAAAATTATGAACTTTTAGGGCCAGAATGGTATTTTGGATATGGTTTTCACATTTTAAACGGGAGTTAATTCACCTGAGAGCATTTACAAGACCTTTGAACAAAACAACAACAAAATAACCGATTCTTCCCCGGAAATGGACTAAAGCTTTTTATGCAATCAAACTTAAAATAATAGGTTTAAACTAAATATGAAAAAAATTAGACTAAGTTTGACGGAAGAATTTGTGTTGTTTTTTTACATTAAAAACAGACTGAACCAATTATGCAT
The DNA here is from genome assembly GCF_020536995.1 of Dreissena polymorpha. Lineage (NCBI taxonomy): Eukaryota > Metazoa > Mollusca > Bivalvia > Myida > Dreissenidae > Dreissena > Dreissena polymorpha. The sequence goes on from NC_068366.1 coordinate 73,542,443, forward strand.
GCTAACAAGAAAATTGAAAATGGTTATATGCAACCAGCATAAAATCAGAACAGCCTGCGAGTAACTCCAATGCTGTGCATGTTTCATGCTGTTTGCTGCTCATCAGCATCTTAGGGTTGGAGATTAAGCATTTAAATCATGAATCTATTAAGAAAAATCTTTATTTAAATTTTATTTTCAATGGGTACTATAAGAAAGTCAAAACGCATGTCTAAGCGGTGAATGGTTAAAGATCACCTATAACTACATCTGAAAATTAAATAAATATTGCATTTTATTAACTACGAAAAGATATAAAAACTTAGGAAACCTTCAATTAGGAATTGTGCAAGTCCTATGGAAAACATATACTTATTTTGACATTGGTCTGAATATTGGCCCCAAAGTCTACCTAAAAAGCACTTCATACCTAGCACACGTAGCTTTGCTGGGGCACTGTGCCGGTCCCCAGCCTTGTTGATGGCCACACACATGTACTCCCCAATGTCTGTCTTCTTTACCGAATATATGTCCAGGTTTCCGGACTCCGTGATGTGCACGCGTGCATCTGTCTGTATGGCCATCCCATCCTTGCGCCAAATTACCTTTGGGTCGGGTTTTCCCCTAGGCGGATTGCAGTGCAAGGTCACGCTCTGCCCCACCGCCGATGTTGTGTCAGTTGGCTCGGTTATGAACTTGTCTTTTAAGACTGAAATATACCAATTATCAATTGTTTGTATTTTCAAGTCTTTTAAAACTTTAAATACTGATTGTGGACTTGTCTTTTAACACTGATATTCAACAAATTGTGTTTTCCAAACTGATGAATACCAAAAGTCAGAACCCTTCTTTTAAAGCGAGATTATACGATTTTGTCAAATATTTATGAATTTATATAAAATGTGTAAAAAACTTATTAAACATATATTTGAATATAAAATAAAATAAAAGTTAAGAAAAACATGTGTCGAAAAATGCGAAATAAGCCAGATATTTAATTCTGAAATTGAGAATGGCTGTACAGTCGAATTCGCCAGCATGCAAATCATGCATACATGTACGATGTGAATCTAAATTTAGTTTAACGGTTCATTTTAAATTCCTGCAACGATATCTATTCAAACGACACTAGAACACTTACTAAATATATTACAATTTAACACATATAAACAATCGTATAATCTCGCTTAAAAACTGAAATTCCTAGAGGCTACTCCAATGTACTTCACACTGTTGTGGCCACAGGCAATTATGACAACAAGCCATGCAACAAGTCCTATTCCAGAACAAAATCACGGGCATGTGTTTGGTTGCACTCAAAAAGTCCATACAATCTTTGCCAGGGTCTAAAAGTACCATAACATTTAACTCATGACACAATGTTCTGCCAAATGACTATAAAACTAGAAGCAAAATTGCACCAGAAAATGCACTGTCAGATCTGAATTGAATTTTTGAAAATCTGCAATTTTATGAATGCGGAAATTATAGCCACTCTGTTCTATTGTTTTAGACACAAGATAATTGGTGTGAATCAATACTGCACCTATTTTCATAAGAGTCATAAAATGTGGTTACATCAACAAATTATGAAGTTACTTCCAGGAAAATGATGCTGCATGCACAATGGACTGAGCCAACCAAACCAATACTATATTACAGTTTAAAACAAGAGCTGTGTTTGTATAACAGAATGCCCCCTTCTGTGCCGCTTTGAAGCCATATATTTGACCTTTGACCTTAAAGGATGAACTTGACCTTTCACCACTTAAAATGTGCAGCTCCATGAGATTCACATGCATACCAAATATCAAGTTGCTATAATCTTCAATATTGAAAAAGTTATGACCCAGGTTAAGTTTTTGGACACACACATACAATGACAGACAGACAGGCCAAAAACAGGTTTCTCAAAATTATGGCCTTCAAATATTACATGTACAGCCATAAGCTTCTTTTTTCACCTCTTGCTGTCTGTTCTGAAGAGCTAAATGGAAACCAATAATTGGAAAGATGCCGATGAAAAATTCAGGAAGGTTGATATGAGATGCTGCTAAAACCCAACAAGTACCTCTAAACCTCCGTATTAATACTCATTAAAGAGAAAGAAGCTTCCAAATTGCTCCGAAAAAAGAAATCCTTCAATAGGACACAAGTTTTTTGCCTAGCAAGGTCGTTCTACAGAAGTGTTAACCAGTAAAGTATCAGCATGTGCCGCTTACATTTGGTATCCTCATGTCCAGTCTGAATTAAACAATATATACTTGTACAAATATTGTTTGAAATGTTTTATATATAATGATTATTCAGTGTCTATCCAGAGACATATAATATGTGTTAATTGGTTAAGACATATCAGCTGAGTCTATCCTACATTATATAACACTAAATTATGTTCTCAGTCTTATTTTATATTTCTTAAACGGCAATCGTATAAATTAGTTTTAACTTAAAATAATTCATGAAGAATAACGAAAATAGGATAATCATTTAAAACTAATTTATACTCAACCAGGACTTAAATAACTGCCGTTCTAGTTGATGCTGGTTCTTGTAATCTTGTTGGCAGACATTTCCTTAATAGGCAGTGAAAAAGCCACCCAAGGACATCAGTATAACCAAATAAGCATAATTTGATGTATTACTCTATTATCCATAATTCCCAAAGGAAATCGATCGAGATAGACAAGCAGACATATGCTGGACGGAAAAACAGACCAAAATATATGAAATAATTTTAGACTCAATATTGACTTCTAGAGCAGTTTCATACAGGATGTGTTTGGGACACATGACATATGTATGATTGGAGCCTGATTCTGCAACATTTTGTTTAAAGCATGAGCTTAAATTGTCTTCAGAGATTGGCCTGTGCAGTTCGCACATTCTAATCAGAGACAACACTTTCCGCCTATGCTGAATTTCTGTTCAGTAAGGACCACCTTTAAATGATTTGATCAGAGCCAAAATGGTTATCTTTGATAAGCCTGCGCAGACAACACAGGCTAATTTGGAAACGACATGCGGCTTAAGCATAGTTTTGCCAGAATGAGGCTCATTGAGTAGATTGCTGTAATCCTGATATCTGACACATGACCAAATGAGTCGTGTTCTGAGAAAACTGGGCATAATGCACGTGTGTAAAGTGTCGTCCCTGATTAGCCTGTGCAGTCCACACAGGCTAATCAGGGACGACACTTTACGCCCAAACTTGATTTTCGGTAAGGAGGGACTTCCTTGAAATCAAAATACCATAAAAGCGGAAAGTGTCGTCCCTGATTAGCCTGTGCGGACTGCACATGCATTAAGCCCAGTTTTCTCAGAACGCCTACTCAAATGTTGGCTGCTGGAATGCTGGGTCCACAGTGTTCCCATGCACTCTCACTGCAATGAATGGCAAGATGCTATCAATTTATTTTCTCCACAATCCAATAACCATTGACTTTTGCATGCAATGATGCCATCAGAGACTATTTCTCTGCAACCCAGTGACACTTATTAAAGACAACCATGTTATTTATTACATTAGAATCCTAGATTCTGCTAACCAAATTATGGCTCCCACTTTTATAATTCACTTAAAATTGGAATCAAAATTTATGTTGTAATGAGTAAAATGGGACTATGTATCTCACAAATACCCAAGCAATATTGATTTATTTTAGCTGGAGACAATATGTTTTTTGGTAAGGCAAAATACTATGCATGCAGTCACAAGCCAATAAAGTTGGGTCCAAGATCACATTTGTATTTTTTTAGTATAAAAAATAAGTTAATGGAAACAGGGAGAATTGTTGAAGATTTCTGATTAAGACTTTTGACGAAATGAAATAGATGAAAAATAAAGATATTTTTTCATTGGCCACATTTCCCCAACATTCCACTTTTATATCATAACTCCACTTTTGTCGAACAAAAGATTTTGATAGCAAAATTCAACTTTTGACCCCTAATTATGACCTTGACATTTAATATTATGAGAAAGGGGATTCAAAAAAATATGGTGTCTGCCTAGCGACCGGGAGGTCACGGGTTCGATCCCCACCGTGGGAGTGTTCTTTAGATCTACCCCAAAGACACCGAGTACTGGTTCTAGGCCCAGGAAACGGACTCGAGAGCGTTTATATAAGCCTTAGGCTTTCGATGCAATCGAGCTAAAATAAATAGGTTTAAACTAAATACACTCAGTCTACTCATGGTAGTCTGATTTCTTAATATTCCATGATGAATGGCAAAGTTATAGCCCACACCAGCTGTTGTTACATCAAATATGACCTTTGACCCCTAAGTGTTACCTTGACCTCTGTGGTAAGGAGACAGGTTTTGCTCCTTATGGTAGTCTTTAGTAGTATGATATCTTAACATAGCTTCATGAAACACATAACAACCCAGACAAATCAAGCTGTTTTATTGCTAAATTGAACCTTTGAACTCTTAAGTGTGACCTTGACCTTTGCGTTAGTTATATGAGTATTGCACACGAAACATTGTCTTAAGATGGATTGCATGTATTCGAAGTTAATTTAAAATTCAACAATATATGGCACAGTTTTGGCTCAGACATGAATTTTTCAAGCTGTTTTATTCAATTTTGTAAGAATATAAACTTCCATTTATTTGGTCACACAGTCTAGTCATGCTATATATCAGGCTTACTTTCCTGACTGATAAGCCTTTTTGGTGGATTATCATAAACTGCAATCAAACCAGTCTCAAGTAGTGTCATGTTGATACCAAGCCATTAAGCCACTTTTGCTGAGAGAAAATTACTTATTAGAGAAGAGAACGGAACTTTTGGTCGTAGGATTAAATCTGATAAAAACTAATATACATTTTTAATGATCTCTTTACCAGCAGCAGCAATAAAGACCCCCTCTAGGTTAAAAGGGTCCTATGTGATCTTGATGAAATCAGAGACCAATCTAATTTGTAGGCCCTACACATCTCATTAAACACTTTTCAACAAGTCTGTTTTACTGGAATGGCATTTGTTTATTACAGCTACACAAAGTAAGAGTTATGTTTACTTCAAACATGCCATTTGAAACCTTAAAACTTTACTAATGTATATGACTTATCATGCATTTATCAATCTAAAACTAAGGAATAGTTCTGATATAAAAGAACAACTTTGTTACAAATTATTTTGAAATAAGATATTTTGTTTTTGTATAATGCTTTTATTTTAATAGTATTTTCTGTCTGTATAATGTTTAAGTATTTTAACAGAATACACATTTGTTAAAGAACATTATAACAGTTACATTTTCTATTATGAATTGAATACATGATACAAATAAATCCTGGAACTTAATTGACAATCTTCCAGTGGTAATGCATAAAGATGCTAATTGCACCACAAAAAAACTTTCTCAACCATTATCAGAGCAACAGTTGCATCAGAAGTGTGTATTATCATGTCTTGATCATCACCTCTGATAAGCGCCAAGCGATCTCTGATAAGCCCTCCAGAGCCTTGCAGACTGCTATTACCAGACAATTAACTTCAAAACATACAAGTATGTACAATTATACTTTGCTTCACCCGTTGACATGTTTATGCCATCTTGGACTGGGTTTGTTCCAAACATCAATTAACAACTCTTCATGCAGCTTGAAATCAGTATGTATGACCAGCATTTGTTGGAAATAAGAACTTCTTCTAATCGCATAATTTTTTTTATCAATTGCCTTAGAAAAATATTTTTCCCAAAACTCTGAAATGTGTTAAAAAGCAAGATGCATCAGCTGAATTGTTAAGTTATCAATGATATTGATTGTTTATTTATTTTGCAGATAAGATAGGGGTGGTAGTGTACAAATCTTAAATGAACTCCATGAAACATCAAAAAGAAGTTGAGATCTTAAATAAAATCAATATGTATTTCTGCAGAGGTACATACATGTTGTAGTGTGCGCCATACTTGTATTCTTCTTTAAATACAAAGACATTTATTCACATGGAAGTTTTTTTATTAATAAGTGGTAAGCATCTGTTGCTAAAAAATGGATCATAAAACCAAATGTTAACATGTATCAGATTTTTTATTGAGGAAATTATGTCTAATCCAGCGAATATCAATGATATGCATTCTTACTGAAAGTCAAAGGCTAAGAATATAGCAAATTCCTTATTAGTGTTAGTAACATATTGAAACTGGAAACCATAAGGTCGCAATTCTTCACTTGTAATATATATAAAATTGTTACTTGACAGAGAGAAAGACTTAAAAATTTTAGATATGATTATCTCCCCATTTCAACAATTATACTAGCTGAAAAGAAATAGGTAACAATCAGGTTTCCCTATCCAAAGTTTTCTCCAAGACGTTACAGCAGGGTTTGGAACGACTTGGGGAATTGATGTAGCAATTGTGTCTCAACTTTTTACTTCACTAATCATTCTTACATTATGCTATTAGTGTAATAATAGTGTCCCTGTCAACAAAAAGCGACCTCTCAACGACTTGAAAACAGCGTGTTATATTTCATATAACAATTAAACTTACCGGCAATCTGAACATTGGCAGAGTCGCTGATGGCAGAACCATGGATGTTGGTGGCGTTGCAGTAGTACACGCCAACATCATCCTGGCTGCTCTTGGTGTGGATAACCCGCAGGAAGAACAGCTGACCGTTGTCGAGCAGCATGCGATGTGAGCTGATGTCATCCCGCGTTGTTCGAACGAGCTCACCATTGCGGTACCACGTGATTGTGGGTTCTGGTGTGCCCTCTGCAGTGCAACTCAATGCTGCCGGCTCGCTCTTGGCGAAAAACTCGTCCTGGGGGTGTTCTTTTATCCGGGGATTGCCGCCCGGTGGAGATTGGCCGGAATGTCGAAGATTTGGAGCGTTGCGAAACAAGTCCTCATCTTCGTAGTCAACAGATGCTGTTGATTAAAGATAAAACAAAAAATGTTGGATTGGTTGTAGTCTAAAATGGCTTAAACATTTCAAAGCCTTCATAACTAGCATTACAATTATATTATGATTATGTTTAAAGAAACCAATAATGATCAATAAACATTAAGCAATATTTCACCTGAAATAATATCAAATGCTGTTGATTTTTAACAACAGTTTTTAAGTAAAGAGAAGCTTTTGAATCTTATATCTGCCATTTCAATTAAAAACTAACACCGAGCAGGCCTCACTTTTATTGCTTGTTTAAACATCCCATAGTGGTCATATGAGAACTACTAGTCTAGATGAGATTGATTCAAGCAAATATCATGGTCTTCTTTCCTTAAGTTGAAGTATTAAAACTTGACATTTATAGAACTTGCTGTTTCATTTTCCAATCCCATGAGGAATTTTAAAGCACTCTTCAATTGTAGTACTGCTATTAGGCTACATGTACACACTGATCTGAGCTGTTTGGAACTTTTACCAAATCAGTTAATCACTTTCACTTTTTCAAACAAGGTACAGAAAGTAAGGTGAATGCTACTTTTACTAGGCCCTAATTTATATTCCGTGACCTACCAACTTCCCAAAAGGCGTTGACTGTGATCACCACTAGCAACAGTTGCCGCAGACACGCCATTTTCAACATTGTTACTAAGCCACATAACTCATTGGTGAATAGTAGATAGTCTCCCTTGGTAAGTTTATGGTTTGTCTCCCTTGGTCAGAGTATTACTTCTATGGACAATCAAATTCGTAGACACTGCAACGAGTCCTCTGTCATCTGATGATTGACTGTCCCTAGTTATTCATTTGCATATGTCAGTCATCATTTGCTTATGTTGCTTTTTCGCCAAGATCTGAAAATACAAACATTACAAGTATTTGTTAATATAAATCTGTCGCATATAATAAAACTGTGGAATATCATAATAAAAAGCAGGGCAACATGTGACCATCAAATCTGGACAAAACTATAAACATAGGATAATGTATCACATTATGATTTGAAAATGGTAATTTGCTATGTGAAATAGCCTGCACATGCATATAGTTATAAGGGTTCACAAAGTGTCCATTTTGTAAGTTTCAAATTCAGATTCCTATTGTGAATGAATTTTCATTCATAAATAGTTACATTAGTCATAAAAAGCAATCTTCACACAGAATTTATTTTATTTTCCATTAACAAAATTTATTGAAGCAGAAAATGACAATAAAATATGGCAAAGATATATTCAACTTTAATTGAATATAACATTTCACTTGAGCGTATTTAATAGACGTTTTAAATTACTGTACTACTTCTACCTAAGATTTGATTGCTATCACACAATCTAAAATTGGGATGATAAAAATATTTAACATTTAAAATGCATTAAATAAAGCTATTTGCAATAATTTTCAACAAAAATGAACTGTCTCAACATAAAAATCAGCTCCATTTAAATAGGCATGCATGTAATAAAAAGATGGTTTATGCTACATAAAATGTACACTTGTGATGGTACATACATATGCATGATAAAAATCATAAATCAAATCCATAGATATGAATTTTCCATTGTACATTATGTCAAAATGTTTACTTGTGTCAGTCTCCCATATGTCACCAAACGAATTTCACAGTCAATATCTTACACTAAACCTATTTGTCAAGATCACTTTCCAACAGCGCATTAAACAACACTTTACTCCCATCTTGTAGTCACATATTTGAAAACCAATAAAACAATTTAATGAAATTTTGCACCAAACTGACAGAAAGTATAAAATTAAGTACAATATCAATTCAGTAATAATTATTTATGGTTGATGTAAGAAGTCTTAAGTTTTAAATCAACATTAAGTTGCCAATTTCTGCCTTAAATCTCACAAGACTGAATTAGCAACAAAACATATGAATTGTTGATACCCAAAATATATACCTCTACAGAACACATTTGCTCTCGATCTACATGTTTCTCACATACAGAGGCTTTCTAACATTCTTTCCTAACAACTTGAGAATCATCAACACATTTTTCTCATTAAATCAAACTAAAGTTTCAAAGAAAAACCTCTCAAAAATGCCAGTACAATAAAAATTTCCATTTACATCATATTCTCATAATTAGCAAGGTTACATTTCACGACGGCTTCAATTAACTTCTCATTTCAGAAACCCCTTAGGTAATTTGTACAATTTTTCAAAAATGAAAATATATACGCTGAATGTACATCATGTCACAAGGTGATGAGTTTTTTAACCATCGACAAATGTGTGCAATATGAAAGCCTTCAGAAAATGGACAATATTAATTACCAGAAAACTGATAGAGACATTATATTCTTGGGCAGGGAAGTGTTACCCTATGATGCTAATATCTACAAAAAAGAATATAATGGTAACCATTATATGGTGGATGGGATGAAAATATACTTTTAATTATTTTGGACTAACTTTACTAACATAATGGCCACTCTTATACAATAAATAGCATTTTGTTGAAATGAGTCAAAAAAAATTTACTGATGAATATCAGTGATTTGTCTTGCTCTTTTTATTTGCACCCATCATCTCCCAATTAACCGTTTCCCATTAAGAAGCAAAGTGAAAATGGCTATGTGCAAACAGCAAAAAACCAGAACAGCCTGTGAGTAACTCGAGTAACTCGCAGTCTGTTCAGGCTTTATGCTGTTTGCTGATCATCAATATCTTTGCGCTGAACATGAAGCCTTTAAAACTTGAATTTAGTAAGAAAGGTCTTTAAATCAAATATATCTTTCTATGGAACTATTAATGCGTCAAAATATGTATCTTAGTTGTAAAGGGTTCATTTCTTCTGGTGTTAAACTATTTCCAATCATATATTTCTTATTTACAATTCCTTTCAAAAGCTTACATAAACTATGCCTTTTTCAGAGCTTATTTTGTAGATTAATTTGTCAACCAAAAGTAAATTTTAATCAAATGCACATAGAGTATTACAAATGTATCCTTGAACATATTGTAAAGTTTAAATAATCTACTTACATTCTTTTTCTGAGAAACTGTTAATATCTTATCTTTTGTATTCAATCACAATGCAGATTTTCCAACATTTATATTAACAAATACGCATCTTTAAAAAAAATCTAGTATTTATTAGTCCCCAACCTGTTCCACCGGAGGGGACTTATGGTTTTGTCTCCGTCCGTCCGTCACACTTTTCTGGATCCTGCGATAACTTTGAAAGTTCTTAATATTTTTTCATGAAACTTGGATCATGGATAGATGGCAATATGGACATTATGCACGTCATTTCATTTCGTTCCTACGTCAAAAATTATGGTTGCTATGGCAACAAATAGACTAGAAATACAGCTGAAAATGGTGGTTTTTTCTGGATCCTGCGATAACTTTTAAAGTTCTTAATATTTTTTCATGAAACTTGAAACATGAATAGATGGCAATATGGACATTATGCACGTCATTTCATTTCGTTCCGACGTAAAAAATTCTGGTTGCTATGAGACTAGACATACTGCTGAAAATGGTGGTTTTCTGGATCCTGTGAAAACTTTTTAAGTTCTTAATATTTTTTCATGTAACTTGAAACATGGATAGATGGCAATATGGACATTATGCACGTCATTTCATTTCGTTCCGACGTCAAAAATTATGGTTGCTATGGCAACAAATAGACTAGAAATACTGCTGAAAATGGTAGTTTTCTGGATCTTGCAATAACTTTTAAAGTTCTTAATATTTTTTTATGAAACTTGAAACATGGATAGATGGCAATATGGACATTATGCACGTCATTTCATTTTGTTCCTAAATTAAAAAAATTGGTTGCTATGGCAACAAATATATAAATAAAAAAATCTGGAATTTCTGACAATGGTGGAGCTTGTAGGGGACTTCCTTGGTGAAATGTTGTTCATGATTTCATGAACACTTCAAGTCAATCAGGAATTGTTCATGAACCATTCTCAAAAAGTTCCTGATCTTGGTTCATGAACTTATGGACATGAACTGTTCTTAAGACACGTTCATGAACAGTTTATGAATTTTTGTTGACCACTTCAAAGTTCATGAACAGTTCTTCATCTAACCATAAATACTTAGTAATGAACATTTCATGAACAATTATTTCTGACGACTTTTCTGAGACAGACTTTGAGGATCCAACATGAATAATTCATGAATTCCTTTGTGCTAGATGTTTCATAAATATTTTTAACAGTAATATTAAAATGTCTAGCATACTCATCTTGTAGATTTGTGAAACCTGTGAAGTTAGTATGAATATGCAAAGTACTTTCACCACTGTAAGTAAGAGTTCTTGACCTGTTCAAGAGAATTTTAAGAACATTTGTACAAGAACTGTTCAAGAACTGCCTTCAGGAACAATTCCATAACTTTTTAAGGACCTTTCCTGTTCTTGAATTATTCTTTAACTATTCTTGAACACTTAAAGAACTTTTTTGAACAACATGTTTCCTTCTGATGTTCTTAAACAGGTCTACACAATGTTTTTGAACATATGATGGACTTTTTAAGAATCCAATATGTTCTTAAAAGGATCTGTCATTGTTCTTGGAAGACTTAAAAGACAAGTTTAAGAACGTTTTAAGGACATCTTATTTCAAGAACAGTTTAAGATGATATCAAGAACTTAAACATGTACATTGCATTGCTGTTTTTACAAAGGAAGAATATTGTGTGCACAGGAAGTTGAAACGGAAGGCACATGGTTTATGTTATATTTGAAAATGTAAGTCTTTAATGAATTACCGGCTGAACTGATCAGCCATTGGTTCCATTTCAAGTTCTTTGGCACTGTAAGTGTAACCATTTCAGGGAAACCATTGATTAGTAAATGATTCTTGAACTGAAAATGAGACTATTCATAATCTTTTCAATACATGAATTATTCATGAACATATAGTGCAAAGTTGTATTATGAAATTTAAAGAGTATTATCAAACCACTTGTATCTCAGTTATTAGTGTTATATTTAAATTATTGTTATATGTTGCTATCAATATGTTAAGTGCTAATACAAGACTTGTTTCTTCTTACCCTGGCCTGTTTGTTGAGCTTTGGTAACACTTATGATAACCTTTGCATAAATTGACAAATTCTTGTTCATGAATAGTTCATGAACACTTCATGCCACCTCAGTTCATGAACTCTTGAAGAACTATGGTTCATGATCTATTCACTGACAGTCCGTGAACAGAAAAGGAGCCATTGAAAAATAGAAGAAAAATGTTAATGAACTGTTCATGAACAGCAAAACCCTGAAGAATTTTTCAATAATTGTGTTGTTCATGTTGTTCATAGTTCATGAACATTTCATGCCATAATCGTTCAAGAATAGTTCATGAACACTTCATGCCATAAGAGTTCAAGAATAGTTCATGAACACTTCATGTCATTGGGTTTCAAGAATATTTCATGAATACTTCATGCCATTAGTGTTCATGAACAGTTCATGAACTAAAATTTCAAGAACATTTCACAGACGTGGCTCATTTTCTGTTCACTGACTATTCGTGAACAATTCATGAACTCAGTTCACGAACAGTTCATGAACAGTTCACGAATTATTCGTGAACTGCAGAACAACATTCTGCAGGGGTATAAATACATTGCTTGACAATAGTCTTGTTCATTCAAATTATACACTTATGAAACAAACATACCACTTCACAATAACCAACACAAATATCCACATCTGTCCATTAGCATGCCAGAACTGATACAAGTCCACCGGAAAAAATTGTGAATGCATCAGCTCAACACTATTTTATCACTCAAGTTCACACCATTAGGAACAATTACTGTTGCACATACAACACCACCACACCAGCTGGTCAGCAGCAATCTCTTCTATATTTCCTTTAAATGGTTCTCTAAGCCCCATTGAGTTGCAGGACTGGAATCTATCTGCTGCCTATCATCAATATATGCCAGGCAATCAAATGATAAAAGATCAATAGATGCCATTATCAATCACTTCATTACCACTCGGTGTGCTTCAGTGCTATTGTATACCTTTTATTATATGGTTCATTATCTCACAATTATTTCAATAATTAGCACCACCTATAGGAGGCGGTAAAGGTGGTTACAGCTTAGTGTCAGGGTCGCTTAGTCCTGGCACCTCATTTCCATTTATACAAATCCCTTAAAGATTTGCTGATTACATGATTTTTTTTAAATGACAGTTTAGTTTTTATAGGAATTCATGAAGAATGGTTTATGTACATTCAGTCTGGATCATGCTTTTAACCCTTAATTGCATTTAGTTTTTTCAGTAATACAGAGTTTCTGTTCATACATTTTCATTTAATTCCAGTACCTATCCTTTAGTTGTGCATTTAATTTTCCCAATTACAATTAATAACTGAAATATATGTTGTATATTATGAAGCAAAGACTTCAGAAAATATTCTTCTAGTGAATATTTATTGTGGGCAAAGTCATTTAAATTCATTTAAATTCAATTAAAATGTTTTGGAGCATGTCTCCATGGTCTCTAAGATGGAAGAAGATTTTTACTATTCTTTCACACATTTGAGAACATTAATACCACTTAAAACAACACTTTTCGCCAATTACACTTGCATAATTGTCTAAATGCCTTGTTCATTATATTGATTTCTCTTAAATCACCATTATTAAGTTTTAACTTAAATTTTACAATCATGGTTATTATGAGCGCTGAAACAACTGTCATTCTTGAACGAATTCCTTAGTCATAAAAAAAACATCACATAATTTACTGGTTATATAAAAACTGGCAAGATAATTCCACACTAGCACATAAGATATGAGGAAGCTATAGTAATTTAATTAAAGTAGATAAAGTATACACCGAAGTTTTGGGAACACCAGTACAGTACAGGCAAAGCGGAACAAACGTATTTCGCGATCCGCGGCGGCAAGGCGAAACGAGTCGATGCCGCGTCAGTCGTTGAAGCCGCGTCAGTATGCGGCGGCAAGTCGCATTTCGCCGCGAAACTTCGCATCTGTCCGCCGAGGCATGCCGCGGTCCGCGACATGATGCCGAGTCGATGCGATCATGAAATATTTTTTTTTTTAATTATGAGTTACATGTAGTTAACAAATTTTGAAAGAACAATTATAATAATAATTAAAATCATAATACATTTATTGTGCGCAGATTGTATTAGCATATACATGTAAGCATACATGGTTCAAACAGAAATCTCAAACCTAAATTCAAGCACTTTTCAAGGACTTTTCAAGGCCAAATTTTCATTTTCAATGCCGAGAAACGCATGTTAGTTTCCTTTAAAAACTGCATTTTCAAACCAGATTTACATAGTAAATATCATTTTTTATTTGCTCAAACACATTACACTTATTCCACAATAACTCATACATGTTATTTCAAGTTATTACATAGAAATACAGGTTATCCATCCTTAACTCAATGAGTCTCACATATGTACAGTACAGCCAACGCGGCACAAACATAATCCGCGGCTACGCCACGGCCAGATTATTAGTACGCGTGCGCCGAATCGTGTTCACGCGGCGTATTGCCATGGCAATCGGCATCAATCCGGGCAACGACGCCGAGTCTGTATTAACCTCACGTACTTTCGCGGAGTAAATCCGCCGCATACGTACGCGGCGGATCGAGTGAAAAGATATCCACCTACATGTACATACATGTATGTGAAACGTAGAATTAATTACGCGCAACTGTTAATGTTTCGTTCGATTATCATTATTAAATTTGTAATCCGAAACACACTTCCGAATTTTAATACTAACGCGACCTTTGGCAAATTCTAGCGTCAAATAAACAGTGCTAAAATATCCTTTGTTTCATAAAAAGCGCGCGAAAATTATGCAGACATGTAGAACGTCGTTTGGAAAGTTTGGGTGTATTTTGTGTTGTATAAATACATGAACATCACGTCACGCGTAAATCGCGTGTTCAGTTGAAAAAAAAAAGCCCCGATTAGACGTTATTTCATCATCTCTATAAATAGTAACACGTGCCAAAATGTATTTGACACTTAAGGAAATATCGAGAATGTTTGTGTATCGTAAATATTTACCAGCATTTGCTTTAAAACTGGAATATACAGAATTATCGGGAAATTAGTAGCGATATTAACTGTATTATATGAACAAAATAAAACGTGTTTACATACACATATTCAAACAATAGTTATAATAAGCTGATAATTAACAAAACAACAAATACGTCGTCACCGTCTTGATTATTGATGTGGCTTCAAACTGCTTATTTTCTCAGCTCAAATATAATAGCAAAATCAACATGCAAATAATTTATAAATCCACCATATGCTGGAGCCTTGACCACTTGTATGTGCGAAAAATAATTACGTGACATTGTTTATGTGTGAAATACATACACTACGGGCGGGAAACAAACTTAATTGGCCAGACACATTAACTATACTTACATGTATATGCTAATACACACAATAAATATATGCACAATAAACTTATTATGATTTTTATTATTATTATAATTGTTCTTTCAAAATTTGTTAACTACATGTAACTAAAAATTTTAAAAAGATTTTTTATTTCATGATGCGCATCGAGTCGGCATCATGTCGCGCATCGCGGCATGCCTGGGCGGACAGATGCAAAGTTTCGCGGCGATATGCGACTTGCCACCGCATACTGACGCGGCTTCAACGACTGACGCGGCATCGACTCGTTTCGCCTTGCCGCCGCAGATCGCGAAATACGTTTGTTCCGTATTGGCTGTACTGTATTTACTTTTAAAAGTTATTACAAACAAACACATTGTCTTTTTCTATGCTCACATCAAACAGACTAGTTCATTACATTTGAACAGCAGTCAGTTACTATAACATTTTGTCTTTAACAGAATTGATTTCCTTTTCCAGTTCTTCCAGCTCTCTCCTCTTATTCAGTTAACCACCCTGGTTTGAAACGACACTTCCCCATCCCTGCGTTTTCACTCGCAAAAATTGATCACAATGGAGAACCTCTGACGTAGTACACATAATCTGTGACGTGTACACATAACGTTTCGTACTAAATAGTGTACGAAACTTATATTTCGTATTCAACTTTTTTGCGCGAAGGAATTTGTGATAAATTTTCATAATATTTCCCTTAAGAGCGATTTAAGTAAAATAATTAAAGCGATGATAAAAGTAATTTTGAGCATAAATAAACATTTTCAAGGCTTTTTTACATGAAATAAGCCCTTTTCAAGCACTTTTTCAAGGCCAACCTTTGTTCAAGGGCTTTTCAAGCCTTGGACTCGTTTTCAAGCACTTTTCAAGCCCTGTGCGAACCCTGGCATAGTTAATGTGTCTGGCCAATTATTAAGTTTGTTTCCCGCCCGTAGCGTATGTATTTCACACATAAACAAGGTCACGTAATTATGTTTTCGCACATACAAGTGGTCAAGGATCCAGCATATGGTGGATTTATAAATTAATTGCATGTTGATTCCGCTATTATATTTTAGCTGAGAAAATTAGCAGTTTGAAGCCACATCAATAATCAAGACAGTGACGACGTATTTGTAGTTTTGTTAATTATCAGCTTATTACAACTATTGTTTGAATATGCGTATATAAACACGTTTTATTTTGTTCATATTATACAGTTAATATCGCTACTAATTACCCGATAATCCCGTATATTCCAGTTTTAAAGCAAATGCTGGTAAATATTTACGATACACAAACATTCTCGATATTTCCTTAAGTATCAAATACATTTGGGCATTTGTTACTATTTATAGAGATGATGAAATAACGTCTAATCGGGGCGTTTTTTTTCTCCACTGAACACGCGATTTACGCCTGACGTGATGTTCATGTATTTATACAACACAAAATACACCCAAACTTTCCAAACGACGTTCTACATGTCTGCATAATTTTCGCGCGCTTTTTATGAAACAAAGGATATTTCAGCACTGTTTATTTGACGCTAGAATTTGCCAAAGGACGCGTTAGCATTAAAATTCTGAAGTGTGTTTCGGATTACAAATATAATAATGATAATCGAACGAAACATAAACAGTTGCGCGTAATTAATTCTACGCTACACATACATGTATGTACATGTAGGTGGATATCTTTTCACTCGATCCGCCGCGTACGTATGCGGCGGATTTACTCCGCGAAAGTACGCGGGGTTAATACAGACTCGGCGTCATTGCGCGGATCGATGCCGAGTGCCACGGCTATACGCCGCGTGAACACACGATTCGGCTGCCGCGGACTAATAATCTGGCCGTGGCGTAGCCGCAGATTATGTTTGTGCCGCTTTGGCTGTACTGTATGTTCTTCACTGATTTTGACAATATAGCAATTATAGTGCAATTTTCAGCAGTAGATCCTGTTATTTAAACATATTTTAAGTGAATGTCACATTAATAGCACACAATTTCCCTTTCTTATTTTACTCAATTCATTTTTTGAAAAATCATTAGAATTCCTGGAGGGTAATTAATCAATTGAAAATTAGTTTTTTCTGTTCAATCTCAGAACAATAAACATGATAATTAGGTTGAAGCATACTTCATCTTAAAAGTGCAGTACCAAATATTTCCATAATAATTTGTGCACTGAAATTTTAATGTTTAAATCAGCCATTACATGTATTCAGAAAAACACTGTAAAAACATATTGGAATGGAATTCCGTAAATGAATTATGTCTACAATCTGCAGTGCTCGTAAAAAATGCTCTTGGAATTACACGAAACACTAAATTGCATTTCATAATTATTCAAAGATAGTGATATCAAAATTTCTTTACAGATTTGTTTTGCAATATCCAGAAGTATATTTTACCAGATTCTTTTAACCATTTTCATCACAAATTAAGGAATCAAACCACTTTGGTCCAAATTGCAACTCCCATGCACCCAAAACATTTAGGGACGTTAATTCACAAGATCCGATTAGCTCATTAATACTTAATAATGCAAAAAATGACCTAAAATGTAATAACCTGACCTGACACAT
This sequence comes from Dreissena polymorpha, assembly GCF_020536995.1. Classification (NCBI taxonomy): domain Eukaryota; kingdom Metazoa; phylum Mollusca; class Bivalvia; order Myida; family Dreissenidae; genus Dreissena; species Dreissena polymorpha. Next base: position 73,560,330 of record NC_068366.1, read on the forward strand.
TCCTTTTTTGATGCCCTCAACTCCAAGCCACTTAAACTTACCTATAGCAGCCTGTCAGTCAGTCAGGTGTTGTGACAGTCTTAAAATCATCAATTATCTCATAACTTTCCCACCTCCTGTGAAACCAACACCATAATTTTATATCATGATGTCCTCAGGACAAAGCCACCAATGTCATACCACTATCACCCTAGCCATCCGTCATGATCGCCATTGCAAACAGCATTGGGACAAAAACATTTGGGTTATCTAGCTAAATTATAGACAATAAAACTGTACAAAAGGATAATTAGTCCATGATATAGACTACGCTTGAGCCTAATAAATCAAAGAAATTGATGCAGTTTATTTTTAAGTTGCATTGTTCGTCGAATAATATTTATTGATCTGAAACTTTGTAATTAAATTTAAAAAAAATTTCATTAATCATCCACATAAAATTTTACTGACCTTATAATCATACTATTAAATTTAATTGCAATATTATTTTTTGATCACAATGTTGATTTTATATTATTTCGAAAGGCATATGAATCAATATAATTTCATGCGTTACCTGGCTAGAACTTTATACCATAAATGCTGCATATTTACATTGCATATCCAAAAGTGTCAACACTTTCTGGAAATGTGTATCACCCACAAACCTAAACAAAAATATCTCCATTTAGTCCATCAAAAAGAAGCAGCAGACCATATTGATTGCATAATTAATTGTACCCAAGGGACAGTTCAGCCCAAAGACAATTAGGAAGCAACAGTAAGAAGATGGGCATGTCAGTTTTGAATCAATATTGACTTTGCATTTAGTGCCAAATTCTGCCACCACTGCTGCATCTGTTAACACTTGTGTGTTCAGCATATTTTCTTGTTCAAGATCTTCTGAATATAGATTTTCTATAGTTGATTATAATACTTTGTTCAGAAACAATGATAGACAATAATTAAAAACAATATTTCTGATTAACAAAACCGTATGAAATTAAGAACTTAAGGATGACCTGACACATCAAAGCTTCCAAGTTTGAATAAAATATAAAAGGGTTTTAATGCATAATTGTGCTGATCGTATGTAGTAACCTTCAAATTATTCCAAATTGAATCAAGAAACTGTTCATCATGGCACTGCATAATAATATGGATATGCATGTTTTATAATCATGATAAAATAAAGTATATCCTTCAAGATTTTGTTACATTATTTAAGGCTTTTCTATAAGAAAAGAATGAGATAATTGAAACACGATAAACCTTGTATAACAACAACGAAATAATCAAAAATAAATTTATGTAAACCCCATGTATAAGTGTAAACAAACATACCTCATGCAAAGAAATTAAACATCCATTCAAGACATCCTTTGATGTATTAATGTCCAATTTTGCAATCAAAGGTGACCACTTGAGGTTAAGTTCAATGTCCGAAAATATTCTAAAACATTTTAATCACTTAAATAATCCAATTTCACAGCCAACTTGAGCAAACCTTGTAAACCGCGCTGTCAACCAAACACTTATTGATAAAATACACAAGTTTGTTTAATTGAAAAACAAGAATCTATTATTGTCTTGCTAAGGCACAGAACACAACTGACAAGCCATCAAAGTTCTTACATAGGTAAAAGAGGTAAAGGTGCCCCCAGCCATGTGTTGATCCATCAATGTCCCTTGTCAATAAAACACTTGAAACATTTGAAATATGAGCCTCCCTTCTACCCAACCCATTCTCTGAAAGCCCGCCCCCTTTGTCAGTCCAATTTGCAGTTACAAATTAATGAGCAGTATAAATGGTTTGTTTTGGATGTTCTGGCACTTTGAACATGACAACCAGATTTCACAATGACTAATTAAAGAAACTGTTCATAATTACATGCTCACCATTTATACAATCATTTTTGAACATGTACATGACTTTAGAAGCTGAACAAGGACAATTCTTGTAAAGTTTTACTGTACTGATTTTATGTACACACTATAATTGTAATGGTATGGCCGGCTTCAAGATTATTAAAGACGTTGTTTATTTATTTTACAAATTTTAAAGTCATTAACTAAAAAGAACTTTTGAATACTATAATGACAACACAATAATTTCTGTTCATATTTAAAACTTGCGAGTGTGTGTGTACATCGTTTTTTGATAAATATGGCTCCAAAAGTATGTAAAGCTCGAACACTATCCAAGCCACAATATCTCAAGATTTCTTTTAAACTAGTCCATAATTGATCAACACAATTTCATTTAAATATCATAAAATAATCATAAGGCCACGACTTTTATATTTCTTGGTTTACAAAACCGCCGACCCTAATTTTTGGAAAATGGGAAAAAAAATAAAATCGGAAAATCGTCTTTTTTTATATATTTTATTCCCGACCGCACTGAAAAACGAGCGAAACGAGAAAAAAACGATCCGGTTTGAGTACGGTTGCGAATAAAATCAAGTAAGTACAATCAACGATTGGTTCACATATATTACAGAGATCGGGATATTTTTCAATGTGACACAGTATGTACCAGTCCTTTTATGGGCACTTCTCAAAATTTATTTAATTACAGACAATAGGAAAATCAGCGTCAGTAAAATGTCGACCGCATCAAAATTTATTTCCGAGTCTGTGACGCAACTATATTGTTTAACATGTTTATTATATTAAACAAAACCGATATTATAGTAGATAAAAAAGTATTACCTTGCAATTTGATAATAAGTATAAATAATCCAATAAAACACTGCCATTATTTACGATATATGTGTTTAGGAATTTTGTAAACACGTCCGCCATAGTTTATAGGAACTGTGCAGAAAGTTTGGAAATCGGAACAAATCGGTATATCTCGGAAAATCATTGATAAATGTATTTCAATCGTGATACATCGGCTATCTCGGATTCCTCCGTAAGATAGGCCTCGTGGCTAACGGTCGCCATATTGCCTTGTATTACTACTTTACTACCCAAAAGGTTGTCAGTCTATTGTTATGAGGCTGTATACGATGCGCGTTGAACTAGCGCCAAACTTTTTACCGAAACTTTGATATTAATAGCACTATTAACGTTCATTTGTGTTGCATTTTGACCTATTATCCAAGTGATTTACTTTTCCATTATTATTTAATCACCCTATCATCCAATTTTTAAGATGAAATTACGGTGTTTACAAAACCAACCAAACCGAAAGTGAAACTGGATGCATTACGTTTCGCGATGTAAACATTAAATATTTGTTCAGTTTGAGGAAGCGAATCGATAATAGACGTTGGAATATGTATGCAATACAGACTATCATTGCCGATTGTAATACTGGCTAAAAAATACCTTTTATGACAGGTCATGTATAGAACGTTAATCAAATAGTGACCATAAATCACTACAAATGTCTGGGTTGTTCATTAATATAATTAATGCACGTTTCTGATCTAATTGCCTGTATCTAGTTGTAATTACCATGATATTGATAAAATTAAAACGTTTTTTTTTCATAAATTAACATTACATGTTTTATTTTTATCATTTAGGGAATATATAATTGTATCATTATCATCATTAAATATTCTGAAGATCTAAATTATCATGATTACTTTAAAGTAGAATTTTTAAATTTTACTCATTATTTTTAATGAATTTGCACATTTGCTTGATTCAAAATAAAATGTATTAATAAGGGTTTCAGTTGTTAGTTTTAACCCATTTTTAGTTCGATTAAATTTAAAGTACTAACTACGTACATGTATGTGAAATGCTCTTGAGTTCGTTTCCTGGGCCTAGAACCAGTACTTGGGTGTCTCTTGGAGATTTCTTAAGAATGCTCCCACACTGGGGATCACACCAGTGACCTCCAGAGCATTATACAATTGAGGATGCATCAAGATGAAAAAATGGTACATGTATAAATTAATAAAGAATCAATAACAATCAGAAACTGTGCATTTTTTTCAGTATTGTGTGAAAGGATTTGAAGTAATTATGTGTTTTTGAAATATGATTTATGTGAATTTGAATAAATATATAAAATTTAGTGATTTTCTCAGACAAAACTGTTTATTACATACTAAAGTATTCAGAATGTATTATTGTAATATTCATTCAAATTTTTTAGTACAAAAAGCACTTTTCCCTGGCATTTGTATTTATAGTACTTACATATTTTATAATTCTGACAGCATTTATAAACTGTGTTCATGCAAGCATGAAACCGGTTTCATTTTTTGAGTATTTAAACAAGAGGGCCATGATGGCCCTGTATCGCTCCACTGCTGAAAAAAGGCTGAAACAAATTTCTCTGCATGTGCAAATACTTAAATATAGGCCCTATTTAAGCACATGTACACTTTTGTGACCTTCTGGGCTGGGTCAAATTTAACCCCAGGGGCATAATTTGAGAAAACTTTGTAGAGGACTACTATATCTCACTACATACAAAATGTGGTAGCCCTAGGTCCTAGAGTTAAGGACAAGAATATTTTTTAAGTTTTCACAAAATAAGCAAGATATAAGCGTATATAATGTTCAATTTTGTGACATGCGGTTCAGGATCAAATTTGACCCAAAAGGCATAATTTGAACAAACTTGGTAGAGGACTATAAGATGTTACTGCATACCAAATTTGGTAGCCATAGTCCAAATGGTTTTCGACAAGAAGATTTTTAAAGATTTCACAAAATAGGCACTTTAAAAGCGTTTATTCAATTTTGTGACCCCCCCCCGGGCAGGGTCAAAGTTGACCCCAGAGGCATTATTTGAACAAATTTGGTAGAGGTTTATAAGATGTCACTACATACCAAATTTGGTAGCCCTAGGCCCAATGGTTATGGACAACAAGATTTTTAAAGTTTTCACAAAATAGGCCCCATCTAAGTGTATGTTCAGTTTTGTGACCCCGGGCAGGGTCAAATTTGACCCAAGGGGCATAATTTGAACAAACTTGGTAGAGAACTATAACATGTCACTACATACCAAATTTGGTAGCCCTATGCCTTATGGTTAAGGACAAGAAGAGTTTTAAAATTTTCACAAATTAGGCACTATATAAGCATATAATTGATTTTGTGGCCCCCGGGGCAGGGTCAAATTTGACCCCTGGGGCATAATTTGAACAAACTAAGTAGAGGACTATACAATGTCTCTACATACCAAATTGTGGTGCCCTAGGCCTTATGGTTATGGACAAGATTTTTTTAAAGTTATCACAATAGGCATTATATAAGCATATGTTCAATTTTGTGACCCCCGGGGCAGGGTAAAATTTGACCCTAGGGATTAATTTTGAACAAATTTGGTAGAGGACTATTAGATGTCACTATATACCAAATTTGATAGCCCTAGGCCGGATTGTTATGGACAAGAATTTTTTTGAAGTTTTCACAAAATAGGCCTTATATAAGCATATGTTCAATTTTGTGACCCTCGGGGCAGGGTCAAACTTGACCCCAGGGGCATAATTTGAACAAACTTGGTAGAGGATTATAAGATGCCACTACATACCAAATTTGGTAGCCCTAGGCCCAATGGTTATGGACGAGAAGATTTGTAAAGTTTTCACAAAATATACCCTATATAAGCATATGTTCAATTTTGTGACCCCCGGGGCAGGGTCAAATTTGACCCCAGGGGTATAATTTGAACAAATTTGGTAGAGGACTATTAGATGTCTCTACATACCAAATTTGATAGCCCTAGGCCCAATGGTTATGGACGGGAGATTTTGAAAGTTTTCACAAAATAGGCCTTATTTAAGCAAATTTTCAATTTTGTGACCCCCAGGGCAGAGTCAAATTTGACCCCAGGGGCATAATTTGAACAAATTTGAAAGAGGTTCACCCCAGGAACATTCCTAAGAAATTGGACCAGTAGTTTAGGAGAAGATGTTTAAAGGAAAAGTTTATGCATGGATGCACGATGGACACATGAGCTTTGGCCAGTGGAGCTAAAAATCAAATTAAACATTTAGTTTTGATGTAAAATCAGTTTTTATATGCAAGTGTCTATTTCACTTATAAATTGAAACAGCATATTATTCATTATTGAAAAGATTATTCCAAGCTTGATGTCATATTTCAACTTTGCATAGTGTAGTTAATTGAACATTGTATTGAACTGTATGGGCAGCTATATTTTTTAATTTATGTATGTTGTATTATACAAAATGCATTATTTCTACCACAAGTAGACCATATAAGGCCTACTGCTACTAAATAGGCACTGGTATGAATTTGACACTGTGTTTGATGCTCATACAAAACTTTAAGTATTACAACACTTTAGTATATTAAATATTTTCAAGTTTTTGTTCAACATTTTTTGCAAAAGAAAAGAGTGTCTTAATGCATTTGAAAATATACTTAAAACAAACTAAAAATGCATTTTAACATACCTTTTTCCTGGTAAAGTGTATTTGGGATGATAAAAAATACACTTGAAGAGTATTAATGCTGGAAAAATGCAGACAAAAATACATTTGTTTCTGTTAGAAGTGTGTCTTGTCTGCATTTTTAAGTGTATTAAATACATCAAATGCAGATAAATACAATGCCAATACTGTTACATGTATTGTAATGGACATAAAATGCACTTGTTCTTGTAATTAAATGCTTTAGTGAATTGAAATAACCTTTTATAACGTTTTAACAATTAATAATACCTTTTTATATAAATTTTCTTTTGAAATGTGACACTTAATAGATTTTTGCACCACTAGTAAGAGATATAATTTGTGCTCATAATGCTTTATCATTACACTATATAATATCATTTGTTGTATGAAAATTGCCCGTAAAATTCATGTGAAAGCTCAAGAGATCAATAGCAGCGTGCTATACCCTGCTCCTTTTTACATGACTTGATGGTATTTAGTCCCCAATTCTACATGGCTAAGGGAAAATCAATGTGCAGATTTGACAAATAAGTCTTAACTGGGATCCAATAGGCAGACTTTCATATTACTTGTATTTAATTTAAATCATGATCTGAATTGCTCTTTGGCAAATCTTTGTTGGTCACAGTAGTCAACTGAATTTTGTTCACTTTGTAGTGATTATATTTTCTATATTTATCAGACAACATCTTTCTTCAAAAGTTTAACATGATTGCTTGGTTAATTTAGAAACAAGATCAATGCATCATAACATAAAATGAAAATATGTGTAATAGTAAAAATGGCAGCAAAAAAGCACTAGATTATCTGCCTTAAATCTGAGACGATGTGTTGATGTATTGGAATTTCTCATAAATAATGTGTTCCATAGTTGTATAATTGTATAGTCGCATGCATGAGTGGTGTCAATGTCACAATACCAAGTAAAGCCTATAATTTACTAAAACAATTTGAAGTTTGATGTGTGTTTTTTTCAAGATCTGTTATATATAATTATATATACATGTATGTATATATTGTTGAAAAGTTAACATGCAATAAGTTTACTGTAATTAAGTGACAAATAGTTTTACTGATTTGGTTGGATGCATATATGCAGTTATATCATGGTTTGTGCAGAGGACAGTAGCAAAAACAAGTGCTGTCTCCGTAGGATGACATACGCCCCCGATAAACGCTTTAATAGAAGTTATGAGCATTTTTCAAAACCTAAACGCCGACCCTAAGTTCAAGGTCAAAGGGGTCAAAATTTGTGTGTGTATGGGAAGGCCTTGTCCATATACACATGCATACCAAATATGAATGTTACATCTGAAGCGACATAGAAGTTATGAGCATTTTTTTGAAACCTAAATGCAAAGTGTGACGGATAGACAGATGGACAGTGCGATCACTATATGCCCTCCTATGGGGGCATAAAAATGTGTTTCACATTGTTTTGGTAAATTAGTAATGTAGTTAAATGAGCAGAATCATCAATTATAAAGTTATTGATTATAAAGTGTTGCTGGCATATTTGATGCATTCATCTAGCTATAAGAAGGTCCCTGTTTTATCCCCACTGGCACCGAGTGAGGGTTCTCAAAATCTGTAAACAATATGAATAACTTCATATAGGGTCAAGAGCCTTGTTGATATGGGGGCTAAACACCTGAAATCAAAGCGACCCAGGTTAAAGGCCGAGGCAAAATAAATAAAAAAGAGGCCGCATGAGCCTGCTATACTCTGAACAAGTATTGTTTCTTCTCAGAAAACTGGCTTAAGTGTTTTACTAAGCTTTAGACTTTGAGTTTCAGTGCACTCAATCTAAAATAAATTGGTCAAATTAAATAATAATTTGTAAAAAATAAACATTCTGCACAAATTCAATTATTTACTTTACCTGTGTGCATGAATCATTTCAGTCTTGATGGTTAGTGAACTATGTCAAAAGCACCATATCTATGAAACACTTGTATTTTGAATAGTGCAATGTTCCACAGAAATGATGCTGATGATAATTCTACACGATGATGAATTATTAGATATATTTCTAAATTCCATTTCCACCAACAATTCGGTTATTTCACTACCAGTTCACATGCTTCATACACAGTTGAAAATAACACTATTTCACTCAACAACCGTGACACATGTACTAAATTTTTCAACTTTTCGCAATTAAACATGTCTTCTACTGTTATTGTTGTTGTTGTTCTTTTGAAAGTAGTTCGAAAGATGGCGACCATTAACCCAGAGATTGATTTATGAAATAAATCGTCTGCTGATCCAGAGTGAAATGTATTTGTCGTTTTAATGCTTAGGGCCGAGTAATTTCGGCAAATCGGAACTCAACTTGCGTAAAATACTAGCTCAATTAACCGTTAAACTCCGCCTCCGTTCTCTGCAAAAGATTCGAAGGCGAAGCTATGCACGTGCTATTATTAAATTGGAGGATTGCAATTGAGAAACAAACGCACGATTGGTTCGGCATGTTGATTGCTAGACAAAGGAAGCCAATTTTGTCGGCGCGAAATTTGTCGCTTTATTGCTTCAGACAGCAAGCGGCTTTCCTTTGATGACGTCAAACTGTCAATTCACACAGACTGCACATTTTCCGAAGACTTTAGCTGGCTCCTTGTTTACAATTCCAGTAAAAACACTTGCTAACATTAAACTTTGGATTAAATTATCAAAATAAAGCAAAAGCCAAGTTGACAAATATGATTGTATTAATTCGCGTCAGTTCAAATAAGACGTTTTGCGTTGTAAATCAACGAGTTTTCATGACAACAACAACTTTAACAAACATTACCGCGACGACGCAGGGATCGATCTACCTCGATTTTTTTTTTCATGGACGATGTCATAAGTCAAATAAGAGCAAACACATACTTTGTGTATGAGTAGTTTATCTTATATAAGATTTATGCAACGGGCATCGCATTGCGTAATGGTGCGCATCGAATTACGGAAATGAAGCGCAGTTTTCGTTTTAATGGGAGAAGAACGCATGTCATTTAATGGAGTGTTTAAAATTGCCTGATGTTACAAAAGGTGCTTTTAGGTGACTCATTTCATTTGAAGATATAGATGTGTTTCATTGCATAATTTGATTTTTCGTCTCTGTGTTAAGGTTATAAAAGATATGATGTCTTTGTTCTGATGTTATTAGTATTAACTTATTTTTCAAATGATGTTTTTTTTTTTGTTTTTTTTTTCGACCGCCCGATGGACCATTTTCAAAATAATTTTTGTAAACCAATAAAAAAAAAAGTCGTGGCCTAAATATGATATTCAACATGCATATGCTTTTATCATTGCAAAAATGATTGCATTTTCAGCAAGTGATTTCATACCATTTCCTTTTCCAGTGTGTTTGAAAAGAGTTAAATATGACTAAGCAAACAAACAATTTCATGACCAAGTATTTTCATATGATTTCAAAACCTAAAATTTAATATTACAAACTCAATCATATAAGGCGTTATTTATCCCATTCAATATGCCTAAGCAATTTCTCGATATCATTTCATTCTATTTAAAGAGTAAATAGTGTTCAATTTATCTGTCAAACATATCCATTTAATCTACAAGAATATGTCTTTTCAAAACGCATAGGAATCCCAATAGCTTTGAATTTGAAGACTGTATTAAAAACCCATTAAGCGGAATAATACATTTCGATACATACGAAAACACACTTTAATTTATGTATTTATACTTTTTTTAAACTGTTTCATTCATTTGGCTGCATACCATCAAAAACATGCGAACAATATCATAATTAAATTTGTATAATAACTTACATTAAGATGAACGTATTTTTAGCTGGCAAGCAATTTAATACAAAAATAATGTGCGGACTGCACAGGCTAATCTAGGAGGACACTTTACGCACATGCATTTGCATTATGCCCAGTTTTCTCAGAGCGCGGCTTAAATACAGGTATTGATGCAAGCTAAAGCCTGCCATTCACCATTTGGTCCAAAAGTGGAACAAGAAACTAAAAGGCACAAGGAGCAATCAAAACAATTGTTACATTTGACACAAACTGAAACATTTTTCCCAATGGGCAATCCTTTTTTAACATAGATGTGAATTCAAAATAATTCCAATCCACAAAAGGCTCAGAACAATGTCTTAACAGAAGAAAGAAAATGCTTTTGTCAGCATTAATCTCCAAATTCTATAACACATTCAAACTGACCGTAATAGACCAATTTAACCTTTAATCTTTCTATTAGCCACACATAACTTCCGAACTAATGCATTGTTTAATGTAGGTAATCCAATAAACGGCAGAAATATTCTCAACTACATCTCAAGTGGTTTCATTCAACGAATCCATAATCACAGCTAATCTGTTATGATTGAATGATAACACTAATAACAGGCAAGGATAATCTATCAGACTTCTATTTCTCAAGTGTTTGTGATGACAAAGGCATCAATCAGCACCCTATCTTGCCTGTTTTGGTGTTTTGTTTGACCCACAATGTCTTAAAATGATAACTATCCCATTCAATAAAGTTTTAAGACAATACTTAAACTGTTTATCATTAAGGCGCTGAAAGAGATTTATTTGTTCATTCATTCATTGATAAAAACATGACAGCTAATACAAGATCTTTAGATAATGTTGGTGTTTGTTTTTTAAATAAACATTAGATCTGATAAGAATAATTGCAATTTAATTTCCTTTTTAACAATTTTAATAATGTTAATAATAAAAGAGAATTACTAATGACTGTGAATCAATGCAATTATTAGCAAAATTACACATTTATCCTTAAAGCAGTAATTTTGATGATAATAAATGCAACTTGATGGAGGCAAAGGTAAAAATGATGAGACCGGGGATGATATTTATGATAAAAATATAACCTACAATTGACAACACACCTCACTGTACAGTAGCTAAAAGAAAACTATCCAAACTCCAAAACAACATTTACCCCCACTAAAACTGTAAGAAATACTGAACACACAAATGATGGAATCAATAAACTGAAGTTCTGAAGTCGTTATTTGCCTGTCAACAGTCTCATTTGGGGACACCCTGTCGCATTTTCAGTCACGGAGAAAACTTTTAATTCCAATATGCCAGAGAAGACTTCAGAGGTCAAACAAATGAAAGTACATACTGTAACTCACAAAAACATATATAAAAGTCACTGTGTTTACTAAGAAGTTTAATGACAAGTTTCAATTCCAGTCTGTACTCAATTCCACATAATTATTGAAAACAAGGCAATTAACAAAAGTAACTCCATTGTAAATTCATAATATTTTGTCAAAATCACTGTTATGTTCTAACCAGTTTTATCCTAACAACTTAAATGTCAGGAAAACATCACCAGAACTCAACATAAAGCATTTATCAAGTCATATATTAAATGTTACAAAACTATAGTGTTGTTATATTACTTATAATGCACAAATCCCATAACTTGTATCACACAGAGTATACAATTACTTATAATAAACAATATTTCTAAGTGCTTAAAAGGAGTAGAAATATAAAGATAGGTAAATTATTGAACTGATTTAATTGTAATAATTGTCTGGTTAAGAAAGAAACGTGAACACACGATGATATCCATTTTCTTCTAAGAAATGCATATCTTATGTCAAAGAATTGTGGGTCAATACAGAACATATGTATATTTGTCAGGAAGGAAAATTGAATTTTCTAACCAGGGGAAACAATAATTCCCAGAACGAATGCGAGAGAATGTTCGTGGTCTAGAACTGTTTTTGTGACATATGCAAATGATTCCCCCCCCCCCAAACTCATTCAAAAGCATCAGATGTCCAGTTTCCCAATAATGCAGACACAAAACATGAAATTAAACAAAACAAAACACAATGTCTCAAAAATGGTGTAGTCTCCCTTGAATCAGCAATTTGTGGGAAGTCAGTTTTTTAAATGAGCTGCGCTATATGAAAATAAGGATTAATGCATGTGCCTAAAGTATTGTCCCAGACGAGCATGTGCAATCCTTACAGGCTTATCAGGGACGATACTTTCTGCCTAAACTCAATATTTTCCCAGAGAAGACTTTCATTGAATAAAAGCATAAAGGTGGAAATTGTCGTCCCTGATTAGCCTGTAAGGACTGAACAGGCAAATCTGGGATGACATTCTACGCACATGCATCAAACCTTTTTTCCCAGAGTGCATCTCAAATAGAAGCACTTTGTAATGGAAATAATTATTCACTGGATTAAATTGGTGTGGAAAATTTCAGTATTGCCACAGGTGTACTGCATTGCCAATATTTGTACTATGTCAACAGTAAACCTTAAACAATGTTCATTAAATTGAAATAATAAATATTTGAACACTGAATATAAGCAGCTAATTTTAATATGGTGCGCCTTTGAATCATTTTTATTTACTTGCTTTTTTTTCATTAAAGAAACCTAATTATATTCACAGAAATGTGCTACATGTTCTGTTATGAAAACGATTTACAAATCATTATGCCCATACAAAGTCGAAAATAAATTGTTAGCATAACAACATTGTTTATTTTAAGACATTTCATAGACTTAAAACACTCTTTACAATACTTCAAATATAACATGGCCAAACCGGAAAGGCTTGTCTCAGCAAGAAATAAAACAAACTCCTGCTATTTCAACTTCCTTACAATAAAACCTTCTACTTACTCGTCCATAAATACAGCTTTATCTTACACACTTAATTCTGCTGATAGTAATTTATGATATTAAATACTCTCTATTCTTTACAAATGTATCAGAAATAAAACACAATATAAGCCTGACGTACTGCGTCTGCTGTCACATCACTCCAAATACACCGACCAAAAACAGCACCAGGGAGTACAGAATAGCTACCGATTCCGAAGCCGTGAACGTTCAATATCAGATGTACAATTCTGTTGTTAGCGAGGAATTGTCAATCATACTGGCAGACACATCAATGATTATGACTATGTGTAATAACAATGATCACCAGGAAAAAAGCAGACAATACACCCCATAATTACCATGATGGAACAATCAAATGTGCATTGGTAACTTCCCCTGAAATTATGTATTACTAATCACACCAATATTGTTCCCATCCTGAGAGTTTCCTAGGCAACTTGTAGAGACAGAATAACTGTGATATTACATGTCACACCTATGTCACTGAGGATCCACAATGTTGTTTAAAGGCTTCAAAGCTTTTTTCTAACTCTCTCTTTGTCATGTTTTCCCAGAACATGCAAAAATACAAGAATGAAAACCACATCATAACAGACATTTCTCAAAGTGGGATAAAACATATTCATGATGTTTGCTTTTTAGGCCTTTTTTAGTCTGGCCATGGAAATTGTAATTTTTTTCAAGCGAACTTCTATATGTTTTCTGATTTTCTAGAATTAACCAATAAAATAGCATTTTAAAACCTAGCAAGAAACGTTATATTAATTTACTTTTGGGTTAATAGGTACTAAAATTATTGTCAATAGTAAAGTACCAGATTCAGCAAGACTCCTTTTTTATTTGGAAACAAACTGCTTATTCCACGGAAATCATACGAAAGAGTTCAACTGGAAATTCCTCAACAATAAATCACTGACCTTTGGTGTCAAGTTTTGGATGGCATGTCAACATTTAAATTCCACAAGTGGTAAATTGAAAGGAACACTGCTGTCAGAATATTGCTCGAAATGTCACAGCCTTAGAGGTCTGTGAGAGAAAAGGCATTAGGATAGGCAGAAAAGGGTTGGACAATCACCATTTTGCAAAAGAATTATTATTATACTCTTTACAATATGTTTGGTTGATTCAATCAGGACAAATATTTGTTAATATTTTAGTTTTTAGTTTAAACAATAAATTTTTCACGATGATGTAAAGTGTGTGTTTTCAAATCAATTCGTTGTTTATATCTAATGCAATGAATTACTTTTTTAGTTTAGGGAGTTCTTTATGAATAAAAGCAATATCTAGTTAGGGTCATGTGATCTGTTGAATTCTCCTGAAAAAATGGACTTGCAAATTGGTTTCATCAGGAGCCGTTGATTAATTATGTCAATTAACAGAGCGATGATGGCACTATAAACTTGCACATCAACAATAATTGGTTTTAAAGTACCGGGTAAACGTGTTTTCAATTTCAATAGCTTTACAGTTATACTGTGTTGCATTGCTGGAAATGTGTCCACAGATTGGATATGTCAGCATCCATTGGGAATTTCCCTTATGTTGAGTCCAATGTCATTTTATGCAACGTGTATAAAAGACATCCGGACTAGAAAATAATTTAGTTGAGAAACCAGTGCACATGCCGCTATGGATAGTAAAGAAGCAACAGGGGATTTTCATTTTAAACAGGAAATTGATGTTTTGTTAAAACTTTCGTTGGCCTTCAGTGAGACAGTAAAACGTTGAAATTTGATCAAGACGTATTTACATTAAAACTCCAGAATAAATCAGAACAAACTCAAATAGCAGCCCCATTGTCTGTTTTGTCATGAAATGAAAAAAAATTCAATTATAGAAGACGAAGAGTTACAGTTTGAATTTGAGAAAAAATGAAACCATAGTTTGTAATTTGCCAAAAAAAATCCATTGATAAATTTAATAACAGTTTCATTCAAGTCGGTACGATTGTTAACATTTATTGCAAACAAATATTCAATCCGGAATACTAGATTTACAGATGCAATATTCTACGGTAAGTGACTGTTACAGCTACATGAGTCTTTATTAAGACCCTCTGGGAGCTGTACATTTATTTACTCATAGGATTTAAGTATTCACAAAGAACTAAATGGAATTGATACTGTACATTAGATTTTATATTCTATTGGTGTTGTTTATATCTTAGTGCATTGTGTATACTTGAAAAATATAACAGTCCAATAAATTGTGTACCTAACAGATAACATACCAGTATATGCAAGATACAGAGATATTAATTGTTTAAACATTACATGTAATGTTAACATGTACACTTACCAATTGTCATGTGTTTATTGTAAAAATATTCATCCCATATTCACATATTGTATTACATTGAACATAAAATGTAAACAATAGCATTGTTTCAAGTCAAATTATTTTTTAATTATATAAAATTGTCTTCTTAAATGTTTATTTTGAAGTCCTTTACATTCTTGCTTTAACAGTTTTCTTGTTCAGTTCTCGGAACTTATGGTTATTATTACTTATATTTAATATTTTCTAGAATGATGCGCTATTTTTTCCTCTTTTTAAGCGAATATTTTCCTGTTATTTGTTTTCCTCCTTATTTCAGTTTGACTGATTGTGTTTCTCAAAATACTCCAAGCAATTGTCATTCAATTTAACTAAATGAAATTTTCACCATCCAGTTACATTGTCTGCGTCATGATCATCTGTTAGCAATTATTTTTGGTTCATGTTCGCTGATTTTGAAAAAAAAGTGTATTATTATGCAATTATGTATGTAGAAAATTGTTATTCAGACCCTGATAAATCAGTAATCAGAAAGTGCCATTTAATTGCTTTGCTGACAATGCATTAAACTATTATGTATCATTTAAATTCATACAGAAAGTGACTTATTTTGATGAATGTAAACTCTAATTTATTTTAATTTAGTTTTCAGGTTATATTCTTATTTTTTAACATTTGCTTATAGGATTGTTGTTTTATATTCAGGTATTTATTTATAATGTTTATCACTTGGTACTAGTTTTACCAAAGGTTTTTGAACAATGTTTGCATGTACATAATATATCAAATATAAGATTTGTTTGTTTAAAGAGTACACAAAAATGAAACAGCAACTTATTAACTTGTAATGTTTATTATATGTTGTATTAACATACAAATATACATTCTAATATCTCTTCTTTAAATACATATTAATATAACATAAAGCCTGGTCTCTGAAATTTT
This sequence comes from Dreissena polymorpha, assembly GCF_020536995.1. Taxonomy (NCBI): domain Eukaryota; kingdom Metazoa; phylum Mollusca; class Bivalvia; order Myida; family Dreissenidae; genus Dreissena; species Dreissena polymorpha. The sequence goes on from NC_068366.1 coordinate 73,576,590, forward strand.
TTTTTTGTTAATTTCCTTGAGGATTTCTAAAATATATTATTATCATAACAAGGATTTGAACATGACTGTACATAAAAAAATAAATAATATTAATATTTATGCAAACATAACAGTTCTTATTTCTAAGAAATAATATTTACCATTTATAGTAAAATCCAATCCTTCATTATAACAATCCGACTGTTAATATGATAATCCTTTCAAGTTTTATAATGCTAGGAAGTTTCCTATAAATTTTTCAAACTAACAATCACTTATTTTGAACCAAGTATTTAAAATCCATACCATCTCTATCAAATACGAAACCATTTAAATATTATCTCATATTTTGTTACTTCATAATAGTATATTCAGTTATCAACAGTTACAATATTACTTTCCAACACCTAACTGTCCTAACACAGTACAGTATCCCAATACACCCCTTTGATAGTTCGGTTAAATGAAGTTGAGATCAGCTGAGCTGACTGTATAGGAAAACTGCATGGTGGGCATGGACCAATCAGAAGGGCCGATTATCAATACAGGCTGAATTAGCTGTGCTCTCCTCTTTTATACAATAGTGTGCAATGTATAAGGGAGACCATAGTGTTATTCCCATTACTGAGAGCATGCATTCCTTCTTTTATTATGAAAACTTTTTCCTCTCACACCATATTACATTCTTTGTATCTGTTAGTTCTGTTTAACTAGCCATGGATAAAAAATATGAATAATATGTCAATTTTCATCTCGAGCTGTTATTATTCATAACTAATTTATCGGTTAAAATACCGTTTCAAAATAGGCAATTTTCTGCTTCAAATTATATCTCGGTGTTATAAATACTTACCACCCCTGTTAATAAAACTATATAAGAACAGTCATTTAAAAGGAGTGTACCAATTATTACAAATAGATCCTGTTTTTATTTGGTATTTAAAACACTTAAGTGTGGTACTTTCTACTGAATGCAATCATGACGCGATCAATCATAACAATGGTATTTTGTGGTTTTCACATACCGTAAAAGTTTTGAGTCAACAAATAGAGACATAAGCTTTTTGGAGACATGTGCCTATTGACAAAAGGAAGCAGTCACTCAATGATAAGCCTATTAATAAACGTAATTGGCGTAGTAAATAGACTTAGAGAGCTTGAATAGATTTGTTGCAAAGCTTTATTGCAAACATTCGCAGCACTTGAGACTTAGTCATGGAATAAAAACTTTCACAAGTTTGTAGTTCATATTAGTGTCTGTCCATAAATGATTCCACAAATTGCTGGAAATAATTTTAACATCGTGATGCTTTTGCTATAACTGCAATTAAACTTACTGGTAAATTTTTAGGACACACCAGTTCATGTTCCTTCAATAAATTGCAATCTGTATCTTAAAAACTTCTATAAGAGGTATCAAATTATGACAAAAGATATATGAAGGCCATGATGCCATACACGAATACAATGTTACAGTCAAGACTGAGAACAGCGGTCAGTCAAGGGAAACGGCCAAAATGGCAGTTTTCGACGAGTGAGCACTGTTTTCAGATCACCACTTTTTAGATGGTTGGTCAATTGGTAGTATTGCTATGTTGTTACCCCACCCAGTCGTTCTCACATATTGTAACAAAGGCTCATTGCCGATAACTACCGGTAAGCATAATAGCATAAATTACTTCTATTAAATAATACATAATAATATCTAATAAATTGATTTAATTTCATACCTAGTTTTAAACTAAATCTATGACTTTATTATATTATCAGCTATAGTTTTGTTCTTTACTCATGCATCTTGTTCATTAAGTAGTTTGGCTCAATAAAAATCTTATTTGCGAAAATTCGAAAATCTAGTAAAATTTCATTGAAAACATCTGCCATTTATATCGGACTGGTTTTCTATATTTGTATCTTTGTTTCAATGAAAGTGTTCGCAATTCGAACAGTAAACGAAACCCAGTCTGTGCCCGATTATGAGGCATCGCTTGACCTTATTGTTATTGAAGTGCACAAGGTAGCTGGCCAATAAACATTGAGCTCGCTTACACATGAAATGACGTTGTTAAATGAAACGTGAGAACGGGTGGAGCTATCGGATAATATTGGGTCATTCATGCTCAGACACTGTATACATTGAATACACAGTTAATATCGTCGTCTGCCTACAAAATAGCAACCGGACGCTAAGTTGTTTAAAGAGATTAGCAAATGAATCTATCCTTAATGACAGCGGCTTATTTTAATTAAAGGGATATGAGAAAAACACGGGGGTTTAATTGTATTTCATGTTTAATTAAAGTATCAAGTTTGTAACACTTCGGAAAAGAAATTCATCTAGAGTACTATAAAAACGGAACACACGAAGTAACCACTTTGTCTACTTATTATTTTATTATTATTATAATTATTATCGTCCTGAATATTGTCAAATGGAATTAAATGTTAAAAAAACAACAACAGCGTCTCCATTTCTTTCTTTTGCAATTATGACTTCTCGACACGGGTGTCAGCAGTTGGCCCGTGAGTTATCGGTAACAATTAACGGTAATATAAACAATAGACATAGATATTTATTATGCAACTGTCATGACAACAGCACGATAACACATCGAGATCAATATATCGGGGTTTTACTGTGAAACAGATGGTTGATAACGCCAAATTGATTTGCTATTTTCACAACCCAAAAATAAATTGACACATGTTTACGAAAATGGCAGATTTCGGACACTAATTTTTTTAGTGTGTATTTTACTCGGATTTTCAATTTTTACCGATAAATTTTGACCAAACTCGGGGGTGCGTATTATACACAAGGGCGTATTATATTTGCGAAATTACGGTACATCAGTATTTTGCATAGCAAAATATGTTCTGTAGTTTAGGTTAACTATTTGTCCCATAATTTAAAATGTATAATCTGTTTGTCAAATTTTTCATAACAGAACAATTACTATAACAGATAAAGAATCATCATGATAAAGATATAAATAGTTATTTTTCATGTCTTGTACAAATTGGTCATATGTAATAGTTACGTTCATATTTTTGCTTTAGACAGACTTTCATAGTCAAACTAGCCCTCATTAAATTGTTATTTGAAGCATGTTGACAGAGGTGTGATAGCTCACAGCTCAAGGTGTCAAGTGTACAATTCCTGATAGATGACCGGTTTATTGTAAACTCCAATCATGTCCAGAGGCGTCAACAGTTAGAAGCTGCATCACAGATGGCCCCTTATTAGCTCCCTTCAACTCCACATGGTACTGTAGGTGACTTCAGAAAACCAATATTTTCAAGTGAGTCTGGGGGTTTCCTGCAGTTTTCACCAATAAACCAATAATGTTGCTACTTCTTGTTATTGTTTTCACCAATAAACCAGTAATGTGGATGTTAGCTGTTATTGTTCTTGGTGTGATAGTTTACAGTAGCAAGCTGCTGCTGCCATAATTCATAAAATTAGTAACCTTACATTTTATTTTACAATTGTAACATTACCTAACATTTTATTTTTCAATTGTAAAAACTGTTCCATGTTTCATAAAACACCATTGCAAAAAAACTTATCTAAAAACGCTTTCAATTCGATCAACACAAAATGCAAAAACTGCAGAGAAATTACACCTATTGTGTGAATTTCAAGTTTTCAGGCATATACAAATACAGACAAAAACCAATGGTTTCAAGCTCGCTTGGCTCGAATTACTGGTTGGCTCGAACTGACACCTCGTAGCACAGATTTGTTATCGCTATATATTCATATACATTTCGGTCGGATGGCTCGAATTCACGAGGGTTCAATTATCAGATGGCTCGAATAAAAATATTAAGTATATATATGGTTCTTATTAATTCAAAAGCAGAAAGTAGGACTTGCAGAGTTTAGGCAGTATGACTCTTTAACTGGAATGGTAAATCTATTGAAGATCCATGTTAGTAAGCATAAGTGTGTCAGAAATTGGTTGGCTCGAATTTAGGATGGCTCAAACTTTTGTTGTCAGTCGCGGCAAGTTCGAGCGCACGGGTTTCTACTGTAATATGGTTGCAGTTGAACTTTGTGATCATTTATTATATGTTGGAAACCTCTGAACTAAGGTAGCCTGTAAAAGAGTGCAAGCTACCGGCTATTAATTATCCTATTTATGTTTAAGATCTTTATTCCAGTGTGATCTGGTATTCAGTGCATGAACCAAGCAGTTTCATATTTTATCTTATGGCATCAAAACGCAAAAAAGAGGCTGGGTTGCCTTAGCAGACAAGGATTAGCTCTAAAGCAAGAACACAATAATTGGCTTAGGGAGTCTGGGAAACTCTGCACATAATGGAATCCTTATTAAATACTAATAGCATAATAGGTTTACAGACTTACCAACACTGAACCTGCTGAATAAACAGATCTATATATCCACAATTTAATAGTGGAGTATAACCGCATTTATTGTGTTATTTTAGCCCGATATTATAAATCATCATGATTAAAATTGCAACAGCAAAGGCTAATTAGGGACAACAGTTTCCACATAAACTGGATTTTTACTAAGGAAGTCTCTTCCTTTAATAGAAAAATACCATAAAAGCTGACAGTGCCATGCCTGATTAGCCTGCCCAGATAGCACAGTCTAATCTGGGATGACACTTTACAAACATGCATTAAACCTTGTTGTCCAAGAGCGCAAGGTATGAACACAGTAAATTCTCACAAAAAAATGACCAAAAAATGAATAAACAAATATCTTTAGAAAAGATATTCGGCGTTGATTGTGGTCGGTGTTGATAAACGATCAAAAGTTATATCTATGAGATCAAAGATAGCAAATGCATATATTCTGCGCAGTTATTAGCTGCATCACACCCAAATCAATTGCAGGTTGGAATGCAATGCATTAAAGTGAGGTAGCAATTCCACTGCTAGAACGACAGCTTGTTTCAAGTTTTATACATTTTCATGTTTAACAGTCAATTTCGAAAACAATTTAAAATCAGTATATCAGATTATTGAACAAAAATACTTACATAATCTAAAATATATGAGTACACAGAATGCAATATCGTAGTAATTACTAAATATGAGAACACAGCCTTAATGTACAAACGATCTGGCGCTGACAATCTTCTAATTATAAAGGGACACAATACAAACTGTATTGATGTCGAGAGTTGAGTGTGAAACTGCATTATCTATAAAGCAATATCATTACAGATAAAATTGTTTCATGCTGAACACGCAGTTAACATTGTTGCTAAACGCACTGTTAACACTGTATTATGTGAATTGGGAATAAGACATCAATTTGGGAATAAATTGTGTTTTATCATAAGTGCATAATATGCAGTTTTATATGTTGCATTTATCTAGTTTTACAAATTATAATTAAAACATATACTTGCATATATAATAGCATCATTAAAATTGATTTTACTTAAAAACTGGATTTTTTATTATTTAAAAACAAAATCCTCATGAAATGAAACTGTGTCCATGCCACGCATGGACACGGTTTAAAAATACACTTTAAATGATACAAATTCAATCACTGTTAATGAAAAAGTCATGGAAAATTTCTTATTAAGCTTAAATTATAGATAATATATTACAAAAATATATGTAGATCATGAAATGAATAGTTTTC